>NC_086161.1:25538446-25858602 GCF_035149785.1 Candoia aspera | reverse complement strand
TGACATGGGCCCAGTGCTCTCTGAGCGCGTGTGAATGCACCAGCCTGTAAATATGTTTTTGAGCTTTCTGTAAATAAATTTATTTTTATAGAAATGCCTGGTGTGTGATTTTTCTGATCTCTCTGGGCCAAATGCTTTCCAGCACTCTGCAACATAATTCTGATGGCCTTTAAAGGGAATGGGACAAGTCTAGGAAGGCTCAGAGGGGCTAATCATCTTGAAAGTTATTTATTACTTCTGGAATCATAAGCAACATGCTTTAACTACCAGCCGCTGAGGAGCAAAAGTCACTGCTGTCCACATTTGTGAGCCTCCTAAAGGCAATTGGTTGGCATAAAATGGGTTGTTGATCTAATCCAGCCAGGTTTGTCTTATGTCTGCAAACCTAAGTCCCCAACCTCAGTAACCCAGGTTTCCTTGGATGGATAAATCTCTCAGAATCTAAGGTTCTCCTCTTTCCCTGATTTCCTTGCATTTTACTCTATCACACTCAGTACCACTTAATGGACAAAGCAACCTCAATGAACTGCACACAATAATTGTGAACCAAGGATCCCAGGCACATACCAAGTTGCACATGGAGTGCATGGACAATAAGGTTTCAAACCTCATCAGCACCTCCCCACTGGAGCTTTCCAGGCATCAGCTTGACCCCCCACAGCCCTTCCAATGTTAGGGGGAAAAAAACCCAGCAGTTTAAGGGCAACAGCAGAGCTCTGTGGCTCCCACACAGAGGTGACAAACTGCACCTTTTGGAAAGGTTGATTGTGAAAGTTCTTGCCACTGCAAATCTCCTTCTCAGGACTCAGTCTTAAGCATGAGCCCTGTGGAGTTTCCATTCTCTGCTGAAATGCCTCCAAGGCAATTCTTGGGAGCATGGCATGCAAAGGATTTGAAGATTGCTCTGACATGGTCACAAGGAATCTCAGACACATGCAGGGACACATCCATTTATCATTAGGATGCACAAGATGAATACTGGTGAGAAAAGACTGATATTTGCAGCCACATGCAACTGCTAATAAACAAAGTGCATTTTGAGCAGATACTTTGAGCCATAAAAGAAAAAAAATGCAGAGCACAGGGAAGTATCTCATGTTTTCATGGACACCTCAGACCCAGAGGTATCTGAGGTTAGCAGTTAAAAGCTAGTTCCTTTTTTTAAAAATTATTTCTACTTTATTTAGGCATTCTGTATGGATGCTGTACGAGTAGAACTAATTCATGTGTTTTAAATCACATTCATACTAAAAAGCTTTTAACACGACACTCAATTTTTAAAAAATGTTGTTGTTCTATAACATTACTATATGATATATCTTACATTGATATCAGTCATATCAGTTCACCTAAACAACAATTAAACTTTAGACTTTCAGATTTTAAATTCATCCTAGAACAAACTGAAGTATTTCAATTTATAATTGCATATAATACTATAAAGAATTATAACTTCTGTAGATAGCCGAGAGAACAAATCTGAATAGAAACAGCCAAGCCGTGGGACCACAGACTGTGGATTTTATCAAGCCCCACCTAAAGCCCTCTTCATACGTGTGTAGGGAAAACCTGCACAGAACAGCCGAGGCATTCAGCACCCCCAGTCCCATCTGGCATCCAGACCTAAAATCTTTCAACTCCATTTGGGTAATATGCAGTGATACCACCCAACCGCTGATGTGAGAAAGGAGAAAGAAGTGCTATGTTCCCAGCAAGGAATATTGCACACCCAGACTTTTGGATATAGATATCCAAATGTCTGATGCCATTTTTGGGTGAAACAAATAAAACTTTTTATTTATCCTAACACTTGCCTCAGTGAAGAGTGCTGCCCCCTTGCACCTCAAAAGCATGTCCCTTTTTAAAAAACAGCTATGTTCTGTCTGAGGGATTTGAACTGAGGCCACGGGAATGGGCTGATCCAAGTCACCCTCCTGTGATTTGGTGACAAAAACATACAGATTGGCTGGTATTAAATAAAATCAGGTTTCAGTGAACTCAATAGCACAAACTGAATCCCATCAATTTGAACGTGAGCAGAGTTCAATTAGTTTGGAACAAACTCTGCCAGTTGCCTCTTGTATTAGACTGATTTTCCAACAGTACCTGCCAAATGAGTTTGCATGTTTTTCTAGACAAATAAATTTTAACAATATTTATGCCAACATCAACCATCAAGAAAAAGCAGCCTATTTTGACTTTGCACTACCAAATGGGCTGGAAAATATGAATAAAAATAGCTTTCATGGTTGTAAGAAGGTAGGTTCACTCATTAAAGCAAAATGTGGGAAATTCAGCCTGATAAAAGAACATGCTTCTTTACACCACACATAGTTAAAACTGTGGAACTCACTGCCATCGTATGTAGTGATGACATCTAACTTAGACAGATTTAAAAGGAGACTGGGCAAATTAATGGAAGACAGTTATTAGTCGACGGCTGTTGGCTATCTCAGGAAGCAGAACCTGCTGAAATACCAGTATGGGGAGCAACAGTGGAAAGGGACTCCTACGTTTCTCAAATGCACCAGGCTGGCCCTTGTGTGACCCAGATGGCTGGCCCAGCAAGGCTGTTATGTTTTTACTATGACATACTGTAAATTCCAGATGTTGTGCAGAGATATTAACCACACTGACCAAAGAAGAGTACTTGAAAGTTTATGAGTCACTGAGAAGCAAAAGGACAAATACTGTTAATTAATCTGCTTGAGCATATTTCATTGTCTCTCCAGATAAGCTCAGAATTAAGATTTTTTTTTTAAAAACTACAGTCATGTTACTATTTGTTCTATTATAGACAGTAGAAAAAATCAACTTCTAATTGGATGTTTCTCCCACAGCTGAAAAATTCTACTGTAGAGTATATTGGCCACGGCAAAATATTAAGATCTCTTGGGGGTCGTAGCTCAGAGAAGGCTCATTGGCACAAAAAAAAGCAGCAACAAAGGAACCATCCTGCCAAGCCTGTTGCGGTTGCACTAAAACGGGTCTTCTTTGGAATGTTACACTTTATGTTGCAATTTTTGGACTCAGCCCAGAAAGCCTGCACCAGTGAGTCAACTAGCCCTGCAAGGTTGAGAGCCAGAAGAGGGACTGGCAGGGAGCCCTACCAGCTGGGGAGAGCAGCAGGGCAGGGCTGGTGAGGGTGAGGGTGAGGGTGTCTGCATGTGCTATCCCAGCCTCCCCTCCCAGGAACGCTTGAAGAGGACAACAGGAGGTTCCTGGTCTCAGGTCTTGAGGGGCGTGGCTATGGGGTGGGGCTGCTGTGGGGGGGTGGAGGTGGGCCATAACTTAATGGTGGTGACATGCATGGGGAGAAATGGTGGGAGACAGGGAGCGGACTGCTCTCGGGGAACGTGGGACTGATGTCTCATACCAGTTCTGTGTTCCGGTTCCTTGATCTCAGCCCCGGTACCGTGTCAGCAGACCTTCAGTGGCCCTGGCCTCTGACTGCTACTACTGAATGTCAGGTCGGTCTGCAATAAGGCTTCCCTCATTCATGATCTGATCATTCACGACAGGGCCAGCCTGGCATGTATTACTGAGACTTGGCTGGGTCCGGAAGGGTGGGCTAGCCCTTTTGGAGATATGCCCAGCATGGTTTCAGCCGAGAGGGCGGGGCAAGGGTAGGGGTGTGGTGATTGTCTTCAGGGAATCCCTTATGGTTTTCAGGGGCGCTGCACCACAAGTCACCGGATGTGAAACCCCGTTCATTAAGTTGGGCTCTAGGAATCAGTTGGGATTGTTGCTGTTGTAGCAGCCTCCCTGTTGCATGGCAACCTCCCTGCCTGAGCTCCTTGACTCCATCTCGGGGCTGGCAGTGGAGTTTCCCAGACTTATGGTTCTGGGGGGCTTCAATCTGCCTTCCTGGGAGTGGAGTCTGAGGTGGCTCAGGAGTTCATGGCTAGTATGATGGCCATGGGCCTATCCTAGGTCATCCAGAGCCCGACACGGGACAGTGGTCACACTCCAGATCTGGTGTTCCTGTTGGAGCAGTGGCTATGTGATCTGAAATTTGGGGAGCTCTTGGTGTCTCCCTTGTCATGGTCAGATCACACCCTGATTTCCATGGGATTCTCTAGTGCCACCACCCACTGCGGGGAGGCTGGACCATTAGATTGGTCCACATCGGCAACTGATGGACCTGGATGGTTTTCAGGGGCACTGCACCACAAGTCACTGGATGTGAGACCCTGAGTTCTCCTATGCAGCCCCCCTCCACAGGGAGGCCTGACCCATTCGATTGGTCTGCCCCCGGTGACTGATGGACCCAGTAGGGTTTCAGAGGGAGTTGGGGGTTATACCCGAGGATCTGCTGCACGGTCCAGCGGAGGCCCTGGCTGCTGCTTGGAATAGAGAGGCAGCTGGGGCCTTGAACAGGATCATGCCTGTGCGACCTCTCTTACCCCATCGAACCTGAAACTCTCTGTGGTTTACGGAGGGGCTGAGGGTTCTGAAGAGGATTAAGAGATGTCTAGAGCGCTGCTGGAGGAAGACAAAGACTGAATCCAACCAAACACTGGTTAGAGCTGCTATTAAGGCCTACCTGGTGGCAATAAGAGCGGCGAAGTGCCAATACTTCTCCGACCTTATCGCGTCCTCAGAATGCTGCCCAATGGCCCTGTTTAAAATCACTTGATCCCTTTTGGGGAAGGTGGGTTCAGTGACCCACCTACAGGGCCATGCAGAGGAGTTTTCAGAGCATCTGCAGGATAAAATCGCTCAGATCCGGTCTACGCTAGACTCCAAGTGTGAGGCCTGGTCCGTGGAGATACCAAGGGAGCGGACTTACCTAGTTATCTGGGAACAGTTTGATCCTGTTGGACCCGAGGAAGTGGACAGGATCCTCCGGACAGTAAATGCCACCTAGACCCTTGTCATCTAGACCCATGTCCCTCCTGGATGGTAAAAACAGCTCGGGAGGTGAAATATGGGTGGGTCCAGGCAATGGTTAATACATCCTTGAGGGAGGAGCCGTTTCCAACTGTCTTTAAGGAGGTGTTGGTGCAGCCCCTCCTTAAGAAGCCATCGGTGGACTCTACAGTATTGGACAATTTTCATCCAGTCTCCCACCTCCCCTTTTTTGGGGAAAGTGGTTGAGAAAGTGGTGGCATTACAGCTCCAGCAGGTTCTGGATGAAATGGATTATCTGGACCCCTTTCAATCAGGTTTCAGGACCGGTTATGGGATGGAAACAGCATTGGTCGCACTTATGGATGATCTCTGGCGGGAGCGGGATGGAGGCAGTGGATCCATCCTTGCTCTTCTTGACCTCTCAGCGGCTTTCGATACCATCGACCATGGTATCCTTTTGGGGCGGCTCAGGGAGTTGGGGGTGGGCGGCGTGGTTCTGTGTTGATTCACCTCCTTCTTCCAGGGCTGGTCCCAGTCCGTGTTGATAGAGATCTTACCCTCAACCCCTCTTATGTGGGGTGCCGCAGGGTTCGGTTCTCTCTCCTCTCCTTTTTAACATCTACATGAAACCGCTGGGTGAGATCATCCTTCACTATGGGGTGAGGTATCATCAATATCACCACCCATCTCCTCCTTTTAGGGGGAGATGGGCGATGATAGAAATGTGAAAAATAAATAAATAAATAAATATGCAGATGACACCCAATTATACATCTCCATCCCGGGTGAAGTAAGTGATGCTGTGGCCACCCTTTCTCGGTGCCTGGGGGCTGTGGGGGCCTGGATGGAGGACAACAGGCTGTGGCTGAACCCAGGGAAGACAGAGTGGCTGTAGGTTGACGGCTCCTCGGTTTCCAGGAAATTGTCATCTTTAGTTCTGGATGGGGTGGCACTGCCCCAGACAGACCTGGTGTGTAACTTGGGGATCCTCTTGGACTCATGGCTCCTGCTTGAAGAGCAGGTGGCAGCCGTGGCCAGAAGGGCCTTTGCGCAGCTCCATGTTGTGCACCAGTTACGCCCTTTCCTTCTGGGTCCAATTCAAGGTCCTGGTGTTGACCTTTAAAGCCCTTCATGGCAGGGGCTGGGTTATCTGAGGGACCACCTCTCCCAGATCCCATCAATCCGTCCTGTTAGATCTGGCAGAGGGGGCATGATGCAAGCACCATCTGCCAGGGACTGACATTTGGTGGGTCTCAGGGGGCCAGAGACAGGCTCAGACGGATCCACTGCGGTTGATATTTTTGCTCTCTCTGTGTGGTTTGCATATTTTAAATTTTGGATATTTTTATTTTTAATAATGACTTTTTATATTTTTATCATGATTGTTTTTTATGTATTTGTTGTTTTATTTGATTGCTATACGCTGCCCAGAGTCACTTTTTGTGAGATGTGTGGCTTTATAAATGTGATAGATAGATAGATAGATAGATAGATAGATAGATAGATAGATAGATAGATAGATAGATAAAATTATTTTGATTTTTCACTGAAATAATTCTTTATGCAATGAACGTGGTCTCTTCCCAGAGTGGACCATCTCTCTTCTGAGACTCAGGAGAGGGAGTGCTCCTTTCATTTCTGCAAAGCAACATCAGCAGCAACATGTAACTAAAGACTTTGAACCTTAACATTTCCCCAGCACTGTGCTGTGTGACCTTCCCTCTTGCAGGCAGATGCTTCTGTCCATTAATTTTTAAGGCTGCTGAACATGCTCTCTGAGTCCAAATTAAGAAACCAAGGGATGCTCCAGTTTAATCATGCCTGCTCTGTCTTCAATTGTGCTAAGGCTTAGCCTGGGGTTGGCAACATGGATGGTGCCCATTTTCTCTCTTTAAATTGGGGAACTACTTGAATAAGTGTAAGTAGCCATGTTCTTGCATGAGATCTTTCAAGGTTTTAGCATATTCAGATATCCAGATACAAATGGTCAATTGGCATGAGTTGAGCCTGACTCTTGGTGACCATGTAGATGTATCCTTGTGGCCTTTTTGGCAACCCTATGAGAAAGTTTTGCTGTTTTTTCAACTTCTTAGTCTAAGAGATTTCCTGGGGATTTCCTATTCATGTACTAACTAGGGCTGACCCTGCTTAGCTTTTTAGATCAGTGATGTCAGCCGTGGGCCACATATAACTATTTTCACCCTGACACCTGCAGTATTGAACATGTCTGTGCAATTGAGCCTGCTGTCTGAAAATTACAACTGAAACCCTGCTGAAGATCATCAGCAAAAGATAATAAATGAAAACTGGATCTGGATGAATATTAAGGGAAAAGAAACAATAATGAGACTTTTGTGGTGTGTACTTCAGACCATAGAAGATATAGATGAAAACATCACAAATCAAATGACCAAGGTGACTAGGAAACACACGATTGTGATAATGGAGGATTTCAACTACCCCAGGATCAACTGGAATCAAATCAAGCTCTGTGGTAAAAAAGGGATCCAATAGGTTCTTGATGTGTCTTGCAGAAAACTTCATTATCCAAAAAGTGAAGGAGGGAACTAAAGAATTGACTATATTGGACTTGATACTTTCTAGCAGGGAAGAAATAGTTGAGGAAGGAACCTTGGGAGAGAGTGACCATGTCACCCTAGAATCCACCATACGGCATAGTGAAAATAGACAATTAAGGTCCAAACACAAAAAATCCTGAAGAGAAAGAAAAATGGGAGACAGCTGAGGACTGCATAAAGACCTTTGCATAAAGAGCTTTTCTTGTTGCATAAACCAACAAGAAAAAAGGACTATTTGAAAAAATGGAAAGAAGGGCATATAATGAAAGCAGATCACCAGGAAATAGCTCAAATCTATAACAATGGGGTCAGGAAGGCTAAGGCTCAGAATGAGAAGAGGCTTGCAATAAATGCCAAAAACGGGATATGTGCAGAACAAGAGGAAGGTAAAGGGAACGGTTACTCCACTGATTGGAGAAGATGGCAAGATGGTGACAGACAACAGGGAGAAGGATGAATTAATCAATTCCTATTTTGCATCTGTTCTTTTGCCAAAGGAAAAAGTAGTCCCACTGTCAGAAGGTGTACCATGGAGGGCAGAAGAGATAACACAGGTCAAAATAAGCAAGGAAATGGTGAAAGGACACTAGCTGCTTTGAATGCTGAGGTCAGAAGAATTACAACCCAAGTTGCTAAAGGAGCTGGGGGATGGGATCTCAAAATCACTAACTGTAATCTTTAACAATTCCTGGAGTACAGGGGAAATGCCAAAAGACTGGAGAAGAGTTAACATTGTTCCAATCTTTTAAAAAAGTGGGAAAAAGAAACCCAAGAAACTTCAGACCAATCACCCTGAAATCTGTATCTGGGGAAATCCTAGAAAAATCATCCAGCCATGCTATATATGTTTCCATTTAAATCTATAATATATAAGCTACTGGGGGGAGGGGGAAGAGGAGGGAAGAGGAGACACTTTAAAGTTCTTCATTGCTATTAAAGTTTATGTGTATCAAGTAAAGTTCATGTTAGTTGGCTTAATGGACGCAATTCTTGTCTCCAATGCTAATTGGTGTTGGTGGAATGTGGACTGAATCCACATTCAGTCAACACACTGGACCTGTTCTGACAAAGATACAGTTGGGGAGAGAGAGGGAGGGAGGGAGTGTGTGTGTGTGTGTGTGTGTGTTTGGTGCAGTGGTTAAGGCACCAGGCTAGAAACCAGGAGGCGGTGAGTTCTAGTTCCATCTTAGGCACAAAGCCAGCTGGGTGACCTTGGGCAAGTCACTGAGAGCAGTTTGACAGTGGGACCAACAGCCCAGAGAGATGATGGGGTCCCCTTTGCTGGAGGTGCTCAAGTCCAAGAAACATGTCCTTGGAATGCTTGAATTTGGGTTCCTTCACTCACCAGAGAGTTGGATTTGATTGCTTCAGTGGCCTCTTTCATCTCTAGGATTCTATGGATATCCATATCAGATGAATTCTTAGGAGCTTTTATACGGGATGTATACTTTCTGGGAATAGTAAGGGGATCTGGTGCTCTCCTACACCAGGGCAGCTTGTTGGCAAATAAGTGCTGTCTTTTGTAGGATTTTAAATTCAGCCTCCTCTGACCTGGGCACCTTACAGATCTATGTCCTTCAGCTCCTTAAACTGTTCTGGTAGAAGTTGGACTCCATACATGTGGAAGGCGCACTAGATGAGGAAGGCTGCAGTAATTGAACCTGAGCTGTGACCTGAAGAGAAGCACACCACAAAACCACATGCCGTTTGAACAGGAGGAGACTGTGGTCCCTGCCAAGAAGCAGTCCAAGGGGATACCAAGGCAAGAAGCATCAGACCACCCTCCTTTCTTCTGGAAGATTCCTGTTAAAGCCTCTTTCCCTTACCTTCCTAATACAGCAAGTGTAGGGCACTCCGCAGGCCAGGGGGCCACTGCCATTGCATGAATGGTATCGATTCACATGCCAATCTCTGAATTCATCACCTCCACAGCAGGAAAACTACAAAACAAAGAGAAGAGCTTAATTCACAGCTTCATCTTTCAATCATTAAAAGGTAAAATTGTATGGTCAGTCCAGGAAGTTCCAGAACAGGCCTCTACTCCTCAAAGAGGCTGGGACCGCTCTAAGCATGCAAGCTATTTATGCATTTATTTGAAGAGACCTATGGCCACTTTGTAAAGCTGAGGGAGAACATGTGCTACAGCCATGGTTGTTTTGCCCAGGGAAAGAGGGAGTCTTGGCCGTCTGTGCATAACAGACAGAGCTTCCTTCTGTTCTGCAAATGTCTGTGTTGCTCCCTTGGGTTCTTCTAAGGGACTGAGGGCCAGTGAGTGGAACAGGATGTTACAATGGCTGAATCTTTTTCATTTTCCTGCTGAAATACAAAGTGACAGAAATGGAAGCCCGCTGTCAACAGAATCATCAAGAGATTGGAATGAATTTGTTTTGGGCAAAACCTTGTCTGAGGCTAGAGCATATATTTTAGCAAGACCACCCAAAAGTCATCTCCCTCAGAGAGCAGGGCAAGATGGTGAAGTGGCAGCATAAACTGTATGGTGCTCCAGCAATTCCTTCAGATATTTCTGTTGAACCCACTGCAGAAGAGAAGCCTTTGTTAATTACTGTTCAAATCCAAATTTCCCTGCCAGTGGCTGTCAGATGGAGAACAGCTCTAACAACAGATTTCCCCAGAAAAGCAATAACAAAGATAAAAAGGAGGATACATCAAAACCCAAAAAAGATGATGAAAACACTCTGGACTAAGAAAGGACACTGACCCTAATCAACTTATTACTGGAGAACTTTCTACCCATCAATACCTCTGTCGGTGAGTCAAATCCTTATGTTCTGTCATCCCGCACCTTGTTAGATTGGGAAAGCGAGGAACTTATACTCCTTGAGGAATGAGGGCAACTTGAAACTGGGGAGGAAAAAAGATCTGAAACCCCTTCCATTGAAATGGATGTGGAGCTGCTAGCTAAGAACTATTTGTTAACAGGTTAGACTGTAATCTCAATCTGTGACCAGCTGCTGACAGCTAATTACAAGATCGATGAGCTAAAACGTCTCCTGGACCAGTTTATCGTGGACCGGAGAAGCTGGTCACTTAACGACTGACTATCTGACAGCACTAAGATCTAAGCAAATATTAGTAGCTCAGGGTTGAACTGTGGAGTCCTTGGTTCTCTCTGAGCCTTGTTGTTTTCTTGCAGACATTTCATTGCCAGACTAGGCAACATCTTCAGTGCAAAGAGGGAGTGGGCCTTGCTCTCAGCAGCTCTCAGGCTGCTTTGTCTGAGTGCCAGACTTCCAGGAATTCTCTGGCGTTTTTGGATTTGGCTTGGTTTAGGACCTGGCACTAGCAAAAGAATCTATGGCTGCAGTTCTGCGCAACACACCTGTCCTAGCCAAATACACCAAAATAGAAATACCCAGGATAATGGACCTCATCAACCTCTGCCTTACAACCTACTTTCAGTTTGATGAAGAAATATACCAACAGATCAGAGGAACACTCCTGGGATCACCGAGTTCAGGACTTATAGCAGAGATCATAATGCAGTCTGGAAAGGATAGCACTCCCACACATACAACCCAAAGTATGGATCTGGTATGTAGATGACACTTTTGTCATAATATAAAAGAAACAACTGGAAGAAATCCAAAAAACCATCAATAACATCTTTAATGGAATAAAATTCACAAGGGAGGAAGAAAACAACCACACACTACCATTCCTGGACATCCTCATCAGTAGAGGAAATGAGGGTAAGTTGGAAACACAAGTCTACAGGAAAGCTGCCCACACCAACCAAGCTCTCCACTACCAAAGCGACAATCCAACCTCCCACAAGAGAAGCTGTGTAAACACATTATTCAGACGAGCTCTTACACACTGCAGCAACCCAGAACACCAGAAAAAGGAAAAAGATCATCTGTACAGCATCTTCCAACAAAATGGATACCCGCTCAACTTTATCAAAAAGTGCCTCACCACCCAACCCACCACAACCCAACCAATGGAAACTATGAAAAGGATAACACTGTCATACATCAGAAACATCTCAGAAACCACCAACAGACTGTTACAACCACATGGTATCACTCTAGCACCTAAACCAACTAAAACTCTTCAAAACATACTAAGTAACCCAAAAGACCCAATAGCCCAAGAAGGAAAACAGGAGTTATTTACAACATACGGTGCAAAGACTGTAACAGGCACGATGTAGGACGGACAGGCAGAAGACTAGCAGAGCGCATCCACCAACACCAACTAGCAGAAGACACAATGAGAACTCCTTAATCTCACAACACATGGACAGACTCAACCATAGTTTCAACTGGGAAACGGCGAGCATCCTAAACCAAGCCAAATCCAAAAACGCCGGAGAATTCCTGGAAGCCTGGCACTCAGGCAAAGCAGCCATCAACAGACACATGGAGGTAAACAACATTTACATACCATTCAAAAGAGACAATAAAAAAGCCAAAAGATCAGAACACCTCCTCGCCAGCAATCAACACCCAGATATGCAAAGATTGACATCAGGATTAACACCAGATGAACCATCAGACAGCACAAAGGAACTATTAACTGAGGCAATCAACCCAGCAGCAAACAGCAGCCCAGTCAAGGAACTCCCAGGGAGAGAGCAACACCCCCACCAACACAAGCAGGGCAAGCCACGGTCTATAAACTGAGAGCAGGGCCCTCTCCCTGTTGGCACTGAAGATGTGGCCTAGCCTGGCAATGAAACGTCTGCAAGAAAAGAACCAGGCTCAGGGAGCATCAAGGACCCCAGCACTAAGATCTGCTATATAAGGATGTTAGGGAGGAGCAGAAAACTAGGACTGCTGTGGATCATCCTCTGACATTAAGACTTCCACTTTTACCAGCTCAAACAACCCACGTTTCTTACAACTGCACAGACTCGCGCTTTTGATTGCTAATAACCAATTTAATTCAATTCTGGAACGTTCCAGACAAAAAGAGCTGTAACACTCTCCCTCTCACAGATTCTTCACTGCCCAGTGCTCCATTTTGACCTACTAGGTTTGGACTGTCTCCCCTCCAGCCAAATATATTATTTGGTGCTTACCTTTAAATCTACACTCTATCCTTTCATGTTAATCAGAATGAAGGACTTTCTGAACAAATATGAAATAATCCCTATTAGAGTTTTTAAAGATGCCTCTATTCTTTCACTATTAGAGCTCAAGATTCAGCCTTCATCCAGGGGAGTTGGTAAAAAAAAAACAGCTCACAACACTTCAGTGCTGACTCCCTACAACTAATAAGGAGGACTGATCCTCCAGACTCAAGGCCAGCTGCAATCAGGCACTCTTCTCTGACTCAGAAGACAGGCGAGTTATCCCATCCTCCATATCTAAGGATATTGATTTATTGATTTATTTATCCATTTATCCAGCTTAAATGAAGTCCAAAACTCTTTAACATCTGCCATACCCTCAGCAGGGACACTTAAAACTTTTGCCCTGCCCTCTGGCAGAGAGACTCAACCAACTGATTTATTCACCTCTGTGCCTCAGTCTCACATAAACAGCTGTCCCTATTAGAAAAAAGAGGGGTAACTGTCTCCTAATAAAGTTTGACGTTACTGATCAAACTGACTTCGCTACATCCTATTCATTCATGGAAATGAAGAGACGCTGCTCTTCACCTCTTTACCCGTTGACTTGACACCCCAAGAGCCAGACACAGGCTCTATAGTCTCAGTCTTCCAACTCAGACCTTCCTGTTCCATTCAACACTTGTTTACCATCAGACTTTTGCCCCACAGACAATGTTGCCAAACTCTCAACGGATAGCCATTTGGGGCTCTCTGCTAAAACTAGCCCCCCTTGTACTGCATCCCATTTAAATGTCAATAGCACCCTGATTTGGCATGAACTTGTGTATATTCAGGCTGCTCATTCGCAGGACGACACAGCAAACTCTTACGCCCCGATGCACCTGTATTCTGCCTCCCAGCAGGAGAGGAATCCTTGCTCTCCCTCTATTGCTCCAGGAACAGCCCTGGCATGTGGTCTTCCCTTTTTTGATTTCACTGGACTAGGTGCACCTGGCTATGTGGACAAACTGCTAGAGTGCAAGGCCCCAGAAGAATCCAATGGCTCTTCAGGAACAGATTTCACTGATGATGATAAAACAACTGCTACTCTTAAATCCCCCTCCCCCACGGTCAAAGTTTGACACAAACTTTGTGTCCCTGTCTTTCCCAAAAGACTCGCTCAACATTCTACCAGAATCACTGTCCCTGCTTTCCTGGAATGTTGCTGGATGGGAAGTTAGAACTAGAGAGTCTGCTTTCACGAGCCCTATTTCCCAATTCAACATTCTTTTGTTTCAGGAGACTTGGTCAGCCACCGATTCATTGATTGAGGGATACAAATCCCTCTCTCCTGGTTTTGGACAAGGGAGACATCGTGCTGGCTTGAGCATTCATATTTCAATTGTCCTCAACACTGAGACCATTTCATTAGATTCATGTGAGAACTTTGCACCAGCAGACATTCTTCACTTTTCTCACGAGAAACTGTTCCTCATTAACTTCTATATACCGCCCAACATCACTCGACTGTGCATGGCAGAAATCTGATCAAAAGCAGAATTTTGTATTAACTATCTTAAGCTGTGCTTTCCAACTGCCCATATTGTCATACTGGGGAATTTCAATGCTAGATTAGATCCAAATGATAATCAGCTGGGTGCCAAATACCAGCAAGGTGTTGGTTATCACCTTTAAAGCCCTACATGGCATGGGGCCAGGCTACCTGAGGGACCGTCTCATCCCCATCACATCGACCCGCCCCACCCGGTCAGGCAGAGAGGGCATGTTGTGGACCCCGTCTGTAAGGGAATTCCATCTGGCGGGGTCCAGGAAACGGGCCTTCTCTGCAGTGGCCCCCGCCCTTTGGAACATCTTGCCCCAGGTGGTGAGGCAGGCCCCTTCACTCCTGACCTTCCAGAAGGCCCTGAAGACTTGGTTCTACCATCTCCCTTGGGGCGGGAAAGTGGGTAACCATTCTTGGGGGTGGCTTGCACCCTAGAGCCACTAGGGTCATGGAACCAACCAATTTCTGCCTCTCACTCCAAGAATTCTGCTTTATTTTGGAAACGTGTAAGTCTCCAATCAGCTCCCTCCTTTCAAATCCCATCTCTTATTCCTGCTTCAACCTGGGAAGGCCACTTCAGATTGCTGCACACACAGGAGGAGCCATCCCACCCAGAGAGGGGGTTAGACTATGAAGGAACCCTGCTCTGAGATCACAGAACTGATCAAGCAATTGAAATTGACCAAAGCTCCAGGCTATGACTTCATCCCAGCGGGGGTTTTCCACAATAATCTAGATTGGTGGGTGCCTGTCCTGGCTTCTCTATTCACCTTTATAGATAACAATGCCAAGACCCCCGATGGGTGGGGTCTGCCCCGGCGATTCCAATCTACAAAAAAGGAGGTAGAGGTTGACCTGCCAAGTACCGTCCCATTAGCCTTCTCAGTGTGGTCAGTAAATTATATGCTAGACTCCTGTATAATAAGCTTTTGGACTGGATCAGAGAAGAGAACATTCTGGCTGATGAGCAGGCAGGCTTCAGAGAAGGCCGCTCACTCCTTGACCACGCTTTGACTCTTTGACGTTCAGTTGAGGAATCTTCCTCCAAAGCCCACTCAGCATTCTATGCAGCCTTCATTGACCTTTGATGTGTCTTCAGTTTCCTCTCCAGATCTAAATTATGGGAGAAGCTGAACTCTTCCTCAATGGACAGGAGGTTGTTTGGGCTCATCTACAAACTCCCTAAAAATTCTCAGATGGTGTGATGTAACATGCACGGACATTGCACCAAGGAAGTCCCAGTCAAAAGAGGTGTGAGACAAGGGCGCATTCTAGCTCCCCTCCTTTTTAACCTAGTCATCAACCCCCTTATAGACAAACTGAACGATCCATCTCTCCACCCACCAAAACTGGGAAACAGACACATATCTGTTCTTCGATATGCAGATGATGCTCTGCTTTTCTCCCAGGCACAGATTGTCCTGAAATGGGCTGCCATGGCCTCAGAGCCGGGCTCCAAGATGTGGGCAGATCAGGTTCCACCGGGCGCTGTGCCTGCAGATTCAGCAGCCACTGAATTCAGCAATGATGCCCTCTCGAGTCCCTCCTCAGCTAGCACTGGTTCTCCTTGGCAAACCCTTCTGGCCTGAGAATCTTCCCCATCAAAATAAGTGCCTTGCAAGCAAGGGGCAAGATGCTGACTCTGCCACAAGCCCGGTGCCTCATTATTGGCACCTGCTGAGCAGGGAAAGTCTCAGCTGTGCACACTTGGCAGGGAGAGGATTTAAACTGCGCAGGGACTGCCTTCCATTGCTGGAAGCAGCTTCAGCATCTCGCTTTGTGCTCCGTGAAATCTTGCTCTTGACTCCTGCCTTGTTTCGACCTGGGTGTGTTCCTGACTAAGTCTCTGCCTCATCCCTTGGTACTTTTCAAGTTATTGTGTGGTATTTGACTACGGACTACTTCTCAAGCTGCTAGTAAGCTGGTGGGCACATGCACGCTCTCCTGCTTCCCCAACTCTTCTTCTGTTGCCTCCCCTTGCCTGGCTGCTGCCACCTCTCCAGACAAGCCTGCCTGTCTTTTTACAAGCCTCACTGCAAATGCATCCCTCCTAAATGCCCTACTCCTTCCGCAGGGTGTGCGTATTCCACCCACCATCTCTGTAAGCCTCCAAGCTCCCACTTCATGCCCACGCTTTGCCTGCCAATTTGCATGGGCGCTCTCTCCCTTCATTGAAGCCAGGACACAAAATGGGCACTTTATGCACTTGCTGAGCACTGTCACCTCCCTCCCATTCCCACTAATTCGCCCAGGGCATCAGTTTCTGGGAAATTCTCCCAAAGCACTTTTACTAGAAGAAGAGGAGTTGATAGAGAACTTTTTTGCTTGGCTTCTCCCTGACCCATGGGATTTACACTTGGCCAGCCATTTTTGGCTTTGTTCATGCATGGGTGATTTTCTTAATCCGGAGTGGAGCGTCTCCCCCACCCCCCAGTAAGCTATTTAGGCAAAGGCTCAGCAGCCTCCAATCCTCTTGCAGGGCTGGCTTCTGCTGAGGGAGCGTCAGCCTCTTTCTCTCCCACTGCTTTTGGCTCACAGGTCTGCTGGGGACATGCTGCAATTGGGCAACAAGGTGTGTGTGTGAACTCAGCTCCATGTCATCTTGCCCCTCAGAAGGAAAGTGGATCCCATCCACAAGGTCACTGGAATCTCTGGCACAACTTGCCCCAGGCAGGGCTAATTCTTCTTGTCAGAAGAAGGGAGGAAAATCTTGCCCCTTTTCAGTGTTTTTTTTTTAAATTAAAAGAGTAAATTTTAAGACATAAAGGCACAAAGCCAGCTGGGTAACCTTGGGCAATCCCTCCCAGTTCTAGGAAGAGGGGAATGGCAAGCTATTTCCAAAAGTCTTGCCAAGATGACTGCAGGGACTTGTCCAGGCAGTCACCAGGAGTCAACGCTGACTCGAAGACAAACAACGTTAAGACAGCACAGAGGGAGGCAGGCAGGCAAGGTGGCGTTGCCTGCCAATTCCCAAATAGCAGCTTTTGTAGATCCCCCAACTCCATAGTCAACAGACAGATGATGTATACAGCATGAGGATTTACACTGATTGACCTTCACTAATGTAAACTTTGATCCTTTTGATTGAAATGTTCTTGGGGCAAAGTGATTGCTTTAGTTATCACTTTTCTTTTCATTAGCACTTACTTATACAGGTTGGGATAGACCTGCTTCTCAGTGCCCATCTGGCTGAGGTGGTTCATTAAAGGTCCCCTGCTGTTTTGTATGACCCAGCCAGTTGCAAGCTTTGGAGGACCCCAGGATGGAGGCTGGGCTCCTGCAGGGTCCTGAACTAGCAGGACCCCTCAGTGGTGGATGGTGAGTGAAGCAGCGAGCAGGCAGGGAGGGCTGGTGCATGACAGGCAAGGCCCACAGCCAGAGAGGTCTCAAGAATGCCTCAACCAGACTGCTTCCCCCCAATCTCGCTGTGGCACGACTTGACCTCCCAGTTGACTTGGCACCCAATGACCTCTATTCTCTTGCTGAAGCAGAAAAAGCATGCAGGGCAGGCTCACACTTGGTGCCCTGATCCAGAATCAACTCTCAGCATGATAGACTCACCAGCCACAGGAAGGATCCATTTATTTCTCATCTCGCTGCACAGCCTGGCAGTGAATACATGCAGGCAACTGACATGCAAAATGCTTCACAGTATACCGACTCTCCAATTTATGGGACTCCAATTCAGCCTGCTTCATTTGCTTGAAGAATGTATTATTTCTGCAGGCAATCAAGGAATTTCAGTCCTGGTTACAGAGACGTGGCCCCTCAGGCCCAGCACATAGAGAGGGATCAACTCTCCTCTGGGCTGCATTTATACTTCAGCAACTGGATTTTATGGAGTTCGTGGCTGCTGAGGAAGGAAACTAATCAGCTCCACCGGGCCACAAGGGTACACAAAGGAAGTGAGCAGATGCCCGCACACTCTGTCAGTGGTGGGCAATTTGCCCCCTCCAGAACTCCCACCATCCCTTGCCAGTGGTCATGCCACACAAGGCTGCTGGGCAAGGTAGTTCAGCAACCTCAGGAAGCATATATTATGGTCTGGCATTCCTTGTGTGCTGCATCCAGTTATTGGTTGAGTCACAAAGCCCAGTATCACCATGGCAGGCCTCATCTGTAAAACCCTAACCCCACACAGCTACTTAAAGGGCGGCTTACTTCATGGGGGGAACTGATGAAGTCCTCTCTCTCAGTCCTCCCTCCCTTGTTGTTTCAATGGACATGATTCAGACTGAAATGGCTCAGGAGGGAAGCCCACTCAGACTGGCCCTGGAGGAGAGCCACCCCTTTTCTCTCCCCAACCCCCTCCGGACACCAGGGCACACCAGAAGGCTTTTTAACACCTTTCTGAATGAAGGTGGTTAAGGTGGGGAAGGTGGTTTTAAAGAGTTCACCATTCCCCGTTTCTCTGGGGCAGTTTCTTCTCATCGTGGACATGCATATGCACCCCCAACCCTCCCAAGAACAGCACTAAGTCTCATGTTCTCCTTTGGGTGAAGGGCTCCTTCAGTGGCTGTGCAACGGAGTAACTTTTTCGGAGATCCACCTGCCCCGCCCCCCATCCCTGCTGCTGTTCTATCGCTTAAGGTTTTCAAAAGGGTGACTTTGTTACTGTAAACCATCTTGAAGGATGGAAAATCCTTTTCATTAACTAGGTGAGGCTCAGGTTGGCTATCAGGGATTGGTTCTTAACTACAGAGCTCAACCAAGGGTTCTTGGTCTCACAGGGCATCATTCACTCTGCTTCTGAGAGATGCCTCTGAATTGCAGAGCATGGATGAACGAAGTGTCTCAGGAAGGGTTATTGGGGTGGGAAAGAGAGATGAAACTGCTGACATTTGCTTGCTGAGAAGGCAAGCCACTTGAAATTTAGCTGCTGGCCCCCCTGCGAAGCCTGTTTGATATGCAGATAAGACAGCAGCCATTAAGTGAGAACTCTCCCAGAACTGCAGTCATTAAGCTGTTTGAATAAAAATAAGCAGAAATCAAGAAGATATATGGACATAGAAAAAACGTTCTCACTTTGGATCATAATTTGTACTATAAATTGTTTGGCAATGGGGCTTCTTCTGCCTATTTTTTTTAAAAAAACAAACCATTTAAGATTTTTGGTGAAGTAAGGACGTGAAGCCAGAAGTATAAGCTGTGATGATTGGCAAGATTTAGTAGCTTACAAATTAAATAGCCCCTACTTTTTTCTCTCATAGAATTACATGTACAGGTTGGAAGGGACCTTCAAGAACATTTAGTCCAATCCCCCATCCAGGGTGGGAATCCACTCGCAGGGCATCCCTGATAGGTGGCCTCTTAACATCTATTTAAACACCACCAGTGAAGGAGACTTCACCATCTCCCAAGAAAGCCTATTTTCCTGGTAAACAGCTCTTAAGGTTAGGAAGTTCTTTCTGATGTCCAATCGAAATCTACTTCCTTGGAATATAATCCCATTCTTCCTTGTCCTGCATTCTGGAACAACTCTGAACCATTCAGCTCTGTTTTCTACATCACAGCCTTTCAGATACTTAAAAGCAGCTATACTTTTCCCTACAATCTTCTCTTCCCCAGGCTAAACAACATTTAAACAATATTTTCAACCATTTATTCCAGGCCCCTTATTATTTTGGTTGCTCTCCCCTGGACATATTTCAGTTTGTCAATATCCTTCCTAAAATGCTGTACTCAAAACCAGTTGCAATATTCTAGGTGAAAAATGAACAAAAATAATTTTGAACAGGGACAAATGCGAAGTCCTTCATTTGGGTAAGAAAACTCAAAGGGATACCAGACTGGGCAGCAGGATGTGTGAACAGGATCTGGCTGTTCCAGTGAACAAACTAGATATGAACCAACAAGGTGGTGCAGCTTCAAAACAGCAAATCCAATCTTAGGCAGCATCAGCCAAAGCAGAGCATCAAGATCAAGAAAAACCATTGCTCCTCTCTATGGTCAGACTGGTCACACCAAAAATACTGCACCCTGAGCCAAAGCAAGTCTGAAGGGGTCATGATTTTCTCTGTTGAGTTCAGATCTGAAGCAAAAATCTGAGGGAAGAAGAAGGAGAGCATCACAAGGACTCTTGCAGATGAGGGAGAGAAGCAGCAGTTGCAATCTTGCTGGGGCTCCCTTAGCTTTAAAGTGCCCAGAAATGGTGGTAGGGCAGATGTTCTCAAATTCTGGCTTGTCATCAAATTTGCGGGAGGGGGCTACTCATTCCCATTCTGCCCTTCCCATTCTGGATCTTTACCAAACTGCTGTGGTTGACCCAGCCCATTCACAGGACCAAGCTCCAGGGTCTTCCTTCACTTGCAGCATGTCAGAGGTTTGGCCCCAGAAGCCATAAAAACCCCTTCTGGTCCTCCTCCTCTGTCATGGGTTGTAAAGGAGGGAGGGGGAGGATTGATTGCTGTGTGAGAAACTGAGACATCATGGACTGACCCAGAGTGTTGTGGCTAACACTTTATCAGCAAACGGACAGTGAAGGATGTTGCTGGGAACCATGTTGTAAAACCAGTGTCAGTTGTGAATATTCCATTTCAAACGAAGGCGGGAAACTGGGGAAGTAAAAGGAGGGAACCGGGGAATCTTATTCACTTGAGTCTTTAGGTGGAGATGGAACTGTATCTTTCAACAAAGAAATACTTTTCTGAGACCTGACTGGTTCCAGGGAGATTTCTGACTATTGGGATATCTGAACCCATGATCCTCGCATAGCAACAGCTCCTGCGACAGCTGCAACCAGCTCCTGAATGCTGCCCAAGGCCAGCCTCTAGCCTCTCTTCTTCAAGGGTGTCTCTTCCCAGGGGGCTTCTCAGGGGTGGGGTCACACAGGATCCTAGGGCTGAGCCTGCAGACACACTCCAGGAAGCCCCAGCCTCTCTTGCGGGGAAGACGGGAGGCTCCAGTGGCAGATCTTCTGGAACACATCCTGGTGTGCTTTCAAGGTATGGAAGCAGTCCCATCCGTGGCAGCTGTTTCCCAATGAGGGGGTACATCTCCCTCCTATGGTGCCTATCGTATGGGTTCCTTCCTTCATCACCTGGGCACTTAGTTTTCCTGAAGGTTCTTACTTGTAGTTTTCAGTCAGTGTTTCCAGGGATTCAAACCAAGCTACCTACCAGGCCCTAATTGTTTAGACCCTGGCATGTCCCCTGCTCACAGCTTACAGGATCACCATATACCTTAACACAATGCCAACCTTCCCCCTCTCATGAAGGGATGTAAACTTAATTTAAACTTTTACATCTTTACTTTGTGTACTACAATAAAAATGCTACCTGGTCTTAATTCTGACACCACACTACCAGTGTGTAAAACATACAGCGCTTTGGCACCCAATATCTTAGAGTTGGGGGTCTGTAGCAGATGTGAAAAATGCTAATTTGGACAATATAACCAGAAACATGCAAGGCAGCATCAGGGCCAACCTGCTCTAGAGATGAGGGAGACAAGTCCTGCCATGACTGTGTGGAAAACCTTCCTTTATTTGGTGTTTAACCACCTTTTCATGCAATAGGACACACCCAGTTCTTTAGACAGAATAGCTGCTGTTGCCACAGTGTGGGGGGTGAAATGGAAACAGGCTGAGGGTGATAGCATGCCTGTATTTCTTGGAAATGCTCAGGACGCACCTCTGGCTGACAGCTGCTCCAGGCAGAGTGGAACACGGTCCAGCTGTGATCCAGCTGTGGACACACACACCCATAGGCAGAGCAAGTATGGTCTGACAAGGCCATCTGGATTGGGCACACAAAGCTGGAGTCCTGTCAGAGGGCACTTCCACTCAGCCTGGACAAGCCAGCTGTCATGAGAGCGGGGCTGGCGCAGGAGGAAGGCAGAACGGGAGCAATTTCTGTCAATGACTCAGTGTCCAGCTGGACTGTTACTAAGAGCGCTCTTCCACTCTACCTAGACAAGCTAACAGCTGGGTTGTCCAGGCCTAGTGGGAGCCCTCTCAGAACCAGTCTGATCATTTTATTTGTCTGTGGGTGTGTAGGCTGTGTGTCTCACAACAATGCCACTGTGATTGAGAACCTCTGACCTAAGATAATGGCTAGTTTCCTACAACATGCTACACCACAAACTTCCCCCAACCCTTTTAGCCGAATCCTAGTCTGTTATACAAACTCAGCTATCAATAATTATGCAGTTTGTTATAAGTGGTTAGGAAAAATATGGATAGCAAAAGATATGCCCAGTTTCCTGACACAGTATAAGCAGTATCTCTTCTAAAATGAGACACGTTTGCATGCACATATCCTAAGGCCAACCCCCCCGCAAAACAACAACAACAACAAAATCCACCTCACTCATCCCTGAGTTAATGCTGTGCAAGGTTGCTGGCACTAAAGTGCAAATATTGAAAGCAATGTGTCAATGAAGCCCTATTAGGTCTAAATGGAATAAATGCAATTAGACTAGCTTGAATCCAGCTCACTGTTTTTAGTCATTAACAAAAGATTTTGAATCAAACTCTCTGCCTACTTATTCACATTAATTTGATCCACACACACTGACTATAATAATATGGTAACTGAGTAAGCAATATGATGCAGCATCTACAACTTCCTCTCTGATCTTAGGCTGCAGGAAGCTAATAATTCCATTGCACCAAGTGGGATTACTATGTTTGGGAGAACACTTCTGGCACCCCACTTTAAGAGAGATCTGGAAAAGCTGAAGCAGGTCCACATAAAAGCCACCAGGATGGTAAGCGATCTGGAAAACAAGCCCTATGAGGAAGAAATAAAAGGTTGTGGCATGTCCAGCTCACCGAAGAGAAGGTGGAAAAATGCGACAGAGGTCCATCCATCTAAAAGGCGGTTGCGGCAGGAGAAGGAAGGACCTACATTCTGTTGAAATCAGGACATGGAGCAACGGGTTGAAATTAAAGGATCAGGGGGATTTTCCTGACCCAAAGATCAGTTAAGTAGTGGAACAGTCTGCCTGAAACAGGGGTGGCCTTCCCCTCCCTGGAGACCTTGGAGTGAGGGCTGGATGGCTCACCTGTCAGGGATGGTTTATACTGGATACCTGCACCTGCAGAAGGCTGGACAAGGTAACCCATGAAGTTCCTTCCAATTCATACGTTCTATGAATCAATATTTTTGGCAAACAAGCTGGACCTTCTATCACTTTCTTTTAGCAAAATATCATGCTGAGCTACTATTTTATAGTTAGTAAACTTGGATTGCATAGCTATGAACCTCATGTTTAGAATCATCCCTCCTGATGAAATACGCAGTGTTGATTTATCTTTCAAGTTAAATTGTAAAATAAACTGCATTTCATTGATGGAAGGAGCTATTCAAGTAGAATATGCTGAAGAAAGTGGCTTGGTTTTACCCTTTTTTACAAAAAGCTAATAGCTAAAGCTTTCAGACTTGTACTGCATATAATCAGACATAGGTTTGGAAGATTAAAAGCTTCCAACAAATCCCCTCATTTTTGCGCATTCTCTAAATTTGAGTGAGAAACTCCACTTTGTCCCTGGATTTCTATATTGCTCCTTTTATTCTCTCACAATGGTAGCAAAACTGATCTGGTGCCCTATCATTAATTTCTAGTGTTCCCTGTGCTTCTGTGATTCCAATTGAACATCCTAGGCATCCAGTAACCCGCAAGATTTCCTAGTTGTGATTAACCCAATATATAGCTTGCATAAATTTCAGAAGCAAGAGTTCTGCCTTCTGCTGCAGGATGCTCTACATTTCTCCCTTCTAGAAGAGAAGGAAGAGATTGGGATGGTCTACCCTGCAGATTTCCTAGTGGTAAGAATAGCTGCTACACAGAGGGGAGGATCTGGGCAGGGAAGCCCAGTACCAAAAGTACAGATTTCCTTGATGTGGTTCTCGGTCTTCCCTGGCAGGCTGCTTTGGCCAGTTGAATCACTCATCATGTGTGACTCTCCAAACCATGTAGCTCAGAGTTGTCTGAACCAGGGCACATGCGAGGCTTTCACTTGAAGAATGGCTCAATTGCCTGGACACCACTGCATCCTTAGTTCCCCAGCCTTCTTCTATGGGAAGCCTTGAATGTGCTGCTTTGAGCAGCTAATCTTGGCTCTTTTCTTGTGTTTAAGCGTTTTTTTCAAGGAGATCCCAGAATGAGGATACAGCAGAGGACACAGCAGGACCCCAGAACAGAAGAAGCTGCCTTATCAAGACAAGGCCCACATCACTTAAGACTATCTGAAGGAGCTGGGAGATGTTCTCTGGGTTCCAGGTAGAGCCCCTCCCAGTCCGAGTTTCAGATGCTGGGAACACAGCTGGGCTACTTGCATTTAAACTGGCAGTTCCAACATTCAGACATGGCTATACAGAAGAGGGTGTTTGTTCTGGGCATCCCACGTCACACAGGGGTGAGAGAGATGCAGCGGCTGCCATAATCTTCTACAAGCAGACTTCAAAAGGCACAACCCAGCTTTCCCCTTTGCACCCAGTCAGCTGGGCCTGGTAATCCAAATCTGCAAAGTATTTTGCCTTGGCATCTAAGAGACTTATTTGTCAAGAACATCCTTATGGGGGGTAAAAAAAAAGAAAAGAAAATCTTACAATGTACATAAGCATTACAATTATGCTTATGTGTGTATCACTGAATGATGTTTGCTTAGCATCAGAGGCTGTTTTTGAACACATTAGCACTTGGCAGCTGCAAAAATGCCAGCAAAGGTAATTTGGAAGATTTCCCAAAAATAATAAAGAACAATTGATTGGCTGAGCAATTTCTGAAAGACTGCTGAGCAGATGCAAGAGCGTCTATTCCCCAAACCACCTCCATGTCCCCTCCCCCAAAAGAACTGATTTGGCTTATTGTTATTGTTATTGTTTAGGTAAAGGTAAAGGTTCCCCTTCCCCTTTAGGTAAAGGTAAAGGTTCAGTCGTGTCCGACTCTAGGGGGTGGTGCTCATCTCCGTTTCAAAGCCGAAGAGCCGGCGTTTGTCCATAGACACTTCCGTGGTCATGTGGCCGGCATGACTACATGGAACGCCGTTACCTGCCCGCTGAAGCGGTACCTATTAATCTACTCATATTTGCATGTTTTCGAACTGCTAGGTTGGCAGGAGCTGGGACTAGCAACGGGAGCTCACCCTGTCACGCGGATTCAAACCGCCGACCTTCCGATTGGCAAGCTCAGCAGCTCAGCGGTTTAACCCGCAGTGCCACTGCGTCCCTTGTTATTGTTTTAGCCATATTCTAATTTACTTTATTTTTTAATCTATTACCCTGTTCTTTCTGTAATACAGAATACAACTTTATTAAAATTACTAACATTTAAAAACATAAACCAATCATGCACAAGAGGCTGCTTTAAAAACAATGCAATTCCAAGTTTATGAGGATTTAAAAGCCAGATTTTTTTGGGTGGGGGGCAGCAGAGCAGACCTGGTAAAAAGGGTCTCATGCCCACAAAAAGGCTGGGGAGAAGGTCTTAGTTTCAGCTCCATCACCAAAATTAACCAAAAATCTTTGTGGACCTGGAAATGTTAAATGGAAGTTGCTTCAGGGTGGACATGACCCTACTTCACAGAGACAAGACACTATTTGAAGGCTCTTCAGCTCAAGTCTAGATTAAAGGTTATCTTCAGAGGACAGAAGTGCTAAAGGTTCTGGTTAGTCACGCACATAATTTTGCCTTCCCCACACTAGTGATAATTTTTAAAAGGTCTATTTAAATTATAATGATTATTTCTAATTTTTCATATATATATGAATCTACACATGTGTGTTTCATGCAGACTTCCCTCTTCTTTTGGGGGAATAGATTTCCTGCTGTTTGATAATCTGTACAGGCTCCATCCTTAAAAATTCCTGGAGATCTTTCATTTGCTAAATATTGCAGATACTGCTAAATTGTCCAGATTGCCACCTGTTAGTTGGGGCACAACCAATTTCCATAGGGTACTCAGGAATCATTGACCTGTGGAGTTTGGACGCAACATGTGAAGTGAGGCCTTGCCTCAGCCTAGAGATGTCTCCAGGACATCTAAAGCCAACCTAAGCTGTCATAAAACTTTTGGAGCATGTTTGTCTATTTCAATTTTACTGAGGTCTCTAAAAGTCAGAAGGGGTCCAGCAGCACCTTTTCAGACCAATAAATGTTACTAAAGGCATAAACGTTTGTGAAGTACAGCTCACCATCAGATGCATCATACATCACAAAAGTGTGTGCCTTTCAATAAAACTTGTTAGTCTAAGAAGGTGCTACTAGACTCCTCCTGATTTTTGGCTATCATAGACCAACATGGCTCTCCTGCAGTGTCTACTATGAGAAGCACAGGTCTCTGAATATCTATGGAGAACCTGTAAGGTCCTGGGGATATTCCTCACTTCAGGTGATGTTCTCCAGGAATTCTGTTTTGTCCATGATGTTTGCTGTTAGCAGTTTCTGGTTGGGCTGGAGATTCCCTTTCTGCAAAGAGGCTATTCAGAGCCCAAAATGAATGGGAGAATCTATCCCAGATTGCACACACGTTGATTAGCAAAACAAGACATTCTGGATCAAAGTCTAGCCATCTAACCTTTCTCCAATAACATTTGCCGTCCTTATAGCACAATTACAATTTCCCGAAAACTATAGCATTACCTTTTGCTGAACATAGTCCAAAATATTTTTGAAATCCAAGTCGTCGTAATAGTGTCTTATCCCATCCTGAATGCTGGAATGGAAGACTGCATTCATCTGCAAGAAAAAAGGGTCCCACCCATGAGCGGGGTTTTCTCAAACCCTCCAAAGAGGTCAACCAGGTTGGGGGCCAACTACGAAGCCAGGAGCTTTCACCTTTGTGGCCACCACCAATGTCAAAACAGCTAAATAGCAGAAGACCCGATTTGCTTTAGAAGGAAGATGTTTTGAGGCAGTCATGGTTCATTTCCTTTGGAATTCTAGCCTCATGGATGGCCAGTAATTAGCGTTACGGGAAATGTATCTGGGACCTGTAATCTGCTTGCTTATTGCGCAGATGGCCACACCTGAGGCCCCTGTGAGGGCAGGTTCTTCCTGCCCCCGACCAGCTTGGAGTCTGTCTGGTGCGAAGACAGGTAGGAAGGGACCCAACTGGGGCTGGAAGTGAGGAAAGCCAAGCGTTTAGATGAGAGTGGAAAGATCAGGGCCACGGCGGTTGGGTGGCACCTGCTGCACCCAGCTTGAGCACACTGGATGGTTCAGCACAATGGGGGCAAATGTAGGCTGCACCTCCATCCAGTGCTCCCATCAGGCTCAGAACATGGCTCTTCTTCTTCCCAGCAGAAAGAAGCTGAACAGAGTCAGTCCAAGACCCCTGACCCAGAGGCTGCTGCATCAGGACACTGTCAGAGACCCTGCCTGGCAGGCAGGCCTATGAGCACAGAAAGAGGGAAGAGGGAGTGGGTGGCATTTGGAGGTCAGGTCCTTGCTCTCTTGGGCACGCCTGGTACTCCATCAATATGTATGTATGTATGTATGTATGTATGTATGTATGTATGTATTTACTATCCCGCCTTTCTTATTGTTATAAATAAATCAAGGTGGTGAACATAGCAAATACTCCTTCCTCCTCCTATTATCACTCATCCTTCTTCCCAATGGCAAGATGACCAACAGCAGGTCAACGCAACCATGGAGCTGAGATATTATTGCTGTGTCTTGACCCACATATGTGGGCTTGGTGTGCAAATGTGGCCCCAAAGTGGGAGAGATACCTCATGTGGAAGGAGCCCTGCAGATGGCACATCCAGTCTTCCTGGATGTGTAAACAAACGTAAGTTTTTGATTGGTAGTAAATTAGGATTGAGAGCCAGTTTGGTGTGGTGGTTAAGGCACCAGCTATAATCTAGGAGCTCTAGTGAGTTGGGCAAGTCCCTGCAGTTTTCTTGGCCAGGTTTTTCAGAAGTGGTTTTCCATTGTCTCCTTCCTAGGGCTGGGAGAGAGTGACTGGCCTAAGTCACCCAGCTGGCTTCCTGCCCAACTCCTAGATTATAGCTGGTGCCTTAACCACCACACCAAACTGGCTCTCAATCCTAATTTACTACCAATCAAAAACATATGTTTGTTTACACATCCAGAAAGACTTTGTGTGAAACCAAGCATGGGGAAAATAAATAATCAAAGAGAGACACAAATGGAGAATCAGAGCTTCTGGGAAAATGTGCCACTCTGGGTAGAACATTATCATCAGCAGTTTCCCATTTTTACAAAGCTCCTGTGATAATTTAATTATGCACATAATTATATTGACAGAGAAAGGCAGGGTGGGAGGAGATGGGACCAATCAAAGAAACTTCCTGCCATTGCTAGGTATGTGGGCACACCAGACACTTAATGTGAAGCAGCCATGGAATCTAAAATGAGCTTTATAAATGCTTCCGAAACTCCTTGCCTTTGTCTCTCAGGGCTGAAACTAACCCTGGATATGAGAGAGAGGGAGGGAGAGGGAGAGGGAGAGGGAGAGGGAGAGGGGGAGGGGGAGGGAGGGAGGGGGGGAGGAAGAAAGGAAGAAGCTGGATTGGTGACTCTTGGGAGAAATGCAGAGAAATGCTAATGAAAGAAATGTCAGGTCTCGGGATTGAGCATAGGCAAACAGATTCATTCTGATGCAAAAATTAGAGAGGCTTAGTTAGTGGAAGAAGAGGAATGAATAAAAGCGTAGACTCTCAAGAGTACAATATCCTGATGCACAAAAATGAAAGGAAGTTGAAAAAAAAATAAAAGATTCAAAAAGTCCTAGACAGGCTTGAGCAGTGGTCTGAAATGAACAGGGCAGAATCTAGCTGACAGTTGTATTTGTGAAAGGGATGCGGGTGCCCTGGTCAACCCCAAGTCAACCATAAACCAGCAGCGTGATGCAGCTGCTCACAAGGGTGCAATTAGAGGAACAGAGAGTCCAGATCACAGGAAGCAATTACTTCATCCTGTTCTGCCGTGGTCAGAGCCTCTTTGGGGTTTGCTGTCCAGTTTTGGTCACCACAGTTCTAAAAGGATAGTGAGGTTGGAGCCAGTCCAGAGGACTTCCGAGAGGGCCGTGGGTCTGGAAATCAAGCCCTGTGAGGAAAGCTAAAGGACCTGAGTACGTGCAGCCTACAGAAAAGATGACTGGAAAGGGATATGAGAAAAGTCTTGCAATACCTGAATGGGGTTAGGGAAGAGGGAATGGACTTATTCTCTCTTGCTCCAGAATGAGCGGATTAAGACTTTAAGGAAGGAGATTCAGGCCAGGCATCAGGAGGAACTTCCTAACTGTACAAACTGTCTGCCAGTAGAACAGGCTGCCACATGACATGATAAAATTTTCCTTCGCTGGGGGTTCTTACAGGCTGGTCGTTTGTCAGGGAAGGCCCAGTGAATCCTGCACTGAACAGTGTGCTGGACTAGATGACCTCTAAAGTTCTTTCCAGCTATGATTCTCCTCCATCACTGCCACTCCTCCTATCTTAGCCAAGCTGGGTTTTTTTTGAGTCTGGCCCATCAAATATGGTTAGAGCAGGTCCCTTAAAGGAGGCAGGGGAGGGAGTAACATGACCACACATGGGGTTCAGTTCGCTGCATCTGAAGAAGGGTATTACAGAGCTAGCAATGGCACAAATAGGAGCGACCAAACTTACTGGGGGGTTGAAACAGCCCCCCTGAAGGAAAGCTTTCTCCTGTTGGGGCTCCAGCTCAGAAGCGGAGGCACGAGACGGGCATTTAAAGTCATGCCTGACACAGACAACAAAGACAGAAAGAAGGTTCCCTCCCTTTCCCACAATCTGCGATCTCAGGGTCATCCACCGAACCTGAGCGCAGGGGGATTCAGAGGGAAACACTTTTTCCCGCAGTGTGTAGTTAAACCGCAGAATCTGTTCCCAGGAGCTGGGGGAATGGCAGGCACATGGCTGGTTGTAAGAAAGGAAGCTCAGGGAAGATGGGACTCTCAAGGGCTAGTGACATGGATGGCTGTGGAGTCCCTCCTGAATCCCAGGCAGCTTGCCTGAAATGCTGGTTGTCAGGAAGTGACAAAGAAAAATTGTTCTTACCTTCAGTCCAGGCATGGGAGCTTCCTAAATACATCAACTGCCCCTGTGTGATGCACAAGGCTAGACCTGATGGGTCTAGGCCTGAGCTGGCCTCAAAGTTCCCCGTTATGTTCTTGTGAACAAATACTGGAGGAACCACCTGGAAGACCCTGAGCAACCCATCCAAGACACTTTAAATTTCTCTTAGAAGTTGTTCCCACCTCCCTAGAGATGGGTCTTTGCTTGGTCTTCAACCAGCTGGTGAATAACAAAGGTCTGATCATGCTGTGTGATCCCAGAGAGGTGAACATTCTTGGTTAGTTTCAATTACCCAAGTCTGTGTTTGCTTTATTTTTACAGGACAACCAACTGACCAAACCCAACTTCTGCTTCAGCAAAAAAGTGCACCGAACAGGAGTATGTATATGATTTAGTCTTTTTGCCTCATCTGAGCTGACAATTATTGATGGTGCCCACCTCTCCCTCTTTCCAATTCATGATCTCCAATGGCCAAGCCATCTCCAGTCACAGGAATGACTGATACAGGGGGCTTACCTGCTTCTCAAAGATGATTTCGACGAACAGCAGTAGCAACTCAGTGATGAAGATGGCCAAGAGGACCCAGAAGAACTAGGCGGGAGAGAGAGAGGTGGGAGGGGAACCAAACATCATTAAAACAGGAACATGTCCCTTAACAACTGAGCACTTGTTATTTAGCATTGCTGAGGCATTAGAGCAATGTTAGTCACCTTCCTAAAATACGAATGAGATGCAGAAAGAACTTTTTTCTTCATCCCAATGAGCAGGAGGTGCTATAGAAGAAAAGTAGGGCAAAGCAAGCCAAGGCGCTTGCAAGCCAAGGTGAAAGTGCTGATAATTTCAGCTTGTTTAAGAGGAACAGCCGCTGGATCCAGAGGATTTCTTCCTTTTCCTCTTTGACAAGTGGGCTCTATAAGCTTTTGGACAAAGAATCTTAAGATGGAACAGCATGTATTGAAAGAGAAACCAAGGCCCCTTAAAGCATGTAGAGCTAGTGCTTTAGGCTCCTAGTCCACCACAATGGATTACCCTGAATAATGTATAACTTAATAAGTATAATAGAGTATATAAAGTGCTGTAATATTATATACTTCCTATTTCCCTGAGTGGAACATAGTTATGTTTCTATTTGGTTGTTTTTTTAACTGAGTCACTTAGGTGAGATGGGCAGCTATACAAATTGAATAAATGACCAACAAACAAACAAACAAACAAACAAACAGGGGTTTTCAATTATTGTGGCTTTGGTGGAAACATTATTGGAGATTGATGCATTTTACAATATTTGAATGTACACATTATGGTATCAAAGCAAAAGCTAACAGGCTTTAACAAGTGGGAGCTCTGCTGGTGGAAACTGTAAGACCTGGAATCTGCAGGACATCCTGGAGCCAGAAAGAGTCATCTCAGGTCAGTATCCAGGACCTCCTGATATCCATCAAAGTGAGACTGCTAAGTCTAATAACATTTTGCCATTTATATTTGTTTATTTTGGGTATGACTGAAATAATCATACAAGATCCTGCAATGGCACCTGTGGTCTGAAAAAACTGCTTATAGGTGCTGAGGAAGAGAAAAGTTCTGTGCAGCATCTAGCAGTTCACATCACAGAGTGGACCATGAGGAGCACACCTGGGCACAGTACCCAGCATGGTAGGAAGACCACCTTAAAATGTTGTAAAGCAGAACCTTCAGGTCTTTCTTGCAGGCAGCTTCTAGTCCCTTGGGCATCCCCATAGCTCTTCTCTGCCCCAGTCCCACTTGGTGTCTCTGAATCTTTCTCAAAGGTGGTGCTCAGAACTAGACACTGGATTTAAGGTGGGCCTGTTCAGTGCAAAATGCTTCCCCTGATTGGAAACAATCAATGCAGCCCAACATTCTCCTTAAACTTTTTACAGCAACTTTGCCCTGAAGACTTGGCTACAGAAGTAGGACTTCTGCACAATTTTACTTTATTAAAAGGAGTTACTTTAATATGCCTAAGATTAATGATAGGCAGTCATTACTTTACAACTTTTCCTGGGCTGTATCTTTAGAAGAAATGCACCACTCTGTGATGCCTGAACTGAACCTCCCTATTATTTTCAGGTTCTTTGTTTTTCAACAAAACACTGTTTCCTTGTTTTACTTCCGGAAACTACAATCCTCCATCATTCCTTTCTGTTTCTCTTCTTTTATTTATCTAGAGAAACTTCAAAGCTTTCATTGAAGATGCTTCACTGCACACTTTGCTACTGTCTTGTGCTCACCAGGCTGACTCCACTTTCTTTCTGCCCCACTGCGAGCAGAGACGGGCAGGGCCACCATTGCTTTGCCCAAGGCAAAGAGCAAAAGGGAAGGAAGCACATCCCCGCCCCTCCCCGGCTTTGCTCCCTGGGCAAAAGATCTTCCTTGCGGGGTCAGGCCTTGGACCCAGAAGCCCTTTGCTGAGGATTTCATCAACTGCCTTGGGCTTGAAAGAAGTGTTGAAGTAGCTCCTGGCAGGCCTGCCATGAAGAGGCAACTCCAAAAGACCTCTTAGGCCTTCACACTGGGGAACCTCACTTTTATTTCTCATGTGGATGTGGGTTCTTTGGGTGGGGGGGATCTGGACTGCTGTTCAGAGATGCATCAGAAAAGTAGGGAAGGGAAGATAGGATGGGAAGCTGCACCGAAGGGAAGGGAAGGGAAGGGAAGGGAAGGGAAGGGAAGGGAAGGGAAGGGAAGGGAAGAGAAGAGAAGAGAAGAGAAGAGAAGAGAAGAGAAGAGAAGAGAAGAGAAGAGAAGAGAAGAGAAGAGAAGAGAAGAGAAGGGAGCAACTGGTGGCTGGCCTCCCATAATTTCAGGCTGCAGCCTCACCAAGGGAGTCAAAGCTGGCAGCAGTGGTGGTGGCCCTTTCAACCACAAATGCCCTACTCTTGCATGACCCCTTGGATGCTAGTAATACCTCTATGAACCAGAATGAAAGCATCAGCTTGGTATTTATCACAGAGACCTTGGTGGCAGCAATGGGGGACTTCATCTATCTAGTTTGTTCCCCAGGATGCTCTGTAGTGGAGCAGAGTAGGACCAGAGGGCGGAGAGGTAGAATAGCCATGGCCTACACAGATTCCATCTCACTGACCAGAGGCCTGCAACATCCATAAAGCCTCCCCAGTCAGGAGTGGCATGGGACTTCATGCCCTCAATGATTACTGTGGATCTGTGATCCAGCTGATACCTGGCTGCACATTGGCAGCAGGGCACACGCCATATTTGATTTTCTCTTTGTTGGTGATCTGGAGGAGCTCTGTGTGACTTTATGGTCATGGACAGATCATTCCCTGGTTTGTTTGGGACTGACAGATAGCATGAACCTCTGAGTGGGTAGAAGACTGGTTAAAATAATCAGTATAATTGTTTCAGATAGATCCTGAAGAGTGCCTGGAAAATTCCCCATGGAGGGGACTTCTGGGGGAGATATGGCAAACTGAAGATGATGACCCTGGCAAAGACCAAGGAATCGGTGAGTAAAAGCTCTGCCTTTAAAAGGACACCAAGTTCGCAAACCACACTTTCTAATTACTTTTAGAAATTGTCTATTAACCATCTTAAGGCTAATACAGACTTTCAGAATGACAAATTTGAAAAGTCTTAATTGGGTGAGTTTATCTTCAATATGAACAAAAGAAAAATTAATTATAAGCTTAAGAACTTAAATAATTTGAAATAAACTGCAAAAAACTAAATAAGATTTTGATCTAAGAAAGTTATAGATTTGGAATATTGACTTTTACTATAAGATTTTGGAATTAACTATAAGAAATAGCTTCTTGTGGGGAACAAATTTATTTTGACTATCCTGGCTATTGCAAGTTATAACAAAGATAAGTGATTAGAAATTTAACACAAAAGGAGACTAAAGATTCTAAGCAGAAGAAAAAAAAACACAAGCCTGTTCTTGTTGTCAGCTAACACTGGAACTTACAAAATGATCCAAAACATTGTAACATTGGAAATATTAAAGGAGATCTTTGAAGAATGGAGCTGGAAATTAGTAGCTACAATATCAATGCTGTCAGTAATGAAGGCTGCTTCTATGGATAGACTATGTCCAGAAGATGTTAAAGAAGGAATGACAGATGCAGAACAAACTTTATCTGATAAGACAGAGAAAGTACCAAAAGTGGAACTACAAATGACAGGCCAAAAGGAAAAGGACTTTACTGGATATACAAAAGAAACTGGCTGAAGTGTTAAGAATTGAAAGGGAAATACAAATGATAAACCAAAAGAATGACCTGGAAAATGTTTTCTTGTTGGATCTACAAAAGAGGCTTGTTAAAGCCTTGAAGAAATCTGTGTGATGGGATGAAGAATTGAAGAGAAATCAAATCCTGTGACAATATTTGATTGAATTAAAGATTAAGACTGTTAGGAATAAAAGGAAGGAATATAAAGTTGGTTTATTTGATCAAGACTTTTTTTGCAATGTTCTGGTAACACTTTATGGACTTTTTGCTGACACCAGGATTGAAAAGTTGATGTTTGCTTAGAGATAAGGGATGGGATATGGGATGAAGGGATATCTGCTTAACCTTATAGAGGGTGAAGAGTTAATAAATTTGTTCATACTTGTTGTGATGAAGGTTGGAAGTCATTTCTTTATATATTTATATATTTCTTTTTTTCTTTATTGTATTTTTTCTTTCTTTTTCTTTTTTCCTGCACTTTTTATTCTTTCTTTCCATTCTCTTCCCTTTCTCTAAGTTTAGTTTGTATTAGTTTTTACTATTGTAATTACTATTGTATTTACTATTTTAATTAAAATTCTTAATACAAATTATATTCAAGAAAATTCCCCATGGATAATAACTTGGTTTCCTCCCCTGCTTTTTTCATGTTATTCACTTGCCAAGTCCTTACATATCTTCTCAATTAAATTCATCATTTCTTTCAGTATTTCTTTGCCTTTACTCTCTGCCCTCTGTGTTTGGGTAGAACTTTGAAAGGTAGCATCCATCTTGACTCACCACCAGCCTACTGTATGTACATCATTTCCCCAATTAAACAGGCTAGTGACAGAGTTACTAGTCCGGCTGATCAGGGAAATGCCATGGATATAGTGTATCTTGACTTCAACAAGACTTATCAACAAAATAGTCAAATATGGCTTTGACAACTTAACCATTAGGTGGATCCTCAATTGGCTCAAGGATCATCCTCAAAGGGTAATTATAAATGGTGTTAAATCTACCTGGAGAGATGTCTCAAGTGGGGACCACAGTCCTGGACCAGGTGCTTTTTATAAATGATAGGGATGAGTGAGTTGAGGGAATGCTTACCAAGTTTGCAGATGATACAGAGCTAGGAGGGGTGGCTAATACTTGGGAGGACAGGAGAAAAATTCAAAAAGGCTAGAACAGTGGGTGGAAACAGAGTAAAATTTAACAGGAAGAAATGTAAAGTCATGCTTCTAGGTAAGGAAAATGAAAGAAACGTACAGGATGGGGAAAATCTGGCTTAAGAACAGCATATGTGAGAAGGACTTGGGTGTACTAGTGGACCACAAGTTCAAAATATCCCAGCAGTGTAATGCAGCTGCAAAGAAGACCAAGATCAAGACATCTTGAGGAGCATCAAGAGAAGCATCAAGTACAGATCGTGGGAAGTAATAATCCCGCTCTACTCTGCCTTGGTCAGGCCTCACTTGGAGAACTGTGCTCTGTTTTGCACACCCCAGTTTAAAAAGGACATTGATCAACTGGAGCAAGTCTAGAGAAAGGTCACCAAGATGGGGAAAGGACTGGAAACTAAGATATACAAGGGATATATACAAGGAATGGTTAAAAGACCTAGATATGTTTAGCTTCCAAAGAGAAGGATGAGCAGGGACTTGACAGCTGTCTTCAAATATCTGAAGGGCTATCACATTGTAGAGGGTTTATTCTCACCTGCTCCAGAAGCTTCAAGGATCAGGAAAAACGTCTTGACAGTAATAGCTGTCAATTAGTGGAACAGGTTTCCACATGGAGAGGTTTCTTCCCCTACTCTGGAGGTTTTGAAACAGAGGCTGGATAGTCATCTATCAGGGATGGTGTAGTGAATCCTGCAGCGTGCAGGGGGTTAGACTTGGTGACTTCTCAGGTCCCTTCCAACTCTATGATTCTTGTTCCCACGCTGCAAAGGGATGGCTGCTGAAAACTTCAGGAAATCTCCACCCCTTCCCCTCTTTCTTTAAAGGGACATAGCCTGCTTCCCCCAAAGCAGCTCAGGAGCCATGGGTTGCAGCGTCCTAGAGACTCACAGGGCCCCACCTTCCAGGACTGAACCGAGGGATGCAACTTGGAAAAGTATAAGTGATTCTTGGCATGGCTACAGAGAGATGAAATGAACTTCACTGTCACCTGGAAGTAATTTACTTGCTCTCTTGCTGTTGCTCTTTCTTCCCCACCCCCCAATTTCTGTTATTCCTGTATGGCACGCTGAGGAATTTTCCAGAAGTTTGGGGAAGTTGTGCAATACTGCTGATCTGTCAAGGAAAGAGCCCGGTGGTAGAGACTGATGGCTCCCAAAGAAAGCAAGCAGCAAGCAGTGCAGGGGCTGCAGAACCAAAGTGAGGGCAGTCAGAGACCTTTTCCTTGTATTCATTTGCATCAGTCTGGAGAAAGCCAGAGCAGCCTTCCTGAGAGGAGGCAACTGTCTCACAAGCCCAGCCAGCTAGCAGCATTCGCATATTTTCTACGTTAAATCCCAGAGTTTCGGGCTGCTGCTACTATAAGGGTCCTCTGCAGAAAAACAGGAAATTAATAATAATTAACAATGGATAGTAATCCTAACAGTACCTCAAAGCCATTTTTCTTCAGAATAAAAGGAAAGTTGCTGCCAAATAAAATGCTCTCTTCACATAAAACTATGAATTGCGGGCATAGCCATTTCATCCTGCACTGCCTTCCTTTGGCCCTCGTCTTTGCTTTATCCCAGCAGAAATCTAGTGCTAAACATTTTTGTGATAAATCAGAGAGGGGTAAAAGAATTCCTGTGCATGGAAGGTCACACTTCTAATTTGCTTTCCAACAGCCCCCACAAGCTGTGCCGCCAGAAGCCTCACTCTTGGTAAATCGGATTTTACAATCTGGGGTCAGCCTTGCAACCCCTCCCCTGCCCTGGCTGCCCTGCCCTTCCTAGAATCAAGTACGTCCCTTCACACCTGCAAGGAGAGAAGCCTGGGTTCCCTTGTGCAGAAGCCATACCTTGAAGCAAGTGTGCAAACAACGGTTTTGAAGGATCTGACGGTTTGCACCAACACAAAAGACTGACATGTGACCCACACTTTGGGCGGCTTGCTGTTCATGGACTGGCTTCAAATGCACCAACCGCACTTAGCCCAAGGGCCTGCATTACGACAAAGTCTCCTTGGACGTGAGGTATCACCCTACTATGAATCAAGGGACCCAACTGAGCACAGTATTTTGCTGGATTGATTTAGCACAATAACCCAACAATTACACCACCTTGTAGGCAAGGAAATAAAGACAGTTCAAGATCAAAGTAGACAAGACAGCTAATGAAAATTTTCAGTTACCCATTTATCACGTTCTCAACATGACAGGAACAACAGGAGCAAACTCTCACCCTGACTCAATTAAATGACAGGAGCAAACCCCATCAGCCATCCTTAAGAAGTTCATCAAAAACCAGGGAAACAGACTGTTCCAAATCCAAGGTCAAAGTTAATAATTTCACAGTGGCTCCAAGAGTCAGCTACATGCATTTAATTTCTCTGAACCTGTATAGGTTTATCATAGTGACAATGAGCTGACCAAGTGCTCCAAAATAAATTTCTTTTAAAACTTTTATGGCATGCAAATGCTGTACGCTCTGTGTTGAGAGAAATTACAGTATTGCCAGTGTAAAGGTTTCAGAGGGGAGATGCATAATATGCTTGCTGCTTTCGTAGTGTCCCTGAAGAAAAGCCAACAATTCAGTGTGTTACAGGGCCCATCTCATATTTCTTCGCTACATTTTGGAAGCTCCGTCTCCTCCTGTTTCTACGTTTTGATTCATTCTCCTGTTGTGCAAATTACAAATGGCCTCAAAAAATGTGTAAGAGCAAATAAACAATTCACCCTCTTGGCTACGACAGATAGTGTGTTGAGGAGGAAAGGCAGGCCCAACAGAGCAGAAACCTATGCAAGACAAAGTACTTGGCACTCCATGGCTCACTCAGGAAATGGGGCTTCCAATATCCATGTTTTGCTCTGCAGAAGATTGAAAAGAGGGAGGTGTTTTTTATCCCCAAGCAATCTCACAAAAGGTTATTAATTTTAAAAAGGAAAAAGTATCTGACATTTCTAATTCGTAGGGGAGATGAATTCCTGATATATAGATGAAAAATAGCATCAGGCAGGAACAATTTGTGGTATTTATTTAACAAAAGTGGCCTCCATTTGTGAAGTGAACATGAAGGCAAATAAAACCTCACTTGTGGGAGAGGTTCTTGTAAAAAGTTGATTATCTGGAACTCCAGTTAATTTTCTCTGTTTGCTGAAGTTCCTCAAGCTTCTTCTAGTGCACAGTAGTCGTGCGGACTCTGTGGACCTTCTGAAGGTGCTGAGGGCGAGGGCTGGTGGAACATCTGGCAGACATTATGTCCTCTACCTCTGATGGACACAGAGGTCTGCAGAGCAAAAATGCATCACTGAGGGGGCAGCTCTGAAAGGTTTTCTAGTTTAGCCAATTCCATCGCAGACCCTGGTGGTTGTCTTCTAGCAATCAGTCTTGCGTTTCGCTTCTCAACTGCACATTTTACTTTCAAGGGGGACTCTCGCCCACAGAAGGGGTCAACTGTACTTTCCCCTCTTCACTGAGGAAGTCAAGAATGGTCCAATTCTACATTCCTTTATCACAAAGCCAAGAGCAGAGAGTTAGCAGATACCTGAACAGCCGAAGAAGAACATGGACAATTGGAAAAGAGGACAAATTAGGGAAAAGGAGGACACACTAACTGTTTAATTTTCTTGGCACCCACAACAAAAGTTACAGTGAAAAACTGGGGAAAAAAAAGTACTTAGGCCTACATGTAAATGAAACTCATGCCAGTCAGCATCTGCACATTTGTTTTACACCTCCCAGATGTGACACAACCGCAGGGCTACTGTGACCTTCAGGTTCTTCTCTGAACCTTCAGTGCAGAAGTAGGTAGCTCAGGGCAATCCCCAGTCAGAAAGGTGGGTTTTTAAGCCCAGTGTTCTAAAAACCTGACCAGGAGACTGGCTGAAACTTGAGTTTTATGCCACTGCTAGCAAACAGGGCCTGCAGGGCAGTTTTCGGGATGCCACAGCAGCTGCTGCTAGCCAGCTGGGGGAAAATCTTTCTGGTTAGCTCCACGGAGTTCATGGAAAACACCTGCACAAGAGAGATTGCTCACCATCTGACTTCAGAGTTTTCCACCTGGGAAGGCTGAAGACAGCGTCTCCTTCATTCTGTATTTACTGTTTCAGTTTAACAAATCTCAGAGTACACATGTGCAAAAGTACAACCGGTGTGACAGGCAAGGAAAGTAGCTTTAACTGATGAATGAAACACCTATAGGAGAAGCCAAAGAATTCCCGGACAAGATACACAATCCCACACTTTTGCAAGTATCCACTTTCAGGGCTTTAATTTTTTTCCCTGTTTTTATTGTTCTCTGCTTTTATGTTTGGTATGAGATTGTTTTTATATTCTGATTGGGAGCTGCCCAGAGTTTTGGTTTTAAGATGGGTGGCCAAACATACAATATATAACTATATAACCATATAGTTATATAACTATGTATTTATTACTCTGGGTGTAATATATTATATATAATATATTTATTATAGTTATATAACTATATAGTTATATAACTATAATAAATAAGTCAATCATTGTAAATAAATGAATATTTTTTTAATTTTAAAAAATCAGATGTCTGTGTTTTTCAGGTTTCAGTTATTTTGATGGGAGAGGTTTGTTGATCCAAAAGGGTGGTTGCCAACTTTACTAGAGCTGGAAAAGATACTGGAAACTGCAGCAAGGATTTTGTGAGTTAAAAAATGGGTTAAAAAGACATACTTAGAGAGAAAGTAGATAAAGAACCTTGCTTGCTTCTTCCTGCAGGAAAGATCAACTAAAGAAATTGAGCAGCAACACAGGCGACACAAGAAAGGCCTCCAGGCAACACAAAATATTGGCCCAAGAATGGTGGTGGGAGGGACAGGGTTTTTATGACTTTAAAGGGAGATCAGTTTGTGAGCCACCCAGAGTCATGCACTGAGATGGGCGACCATATAAACGTAATACATACATACATACATACATACATACAAATGTTGCCACTGTCAGTTATTCATGGTAGCTAAGTAGAACTTCTATGTTCAGAGACAGTGTACCTCAAAAGTGTCAGCTGCTGGGAAAAGCTGTGGCGTCGATCGAGAGAGGTGGCTGCGCCACTGCGTTCAGCATGACTTCACGTGCAGCTACAGGATCTCCCCCCCTGCCCTGGGGAGGCACCATCTGGCCCCAAGTGCCCAGTGTTATTCAGGCCTATGGCTGGATCCTCCCATGCCTAGCACTGATTGCCCTCCTCCTAATCGCAGCTGGCACCTTTGCCAGCCATGCCACCCTAATTCTCCATTACTTAGTCAACTGGGTGCAGATCCTAGAGGCCATCCCAGGAACCTCCACCAGAAGAAGTGATGGCCAGGCATGAGCAGCCTGTTAGAGCGCCTGGAGATCACCGTCCTTTCGGTTTCTTGCTGCCCCTGCCCTGCCCTGCCCCTCCCTCCCCTCCTGCTGCCCTTTCCCTGGCCCTCCTCATTCTCAGCCCAACATCTGTTTCGGAAGGATCTTCTTTGTTTCGCTTTCTACTCTTCCCTCTTTGCTATGAAACAATAAACCTGTTTTGGACTGTAAGAAAAGGCCAGGGTAGTAAGCTGCTTACTACCAAATCTATACATTTCCACTCAAGAGAACAGACAGAGGCATCTGCCTGGAGGGCTCAAAAAGGTCAAGATGGTGTCCAAAACTGCCTGATCAAGCCCCACTCCTTTTTACATTGGTGCGCATGAGTCCGGGCTGCCTGGTGATTTAATATCTTTAGCTGTTTTTATGTCCTTTTTAGTTTTGTGCAACCACTGGAGTTGGGCAGCCAATGAATTTAAATAAAAATAAATAAATAGACAAACAAACAAACAAATGTAGTTGCAAATGCCATCTTGACTTTTTTGATGAGCCCCCCACCCCCAGATACCTCTGAGAACAGATTAGTCCCTGTCAAAGGAGAGGGCTCCTGGCCCAGTGACCAGCCCAAAGTCTTCCTGGCTCAAGGGTTTCAGGAGGAAGGGGCTCCTGCCAACCTCACTCCAGACTCCCTGCAGCTACTCTGCCTTTCCCGCAAAGTGGCTTTTCTTCCTGGTTAAGGAAAACAATTGCAGAATCAAACAATGCCCTTGTCAGCCCTTTCTGGTAGCCAGGTCAGAAAACAGGCTCTGCAGGCACTGCTGGATCTCTGCTTTGTTGTTGCAGGGATAATAGGTGAATCTTGAAAGCCGGCCACAGCTTCCCTCTGCAGGATTATTGTGAGCTTCTTTCTAACACCTGTGCTTTTCCTGAGACTGAATTGTTGTTTGTTTTGCCTTAACAGCTCCTGTAGAGCTTTGTCAAGGTGCTCTGTGTCCCTCTACAGCCATAGCTCACAGGAACGTTACAATTGGGAGGCACCAACGCCAATTACCTGGAGGATGAAAGGACCAAAGCAGGTTTCTTTGGCAGCTGTCAAGCCATGATGAGTCATCTCACTCTAAATGGCCCTTCCAGCCTGGGATGGGACAAGGACTCACTTACGTGATAGGAGAAAGTTGCTGCCAATTGACAATCCTTGGCTAGAGCCATCAGCGTCTTGTCCCATCAGTGGGGAAAGCACATTTTCCTTTGACCCCTCGTTAAAAAGCCCCATGTTTTTCTTGATGGGAACCCATCAAGTGCAAAGTGAAGATCCAACTTCTAGCATGAGCCTGATTTCCCAGGATGCCTTTGGGCTCCTCTGTTGCCTTCTGAAGTCTTACCCTGCATTTCATTAATTGAGAGATATTTTAATGGAAGAAAAACACAATTATCAAGCATGCCAGGTCAAGACTGTCTAACCACTAATAAGGTGAACTTAACAGGTTCTAAAGCCTGCAAATGGCTAAATAACTGAAGTGTCCAGCTTACAAATTCAAGCAAAAAAAAAAAAAACCAAACCATTTCCATTGTCACAAACATGCCTGGCTTCCCCTTAGCTGCCAAGCTGTGTCATTTCAGAGATGTGGGAACAAACCCAGCTTGGACATTTTGGTTCTGTCAACCCAAGAAAAACAACATAATCCTGCAGAGGCTGCTTTTGGTGGTACAGGATTTGAATGGAAAGAAGGTGAAATAACCTTTGCAAAAGGATGAATGCCTTTAAGCAAAAATATTACTATCTAAAAAAGAGAATGTAAGAATCACAAAGCAAGAGGAAAATAGATGAACCAAAGCAACAGGATTGTTTTCTTTTTCAGGATTATAAAATTTGTAAGAATATACCTAATTCAGAATGGATTTACAACCCAAATATTTTTTAAAGGAACTGCAATGAATCTGATTTTTGGAAATTTAAATCAGTGCTAGTTAAAAATGACTAGTTGAATAAGCTAAGCCTTTTACTCTGTCTAAAAGGGCAAAGGCAAAGAAGGTCAAGCTGAAGCCCTGAGGAATAAGGTTCAGGTAAGGGGGATACCCCTTTCCTGGGTTTGAGGTCTACCAAGGAGCAAGTACGGGTCACAGCAGCAGGCTGGAGAAGACATGCTGCTTGGGAAGGTTCCAGGTCCACCCTCCATTTTTCTAAAAATGAAAGGATCTCTACATTTTGAGGAACATAAACCTGCATTATATTGAGATTCCACTTGACTGGAAAATTTTAATTTACTGAATTCTTCTAAGATTTAAATCAAATTCAACTTGACATATCACTCTGGTTTATTTGCACAATTTAACATAAATCATGGAGAAGAAAGGCATCGCCCCATAAAGAAAGCACATAGGTTTCATAAAGCATGGCTCGTCGCACCCCAGCAAGGGCAAACCCCTGGTTTGCTTAAGTTTGTGTGTCTTTGTCTTTCTGTAGATGCTTTGCCACTGGCTGGAGCAGCAACTTTATTTGAGTCTTGGGAAAACTGCTATGCCTAGAAAGATCACAGCAAGAAAGAAAATGCAACCATGCTCTTCCTTGGGGGGAAAATCTATGGTTCCCTGCAAAGGACTATCCATGTTCCTCTGAAGAGCACCATATGACTGTTGTCCCAACCATCCTTGTAGAGACATTGTAAAACAAGGCAGGAGTACCTTTTTCAGCTAACACATTTTATTAAAAGGTATAACTTTTCATATGCACATCAATAAAGAAGTTTGTTAGCTGGAAAAGGTGCTAGCAGACTCCTTCTGATTCGTTGCAGAGATAAAATGTCAAGATTGGAATAGGACTTGGTGTGTCTGCAGGAATCTCCCTGATAGCTGACTGATCTGTCTTTTGTTGTATCCAGAGCCGGGGTGGGGGGTGGGGGGCAGGGGAGATAATTTTATTTAGGAAAAAAAAAACAGTAAGCTTTCTTTATCTAGCAACCAATCTTCCAAGCCTAACCTGGTGCTCACCATAAACTAAGGCAGTCTCCTTCACAACTGTCAAGGAAACCCTGTCCATGATGCAAGCTGGCATTTGTGATCTCAGGCCCTACTCTTAAAGAAGGCAAGAAGAACCATTCCATCTGGCCCATGGCATCTGTTGAGTAAAAGACTGTAGAAGACAGGAATAAGAAAAAGAGAAGCTAACCACCTTGATAACACCACCCACCTACAAAATTCACAGCTAAAAATGGGGGCCTGCTTACCGCACTCCATTCTCAGAACGAAGATCCACAGGTGGCTACGGACTGAGTCCTTCTTGCTCCAACAACCCCATTCATGCAGGAGTAAAAGCTATGAGAACTCTAGATTTTTCTGGCATGTTTTCAGCTGAGAAAATAGTGGGCTGCTGACTGTTCAAACTATACTGTGCCTCAGTGGGGTCTGAAACGAAGTACCAGCATGTTCCTGAGCCTGAGCTTCATTCCACGATGAAGAAAGAAGAGGTGCCTTTGTTCCCATACAGAAAAGTCCTGGGAGCTTTGCCCTGCTAGAAATGGCAACAAAGGCCCCTTGCTTTTTTTTTTTTTAAACCAGGCACTCCTAAAGGACAACAAGAGGGGGCAGGAATTCTGGACTGTTCTTGGAAAAAGGGAACAATTGGAGCCCTCCCTTCTATGCCCCAGGCCCTGGGTTTGCTTTTAGGGAGATGCCTCCAGGCAGAGGGGACAGAGCAGCATACAAAAGAGGTCTTTAGCACAAGACATTCGGACTGCTCTGCCAAACCACTTTATATTTTCTGGGTTATTGTAATAAACTAACGTTTTGCACTTCTCAAGATCTCATTAAAAATAATGTTCCTTTTAATTTTAACACAAGAGACATAGCAATGCTGTGGAAAATTCAGCTAGGAAATTCAGTTTCAGAACGTTAAAGGAGATCTTGCAAAGCTGAATAGAATGAAAGCAACTCCAGCAAAATCACAGTTCAGCATTTCATTATGAGGTTTTGAGCTGAAAGTGAAGATGTCTTCTTGGGAGAATGGCATCAATAACTTCACTCATTGCATTACTACCAAATATTTCAAAGAGGCTTCAGCAAAGGATCGTTACCTTGTCGTGGTGCTGGAGCTTGAGCACCTCAATGATGCCGTGAGCTAAACCGTGAAGGGCCACCCAAGACGGGAAGGTCATGACAGAGAGGTCAGACTAAATGCGATCCCTGGGGAAGGTAATGGCAACCCACCCCAGTATTCTTGCTGTGAAAACTAAATGGACCAGTACAACCAGAGATATGTCGGTATACCATTGGAAGATGAGACCCCCAGGTTGGAAGATGGTCAAAATGCTACTGGGGAGGAACAGAGGATGAGCTCAACTAGCCCCAGACGTGATGACGCAGCTGGCTCAAAGCCGAAAGGACGGCTAGCGGCCGACGGTGCTGGTGGTGAACGGCGAATCCGATGTTCTAAGGATCAACACACCATCGGAACCTGGAATGTAAGATCTATGAGCCAGGGCAAATTGGATGTGGTTATTGGTGAGATGTCAAGATTAAAGATAGACATTCTGGGCGTCAGTGAACTGAAATGGACTGGAATGGGCCACTTCACATCAAATGACCACCAGATCTACTACTGTGGACAAGAGGACCACAGAAGAAATGGAGTAGCCTTCATAATTAATAGTGAAGTGGCTAAAGCAGTGCTTGGATACAATCCAAAAAATGATAGAAAGATCTCAATTCAAATTCAGGGCAATCTGAATTGCTAGATGTACAAGCTGGGTTTAGAAAAGGCAGAGGAACTAGGGACCAAATGGCAATATCTGCTGGATAATGGAAAAAGCCAGGGAGTTTCCGAAAAACATCTATTTCTGTTTCATTGACTATTCTAGAGCCTTTGACTGTGTGGACCATAACAAATTGTGGCAAGTTCTTAGCAGTATGGGGATACCAAGTCATCTTGTCTGCCTCCTGAGGAATCTGTGTAACGACCAAGTAGCAACAGTAAGAACAGACCATGGAACCACGGACTGGTTTAAGATTGGGAAAGGAGTACAGCGGGGTTCTATACTCTCACCCTACCTATTCAACTTGTACACAGAACACATCATGCGACGTGCTGGGCTTGAGGAATCCAAGGCTGGAGTTAAAATCACTGGAAGAAACATTAACAATCTCAGATATGCAGATGGTACCACTTTGATGGCTGAAAGCGAAGAGGAACTGAGGAGCCTTATGATGAAGGTGAAAGAAGAAAGTGCAAAAGCTGGCTTGCAGCTAAACCTCAAAAAAACCAAGATTATGGCAACCAGCTTGATTGATAACTGGCAAATAGAGGGAGAAAACGTAGAGGCAGTGAAAGACTTTGTATTTCTAAGTGCGAAGATTACTGCAGATGCTGACTGCAGTCAGGAAATCAGAAGGCGCTTAATCCTTGGGAGAAGAGCAATGACCAATCTCGATAAAATAGTTAAGAGCAGAGACATCACACTGACAACAAAGGTCCGCATAGTTAAAGCAATGGTGTTCCCCGTAGTAACATATGGCTGCGAGAGCTGGACCATAAGGAAGGCTGAGCGAAGGAAGATCGATGCTTTTGAACTGTGGTGTTGGAGGAAAATTCTGAGAGTGCCTCGGACTGCCAGAAGATCAAACCAGTCCATCCTCCAGGAAATTAAGCCAGACTGCTCACTTGAGGCAATGATATTAAAGGCAAAACTGAAATACTTTGGCCACAGAATGAGAAGACAGGACACCCTGGAGAAGATGCTGATGCTAGGGAGGGTGGAGGGCAAAAGGAAGAGGGGCCGACCAAGGGCAAGGAGGATGGATGATATTCTAGAGGTGACGGACTTATCCCTGGGGGAGCTGGGGTTGTTGGCGACCGACAGGAAGCTCTGGCATGGGCTGGTCCATGAAGTCACGAAGAGTCGGAAGCGACTGAACGAATAAACAATTTCAAAGAGGCATCTCTTGGTAGTGATGAGGCCTTTACACGAACGTATGACGGGAAGCAGACTGTCCTAACAGCCAGGAACCACGCTGAGACAAGGAATAGGTCTCTAGTGTTTTATTACTGCTGCATAACAGAAAATCCTAACAAACTGAAGAAGCGTGGGAAAAACCCAGACATATAAACCTCAAAGACTAAGGCAGGCCCGATCTGTGTCTCTTTGAATGGCTACCTAATTCCTCAGTACTACGCATGCGCTTTACAGCCTGGATGGGAGCCCCCTGCTCGCCATCCTTATTCATGACATCACCCTCCCCTCCAGATTCCCATTCCATTTCAGCCCCCTTCCTTCCAGAGTCTTGATCAGATTTGCCGTCTGCTTCTAAGGTCCCATGGGAACTGGGCAAGGATGGAAAGTCTTCAAAGGAAAACTCCTCCAAGGACAAATCAGTGCTACTCTCCAGGTCTGATAACGCTTCTGGCCCAGGTGGCCACTGCTGGAAAATAGCTAGATAATTAGAAGAGTCGTCCCCCCTCCCCCCTGGGAAATGCATGCCTGAGGTGGAGGGCTGCGGGCCCCCCCCCCTCCTCTGTAACTGGAGTCAAGGCTTCAGGCGGGGGTGGAAGGTGCAAACTTACGAATTCCTCTGCCTGCTCATCCAAGTGAGGAATCTCTGGTAGAGTGCGAGGCTTGGGTTTGTGAGGGAAAAGCTGATGGAATTGATGAACCAGTGCTGGAGCATGTACATCTCTGGCATTCTTCCACGTGCGCTCCTCCTCAGGGTACCCTTTTCAGTGTATGAAATATTGGATGCCCCTTCCCCTCCTCCTAGAGTCCAGAATTTCCTCAATTTCGTATTCCTCCTCCCCCTCCACAATTACTGGAGGTGGGGGGGGCAGTTGCGATCATAAGGCACTTGGGGGAGGGTCTTTGGCTAGCAATGATCTGTGAAACACTGGATGGACTTTCATGGATGCTGGGAGCTGTAAACGATAAGCCACTGGATTTATCTGCTGCGCCACAGTGAAAGGGCCCACAAACTTAGAGTCCAACCTCTTGGAGGGCCTGGTAGAGTTCAAAAACTTGGTAGAGAGCCACACTTTGTCTCCTACCGCAATCGCTGGCCCCTCTTGTCTGTGAGCATCTGCAGCTCTTTTGTAAGCACTCTTTGCCCTGTTCAGCTGCTCCTTTAACAACTCCTGTGCGGCTTGTTGCTCTTTAAGAAAATCAGCCGCAGCTGGAACAGTTCCCTGCTGGGAGGAGGTGGGCAATACCTGAGGGTTAACCCCGTAGAGTGCCTGGAAAGGGGACATCTTGGTCGAGGATTGCACAGAGTTGTTATAAGTAAATTCTGCCATGGGGAGCAGGGCTGGCCAATTGTCTTGCTGATAAGTGGTGTAACACCTGAGATACTGCTGTAACCATTGGTTAATTTTCTCGGCTTGCCCGTTACTAGCAGGATGATGCGATGATGACAGGTGGATCTGGACCCCTAATGACTGGAAAAGGGCCCTCCAGAACCTGGAAGTGAACTGTGGGCCTCTGTCACTCACCAAGTGATTCACCTTGCCTCTATACCTAAAAACGTGGTCTATGAACAACTGCGCTGTGGCTGGTGCAGATGGGAGGCCCTTGCAAGGAATAAAATGTGCCATCTTTGTGAAAAGGTCCACTACCACCAGTATGGAAGTCAGGCCCTGGACCGGGGGTAAATCAGTGATGAAATCCATGGAGATCGTATCCCAAGGCCTACTGGGGGTGGGTAGGGGTTGCAAGAGTCCTGTGGGCTTCCCTGGGAGAGGCTTGGCTCGTCTGCAGGTGTGACAAGAAGCAACGTACCCCTTAATGTCTGCAACCATCTTAGGCCACCAGTAGTCTCTCAGAGCTCTATGGAGAGTTTTGAAAACACCTCCGTGGCCTGCTGTTTGGTGGTCATGGCAAAGTCTCAGTACTTCTTCCCTCAATGAAGGGGGAATATATAATCGCCCACTATGCCAGAGGATTCCTGCCTCCACATTGAATGGGGGGGCAGTGTCTTGCGGGGCCCTCTGGAGGTCATCCATCCTGGCCCTGGCATACGAGTCCTGTTGCTGCTGAGCTCTGACTCTTGTAAATAGGTCCTCTGCTTGTCTGCCTGCTGCTAAAATCTCCCTCATAGACTGATCAAAGTTGTGAGGTTGTAATATGGTAGCCTGTACCTCCTGGTGAGTGGCGGGGGTTGCCTGGAAGGATCGAGACAGGGCATCTGCCAAGCAGTTTTGCGCCCCGGGCACATAAGAAAACACAAAATTGAAACGGGAGAAAAACTGGCTCCATCTGATTTGGTGTGGGGTGAGGGATCTGGTGTTTTGTAGAAGCTGTAAATTCTTGTGATCGGTGCAAACTTTCACAGGAAAGGCTGCACCTTCTAGCCAGTGCCTCCACTCTTGGAATGCTGCTTTAATTGCCAGCAACTCTCTGTTAAAAACATCATAGTTTCTCTCTGCTGGTGAGAGCATGCGTGAAAAAAAGGCACACAGAAGCAATGTATTCTCGGTTTTGTTTGTATATTGCAATAACACCGCCCCAATGGCAATATCGGAAGCATCTGAATGCATGATGAATTGCTTCGTGGGATCAGGGTGTCTTAACAGCAGCTGGGATGCAAAGCGTTGCTTAAATTCTTGGAAGGCTGCTTGCTCTCTCTCCCCCCAAATGAATTTTGATCCTTTCTTCAAAAGCTGTGTGAGGGGTCTAGCCCTGTCACTAAAGTTTTTTATGAACCGCCTGTAGAAATTGCAAAATCCTAGATATCTTTGTACTTCTTTAACATTTCGGGGAGGTGGCCGAGAGAGAATTGCCTGGACCTTAGAAGGATCCATGGATATGCCTTCTGTTGAATAGCTTGTTCTCTCTCAGTCTTTGTAAGACATTACGTACATGGGTTACATGAGTTGTAGCATCCTCAGAGAAAATTAATATGTCATCTAGATAAATGACCAGATACTTATCTAGTAAATCAGAGAAAATTTGATTCATAAATCGGGAAAATATGGCTCCTGCATTAGACAAGCCAAAGGGCAAAACAAGGTACTCAAATTTACCAAACCTGGTGTCGAAGGCAGTTAGATATTCGTGCCCCTCTTTTATCTGGATCAGATTGTACGCATTCCTGAGATCCAACCTGGTAAAAATGCGTGCTTTCTGTAAGCGATCCAGCAGATCAGATATTAGGGGCAACGGGTAAGTTTCTTTTTTTGTTTATTTAAAAAACTGAAATTGTGGACCACTCTCATGGGTGTCTCCTGGTTTGCAGGTGCCAACGGGTCAGGCTTCTTTGGTACGAAGAAGGTAGGAGCAGACACTGGGGAAGTAGATGGTCGGATGAACCCCTTCTGGAGATTAGAGTCCAAGTAATCCTTTAAGGTGGCTAGTTCCTTGGGAGACATGGGATATTGTTTCCTTGCTGGAATCCTGGCTCCTGGTATCAACTCAATGGTGCAATCACAGTCCCTATGGTGGGGGGTAGTGCTGTGGCCTCTTGTTCGCTGAAAACGTCTGCGAAATCTGCATACTTGGCTGGCAACTGGACCCCCCCTGCTTCCGTGACTGCGTTGGTTGCTGGAGAGCGTGGAGCGGCTTGAATCTTGTGGTGCTGGCATTCCTTAGCTGGGAAGGAGATTGCTCCTGTAGTCCAGTTCAGCAACGGGTTGTGGATCCTCAGCCAAGGCGTGCCTAGGATTACAGGCACATTAAGCGATGCAGTAACATAAAGCTGGATCCACTCAGTGTGGTCTCCCATTGTCAGTTGCACCGGTTCTGTGAACCTTCTAATCGGCCCTGCCTTGAGGGGCTGGCCATCAATGGTCTCCACTTCTATGGGACATGGCAATTCTATGGTCGGGATGTTGAAGTCCTGTACGGTCTGCACATCAATAAAATTGGTTGAAGCTCCAGAATCCACGAGGGCCTCTAGCTTGACCTGGTGCTCTGGGTTGACGTCCATTATTACTGGTAAGTAGTAAAAGGACTGCCTGGAATCCTCGGAATGAGCCCTCCTTAATTGATTGATGGTCTCCCTGCTGAGCTCAGTGGAGGGAGACCGACGGAGTTTCCCTGGTTGGAAGCAGAGGCGGAGATGGCTCTTGTTTCAGCTGCTTGCCCTGGGGGTCTTACTGAAGTTGCTTGGCTTCTCACTGGGCAAGCTCTCATCATGTGCCCCTGGGCTCCGCAGTAAAAACAGAGGGCTCTCTCTCTCCTTCTCTGCCTGTCAGCCTCGGAAATAAGCCTCCTGCTCGCCCCGATCTGCATCGGCTTCTCTGGTCCTGAGTGAGTGGATGCTACGGAGAGAGCTGGAAATCCTGGAAGCGCTCTGAGGGCCCTGTTTCTCCCCGGCTGCATCTGCCTGAGCTCTTCTAGTCTGGCATCTATGACCACAGACAACTGATATAAGGCTTCTAGGTTAGCTGGTGTTCCCTGGCGCACTAATTCATTCTTAATTTCTTCATCCAGCTCCTGTTTGAATTGGTCTTTTAATGCACTCTCATTCCAGTCCAGATCTCCTGCTAACAACTTGAAATCAGCAATGTAGATTCCCACCCTCTTGTTACCTTGATTGAGCTTCCGAATTTCCTGGCTGGCAGTGACCTCTCTGATCGGGTCGTCAAAGTGTGCTCGGAACCCTGCCAAAAAGTTCTGGTAGTCGTTGAGAATCGAGTCGTTGTTCTCCACCATGGGAATAGTCCATTTGGCTGCTGGTCCCTTTAGCAGACTTAGGATGAAGGTGACTCTGGTTCCGTCTGTGGGAAACTCTGCCGGTCTGCTGTCGAAAAACATTGTGCACTGTGTGAGAAAGGTTCTCAACTGTCCTGCTTCTCCTCCAAACTTCTCTGGTAGACTGCCCTGGGATCTCAAGACTACTGGCGGAGCTGCTGCTGCTGCTGGCGCCGGTTGTGGGTTAATCAGAGCCGGTTGTTGTAACTGCTGTAGCATGGCAGCTTGTAATGTGTTGACCTGTAGATCTACCTGTTGTTGGTGTTGTTGCAGGGCTGCTGCCAATTGTTGGATGGCGAGCCGAATTTCTTGGTTTTCTGAAGACATTTCCAAATGTCTCCCCTTTAAATTCTTTGTTCCTCCCTCTTTTGATGGGAGTAGGAGTTTGTTAGGATTGATGTCCTAACAGCCAGGAACCACGCTGAGACAAGGAATAGGTCTCTAGTGTTTTATTACTGCTACATAACAGAGAATCCTAACAAACTGAAGAAGCGTGGGAAAACCCAGACATATAAACCCCAAAGACTAAGGCGGGCCCGATCTGTGTCTCTTTGAATGGCCGCCTAATTCCTCAGTACTATGCATGCGCTTTACAGCCTGGATGGGAGCCCCCTGCTCGCCATCCTCACTCAGGACACAGACTTTGCCAAACACAGCCCTTCCAGGAAATCCCTAACATGTCTGGTTCACAACTTTTTCTCTGCGAGGTCTTATTTATTTGATTTGTATTCTACCTTTCCTTGAGGAAATCAGCCCCGTAAGATAAGTTAATAACCTTATCTCATTTTTTGATTGGATAACTTCCTTAATAGATTGTGGGAAAGTGGTTGACTCATCATCATCATCATCATCATCATCATCAGATATATTTCAGCAAAGATTTTTGGCAAACTGATTAGATTAGAATGATTAGAAAGATAGCACAGGCTTAAAAATGATATTCTTTCTGAATCATTGCATTGGTAGTACTACCAGGATCATCCTGAATCTCTCTTTAATAATTGTGCTGGTATCACTCGTCACCAGCTGTGCAAAGACTATTGTGGCAATGGTGATCTTCCTTCTTTTACTCTGTCCTTCACCAGATAGTTCAGATGGTGTGTTAATCACACTAGTAGTATACTGTATAACACTCAGGGTGTATGGGGTGTCCCGGGAGGGGTAGCACCTCTGGTGGAGCTGCACACAGCCCCTTTACATTGTAAGCAACCAAGGACTGTCAGAAAGTCATTCAACATCAGCAGACTGCAAGTCCCAGGCCAAGTCCAATGCTTCCAAGATGTTCTTTATGAAAAACTCTCCAGCAATTTACCACTTGTAGGAACCTGCTCTGGAAAGTGGACGCAGTTTAAAGAAGTCATCATACAGACTGCAACAATTGTACTCAGACTGAAAACCCGGGCGCATCAAGAATGGTTTGATGAAAACTATGAGACCATTTCAGCAGCCCTCCAGGCCAAGAACAAGGCCTATTCAGACTGGCAGAATGATCCATCATCCACCTCAAAGAAAGGCAAGCTTAAGCACCTGCAGTCCAAAGTACAGATGGAAGTGCAAGAAATGCAGGACGAGTGGTGGCAGAGAAAGGCTGAGCAGTGGAACGCTAGGCAGACAGCACGCCACCAGAGTTCTTCAGCTCCATACGGTCAGTTTATGGTCCTTCTAAATCAGGATGCTCCCCCTTGCTGTCATCTGATGGGTCAAGCCTGATCAAAGACCAGGAAGGACTGAAAAACCCCTGGGCTGAACACTTTTCCAATCTACTCAATAGGCCATCCACAGTTGATCCTGATATCTTACAGCAGATTCCTCAGCTCCAGTCTTGGATGCCCTGGACCTGCCTCCCTCTACTGATGAGATCAAGAAAGCGATCTCACAGGTGAACTCAAATAAAAGAACAGGGCAGGACAGCATTTCTGCTGAGGTCTACAAAGCACTAGACGCAAATGCTTATGTTATCTTGGAAGAGGAGATTCCTGACGACTTCCGTGATGCCCTCATTGTGGCTCTCTCTTAAAATAAGGGAAGCAAATCAGACTGCGGAAACTGCAGGGGTACCTCACTGCTGTCCATAGCAGGCAAGATCTTTGCCTGCGTTCTCCTGAACATGCTTGTCACTGTGTCGGAAAGGAACCTCCCAGAGGCGCCATGTGGCTTTCGGCCAGAGCGGAGTACGGCAGATACGACATTTGCCATGAGACGCATCCAGGAGAGGTGCATCGAGCTGAACAAGCCTCTTCACTCTGTCTTCATTGACCTGACAAAGCCGCCCAGAGTCACTTATTGAGATGGGAGGCTACAGAAATTAAATAAATAGAATTGACACTGAAAACAGGGAGGCTCTCTGGATCATCCTGAGACATAATGGATGCCTGAGGAAATCTGTGAAGTTGATTCGGCTACTCCTTGATGGAATGACAGAGCCCAGATGTGGTGGATGGGACACATGATCAGAACGGATGACCACCGCAAGCCTCACCAGTTGCTCTATAGTGTGCTGGAGTCTGGGAAGAGACCTTGAGGTTGACCACACCAGTGCTGCAAAGACGCTGTGAAGGAAACCCTACGCCACTGAGATAACCAGCCACGGGAACTAGAAGCTGTGGCTGCTGACAGAACCTGCTGGCGAGCCCTGGGCCATGAAGCCCCCACTGGCTTTGAAGACAGGCACCACCACCAACTGATAGAAAACCGTGAGTGGCACTTTAACAACCATCCCACCAACAGTTACTACAGCAATAGACTTCCAGTGCTTCCAGACTGCGGCCGCAGAGCCGCCTCCGCGTTCACTCATGAACTACCCAACAGTGTGTCTTCTTCAAACCTGAAGGACCACCATATATCTGTCATGAGTAAGGATGGCGAGCAGGGGGCTCCCACCCAGACTGTCAAGCGCATGCGTAGCACTGAGGAACTGTTCAGCCATTCAAAGAGACACAGATCGGGACCGCCTTAACCCTTGGGGTTTATATGGCTGGGTTTTTCCCACGCTTCCTCAGTTTGTTAGGATTCTTGTTAAGTACTACTAATAAATATTAGAGACCAAGTCATTGTCTCAGTGTGTTTCCTGGTAATCAGGACAATATCTATCTCTATATCTCTATGTCTCTATGTCTCTATGTCTCTCTATCTATCACACTCATTGGGCAAACTGTTCTATGCACAAAATGTACATTAAAAAACCAACTTGTTTCCATTTGGAAAGAAAAGCAGCTTTTAAAAAAACTTAAATAAAACAACAAAGGAAAATCAAACAGTAGCAAAAGAAAAAAGGAAGGAAAAAGAGAAAGCGATACATGTGTGTGTATGAGAAGCAGAGAGAGAGAGAGAGGACTGACAGGCAGATGTTGTAAAGCAGCTGTCAGAGGCTGCAGTTAGAAGTGGCGGAGGGAAGGGACTTACTGGAAGTACAGCTTCTGGGCACCAAAGAGCTTTGAAACCACCTTGCTGCTTTTTGGTCCCAAAGGCAACTTCTCCAGCTGCTTCTCATTGGGAAAAAGGTCTGCCAAGATCCCTCTGTTAGACCGATGTGCCTTTCTGCCTAAAAGTGAGGGGCAAGCAGCAAAGGGCCCTCCACTGCTCCCCATGGAGATGCCACAGAGTCGCCCTTTCAAAGGAAACTGTTCTGGCTGGCAGTTATAGACCAAAACATTGGGAAGGTACCAGGCACTTTAAATTCTACCATACTGGTAGCAGCAGAAAAACCTTGTGTAGCAATTTGCAAACTCACAGAAAAAGCGAGTACAGAGCTTCTAATCCGCCAACTTTTTCTGCCACAAAAATGGAACATGCCCGGAGGGGGGCAGGTGGGGTGAGTTGCTTCAGCCTTTTCCACCAGTCTTTGTCCTCCCAGGCCAGGGAAGGGGGTCTTTCACTGGAGCCCCCTTGCAAAGAAGCCAACACATTGAAGGGGCTCCTTGAAAGCGGAGGCTGCGTAGCCATGCCTCTTCCTCAACTGCCTTCTGGAGGGCCCCTGCTCTTCTTGGCCTTGCCAAGGCCTCTTTCACACGTTCTTCCACTTTGCTACACAAAGCAGACAAGCCCCAGGAGACAGCCAGGTGTTTGGGACTGTGTGAACGCAGAACAGACAAAGAACCCTGATGGGGGGGAAAGCAGTGGCTTTCTTCCAGCTGCCGCCGTCTTTGTCTGGCATCTAATTCAAACAGAGAGGCAGGAGAGAACAATGGTCGGGGGAGGCTTTCAGGGAAGCCAGGAGCAATGTGGCTTTTTGGGGGTGAGGGCGAGAGTAGTTAGCTGGTTCTCCCAAATGCCTGGGGTGGGGCAGCAGCTGCAATCGGACATGATAGAGACCTGTTCCAGTAGGAGTTATGGGGAAGGGTGTTTCAGCCTGCCCTACTGCCAGTTCCCTGCTGCTGGACATGATGGGCAAAGAACTGTTCTAAAGCTGTTAAAGAGGATAAACGTGATCCATAAGACTCCCTGCAGGCAGACTGGCATGATTTTTCCTTGCAGCAGCAGCAGGGCCACGCAACAAGTGGGAACTTTCTGACTTCTTCCATACTTTGATTCACACATATGGATACACAGAGAGGCACCACCTTCATAGTTAAAAGTAAAACAAAAATGTACCATAGAAACATGCTTTAGCCTCCTGCATAAGTGGCATATTCTTGAGACATTATTCTGGCCATGCTTGTTATTCTTCATGAGTCACTCTACGGGATCCCAATTCCTCTGCTCAAGCAGGCGCTCCATTAGGCAGACCCAAGTTTGTGAAGGTATTCCCTGGTAGCTGGCACAAAAGGAGGATTCTTTTGGGATGCCAAGCATCCCTCTGCCAAATCAGGCCCATCCTGCATTAGGAACTGTGAGCCTCCCCAGCAAGAGGAGGACCTGTCCTCTTTTTTCTCCTCATGTCCTTCCTCCAGCAGGCACAGCTTTAAAATCAGATTTGTCCAGCTTTTTGAGTATTTAACAAGCTTATCTCTTCCTGAACAGCTTTTCCCGTGATGCAGCTCTTCCTTAATAAATGCTAAGGACAACTTAACAAGCTCTGCTCTCTCTCTCTTTTTCAAAATATTTTTATTAGCATTTTTAATACAATAAAAGTACAAAAAAATTAAAAGAAGAAAAAGAAAATAACAGAAAATAAGAAAAAAAAGTGAAAAAAGAAAGAAAATGTAGAATTATGACTTCTGCCCTTCTTTCTATCAAGTAACTGCCATCTTATATCCCCAAATCCACCCTGTGACCTTAATTAGTCAATTAGTACCCTCTGGCTCTTGCTGCTGCCTGAAAGTGACCAGTTCTGTGCTCTAGCACATTTCTGCTATTAAAAAACCAGCCTTTCTGATGCTGGAAAAAGTAATTTCATATACATATGCAGGCCTTAGTACATTTTTTTCTTTTTTGCAGTTTTTCACTGTAATTTTTGTCATGGATGCCAAGAAAGTGAAACAGTGTGTCCTCCTTTCCCCTATCTGTCCTCCTTTCCAATTATTCATGTCTTCCTTTGCCTGTTCAGATACCTGGTAACCCTATCCTTGAGCAAGCTGCTTCTTTCAAGCTCTAGAGCAGTGGTCCCAACCTTTTTGGCACCCAGGACTGGTTTCGTGGAAGACAATTTTTCCACGGACCGAGGGGGTGGGGGTGGTTTCGGGATGATTCAAGCGCTTCCTCTTTTTCCCGACCTTTTGTTCTTTTTTCTTCGCGCCGCTTGGAGACAGCAGCCAATGGGCTTGCTTCCTCTGACAGGAGGCGGAGCTCAGGGGTGATGCGAGCAATGGGGAGCGGCTGCAAACACTCAGGCTGCAAATCCACTCGCTCGCCCACTGCTCGCCTCCTGCTGGGCGGCCCGGTTCCTGACAGGCCACGGACCGGTACCGGCCCAAGGCCCGGGGGTTGGGGAGCCCTGCTCTAGAACATGTTATGGAATATAGTAAATCATCCACCTGAGGCCACCCAAGACTTTATATAGTCCCATTTTATCTTGCACACCAGATAAATTCTCCCTGCACAGGACAAGTTAGAGGGGGACCGTTTCTCTCTCAATAAAACCAATGTCATGCAACATAACTGGAAGAATATCACGTAGCCCTCTCTGTCTTTGCAACAGAGTTGGTGGGAGGTGTGCAATTCTTCTCGGTCGCCTGTTGCACACCCCCTGGTCCCCCTGCCCCTCCCTGCAGACCCTCCAGGCTGACAGCCAGGCCCCGAGCTCAGAGAGACGGGAGAGGCCCACGGCAGGGCAGAGCCTCTCCCGCATCTGGCAATGCCTGCCCAGCTTAGGGCTTCTCCACTGAGGAACGAGACCTGCAGGGCACAGACGTTTGCCAGCAGCACTCCTTCCTGGCCTTCTGCAAACTGTTAGAACTGGGATATTTGGGAGACATGACTGACTATTGTGTGGTTATTTGTTTTTACATTCTTTTACCCTGGGGGTTATGTTGCATTTCTCCTGACGTATTTAAACCAAGTTTTTTTTTTTTTTACATGATCAATACATGAATAATAAAGAAGAGCAAAGAAAAGCAGGAAACCCAAATCCGGTCTGCCAATTGTGGAGGACCACTTCTTACAGTTGCCGCTGAACTACAATTTTCACATGACCGAAAAGGAGAAAATTAACCTACATTAATTTTCTGAATTTAGTTTTCTTTCCAGCATCACCCATTTTTTTTCTCCTGACATTGCCTACCTTTTGAAGCACAGTACCTGTCCCCCAACTCAAAGACCACCTGTCCCCCAGCCCCCAACAGCCCAGCCCTGGCCTCTGGGGTGTCTGCAGTAGGCCAAGATGTGGTCAAAAGCGGTGAACGTGTGACTCCATGGCAAGAAGGGGAGAGGACGGCCCACCACGTTCCTTTTGTCATTGGTCTCTCCCCCGACAGAATCCCCTTCTGGGCCTTACTGGAAAGCAAGCCCCGATGATCGGGTGAGCCAATGCGACCTGCTCCTTGCCCAGCTCAGGGGGATCCCACTAACCTACCTCAGGGAAACATCACCTGGAGAGGTGGAAGAATCAGTGCGTGGCCCAAAATGGCTGGTGGCAGTGAGACTCTAGCCCCATTTTGAAGCAAATATAGAGAGGGAAAACTTTATTGTGGATACACCATTCCAATGGTAATGTTTGTGACTGGATTTTATAGGTTTTAAAAGGCTGGTTTTGAATTTTACTATAGTTTCTCAGTGGTATTCTACATGAAATTCAAGATAATGAACAAAGGAGCTGTTCTGAATGTTTATCAGTTCCAGCACATTTATCCAGACATTCTCTATGGAAGATTTAGATTCTAGGACACAGAACCACCAAATTCCAAACACATCTGTTGAGAAATGACTAAAATAGAGCAGGTCAACATTGTGGTTAGTTGCCTTCTGCTAACAGCAGAATTTTCTGCTCCCAAATGTTCTCCCTCAGTGTTCTCCCAAATGGTGCCTTACATCACCAACAAAAACCTCCTGGGCATTTCCAAGACTCCCACCTTTGTTGTTCTTTGAAGTTCAGTGATGGGAAAGCTGACAAAGTATCTAGCACCTCCACGTCAACCGGCCCAGTTTAGCCTTGTGCTCATCGGCGACCTCCTTGCAAAATGAAATTAGCGAGCATCGGAGGCCCGCACCGTGTTTCCCAGCATGCTCAGCTGTGCACTATAAATGCCTTTTAAGGAATAGCGTGTGGGGGAGCTGAGGGCAGCTGCTTCAGAAGAGCTACAGAGAATAATGAGGGGCATGGAATAATGGAGAGTGATGGGCTGATGGGAGCCACTGGCAGGACTGGGGGAGTATAACGCAGAGCCAGTGAGGGGGCTGCTGGGGAGCAAGGGGGGGTGTCTAAGGGACGAGAAGAGAGATACTCCATGAACAATGGAAGGACTGTTGGGTACCTGCTTGGTAGAGAGAGACAGGATAGGTGGGATGGTCCTGGATGATCCACCATGATGGGGTGGGGGGTGAATATAGGTGGTAGCTTAGGAGAGAAGGGGATGCAGGAGAAGCTGGCTCTGGAGAAATGAACATAGTGAAACGGATGCTCTACTGTGACACCAAATACAGGGATTTTAGTCTGGGGCTCAGGTTCAACCTCCAACCTGGGCAAATTCCTTCTCTTAGATAACACTGGTTCAATACTGGTGAAAAGAAGACTGTTTTGGCTACGTCCTCCACAGTTTCTCACATTTTCAAAGGACCCTCCCCAAGATATTTTTCAGGATTCAGGGGGAAGGGGAGCCCAGTGGGCAGCAGAGTAGCATCATAATGATAAGAGATGGGGCTGAATCTTATTTTATCCTGCCTCCCTCCTTGGCTCTGATCCCCCTGAGTTGGAATTGATTTCAAATAGTCAGAGGAAAAATATGACGGCTCTCAGCTACGGCTTCTTTTCAGAGGCTCTTTCATTCAGAGTTCTGCATACCATACGGAATACAAATCCTATAGTCCTGATTTTGACAAATGCTTGTTAAATTAAGAGGATATTCTCTGCTATTCTCAGATAAAAGCCAATTCCAGAGGTTGTTCCAAAAAATCAAAACTTGTAGAAAAAAGCAAAGGGAGGAATGAAAAATATATCCAATGGCCTTTCTGAGGGCACTGAAGGAGAGCTGCTGAGAAACCTTTAGAGGCATTTCTCTTGTGGGCAATTTAACTGCATGTTTCGGGCTCTACTAGCACACACACACAGCCCACCGATCACATCAGACAGCCTTGGCTCCTGCAAAGGGCCCTACTTGCACTCCCTGATAATAGCAAGCCAACTGCCTGTGTGCGGTTTATCCAAAGACAGTGTATGGCAGAAGTGACCGGGAAACATAGCCATGGCTTGGTTGAGGGTTTCTCACAGCTATGATCTCCACCTTGTTCTGGTTAAGACTCACTTGAGTCTGACAATCTTCTAAAATCTAAATTTGCCACAAACAAGCACACTGCTGGGGAGAGGGCTATACATGGAGCTAGCAGGGGTTCACACTGACCAAATCTTGGGCAGATTTGGGCAACCTTTTGGTCGCCAGGGCCACACATTCCTTTTTCTTGAGGGCCCGGGGCCACAACAATAGTGCAAAATAGGCAGGAACGTGCTATATGTGTAGTCAGGGCTGACATATTTGGGGGTCCCCTGTTATTTCAAGGAAGAAGCAAAGTTCATCTTTTTTACATCTACTCTACTTGGGACTTATCTCCCAGCTTTCAGGTGGTTCTTGTCTTGAAATGGTAGGAAGCTATGTTGCAGATTTTCAGCAGTTGTGTATAAAAATTCAGAGGCCCGGAGGGGTCTAAGGAGTTGCCCATACCCAGTTTAAGATGACATGTAAAGTGGATTCCTGTCTGCCCTTGCAGTGAAGAAAATAAGATGATACACAAAATTAGGAAACTCCTCCATTCTTTCCAACAAGTTTTGATCTTGTTGGAACAAGCTCTGGAACTAGACTGGGATCTTTTGCCACAGAGGAGTCCCTAAAGGGCCACAAAGCGCAGTTGGTATTGAGGAGAACACAGGAGCAAAAGGCACATCTTTAGGCATCAAAGGGACCACCCTCCACTCCCTGGCCATCAGCAGAAATCAAGAGGAGCAGCTGTTCTGGGACGCCTTACAGGTCCTAGAACTGCAGAAGGGATGGGAGGACCCCACAGGTGTTCCAGGCTGGGACCCAAAACAGACCCAGCTGGAAGTGTAAATGAGATTATAAATCACTCGCATGGAGCACTTTTAAAGCTTTCTGCTCAAATTACCTGCAACCTCAGCTCCACATAAGCAAAGCTAAAAGCTGCCAGCCCCATAGTCTATAAAGAGGACAGGTTTGGGAGAGTGGGAAGGAAAACCCTACAGGGCACCAAAGAGCCCCAGAAACCTTACGTGGCTCAGCATTTGGAAGTGGGATTTTATTTAGGGCTTTCGAGCAGTCTTTGCAGCTGTGAAGACAAACATCATAAGGTGAATTTTATTGGGAACTGTTCATCAAAGAATGGTGCTTTTTTCAAAATTGGGTCCTAGTTCTGCAGTTTATGTGTTTTCGAGCCCAGATATGTGGTGTTTCAAGAAATTCAGAACTGCTAAGATCACAGGACACAATGAGGATGCTTCTTGTGCATGTGATGGGTGGCATCTAAACACAGAGTTCATGCTCAGGCAGCTCTACAGAAAGGGGGCAGCAGTCCTTTTCCAGTGCCTCAAAACTCCGGCTCCCAAGATTTCTGGGAAGGAGGGGAGAAGCTGTGACTGTTCTGACTACTGTCAATCAGTTGTCATTTATGGCTAAGTTGAGGTGCAGGAAGGAGGCACAGAGTACAGAAAGAAGCAAAGGTTGCCGAAAGGAGCCTTACGGTTTTCAGCAGCGTCCGGTTGTCTCGGAGGGAGCCCACCATGCCAATAAAAGAAACAGCAAAGATCGTGATGCCCAGGAGGATGAGAATGACAGCTGGGGCGAGGAAAAGCCCCTCCAGCGTCCGGTGCTTCTGCCTTTCCACTTCAGCATAAACGCCCACGCAGAAGATCACGAGGCCTGCAGTCTGTGGAAAAGCAGAAGAAAAAGCAACTTAGACCCTGCCGGGCCACTGTTTCACAACCAAGTGAAGACTGTGCAACATCTGGCGCTTCTGCTCTGCCCCCCATCCATGGCACCTCTCAGCGAACAGACCCAGAGGGGCTGCCGGGGAGGGAGATGCCAAGGAAGGGTGTCCAGAGGAGACCTGGCAAGCTTTCCTGCCCCAGCTTTTGTCTCCATGGCCCCAGAAAAATACTCTCTATATAAAAGCAGCACCAACAGTAATCTTTCACAACTTAAAATTAATACTTGAATGCCAGACAAAGCAAAGCTACAGCTGTGTGTGTCTTTTACAATATTTATACCTTCCATAATTTTTCATGATGAGATGTAGGTGGCTGATTGCTGTTTTCTTATTAAAGTATTTTATAAAGTCATACCATGTAGTAAAAGTATTTTTCTTCCTTATTTTCTTCAAGTGATTTCAATTTACATATTCATTTTTTCTATTAAAGCAATAGACCATACTTTATCACACCAATTTTTTCTTAGATGCCTATTCTAGAATTTTCCAATAGTTTACTAATCCAGCAGCCATTAATTAAAAATCTAATAGAGGTATTGCTTTTCAAATTTACACTCTTACTGGAAAATAATGACCAAATGCCTACAATGATCTTTTTTCTATGCTTTGATTGGTAATGAATGCAATTTCCCGACATACCCTATCCCCAAATAGCTATCTTTGAGCATGACCACCGTATATAGGTAAAAAGGTAATTTAGTTCTGGCAGCCCCTCCAGCATCAAATTGTGTTTGCTTTAATTATAAATTAAATTTTATCTGGGGTAAAAGGTAAAGGTAAAGGTTTCCCTTGACGTAAAGTCCAGTCGAATCCGACTCTAGGGGGCGGTGCTCATCTCCGTTTCAAAGCCTTGGAGCCGGCGTTGTCATAGACACTTCCGGGTCATGTGGCCAGCATGACTCACGGAACGCCGTTACCTTCCCGCCAAAGCGGTACCAATATCTGGGGTAGACCACTATTATTGTAAAATCTTTCAGCCTGATTCCTGTAAATTTATGGAGAAGATGTTAGGAACATGTTTTCCCATACTCATTCCATTCATCTTCTGATATTTCTCTCTTACAATCCACTTGCCCTAACTTTTTCAAAAGTTTTGTATCTCCAGTTTCTGATTTCCGATTATATTAACAATTTATACATTTTTTTGAAAAAAATCCATTTGTATTACATATTTCTCTCTGTATGTGTCTATGTACCTATCTCTGTCTCTGTCTGCCTCTATCTCTTACATGTTTAAATTCTGTAAATAGTCTGTTGGCTTGAATAAAATCTCCTGATTTTTCAAAAAAGTTTCTGGATTAACAGCTAAATTTAAAAAATCCAACCTTATGTTTTTCCACAGACCTCCTGATATCCAAACATCGTTTTCTCTATCAATAGAAATTATCTACTACATATAAAAGCTTTCATTACTGAGGTATACAGATAACAAAGAATATTAATAAACCTTGTCAAAAGTAGGTATCACTTCAGAAAACAATGGTCCACAGCATTATCAGATGGCCTCAACTCAACTGAATTGCTTTGGGTTAACCTTGCAGCTTTTAAAGTGTCTGCCTTTCTAAAGCTGCTATTTTTATTTCAAACCCTTCTCTTTAATTTATTTGATAAACAATTAAAACCTTGGCAATGCAACACTGAATGTTGTTTTGGTTCAAAATGGCCTTGAATAAAAAGAAGTTTGCTCTATTTAGATCTTAATAAAGAAGGATGGGATGTTCCAAATTTGAAAATGTGTGTCAAATTTTAAAGCTTTCGAATGCTGAGAGTCAGGAATGGAAAGTGGAAAGCTTGCTTTGCTAGAGAGTCAGGGCAAACAGGTCCCTTTCCCCAAAGCCACCAGAATCAAGTGCGAGAGACTGAATTCCTCTTGGATCCTGCTTGAGTAGACAAAATGAGGCTCATCTTGAGAAGGAAGGGGAATCTTGTGAGGCGAGGCTCTTTTTTAACAGATTTTTCTCCAATGTTATCAAGCCAGCATAAGCAGAATCTGCCTCACTTGCAGCAACGTTGGGGGGCCAGGAGACCATGTGGGATTTACACAGGCCGTGATGGCTGAGCTGTCCTTCTTCCATACATTTAGGTGCCTTATTCTGGCTGAACTTCAGAGCAGGGGATGCTGTAAGAAGTGTTCATTAACAAGAAACCCCAAGCAAGTTCTTTCAGAAGTTTGAATGGCTGGGTTAAAAGCTGCTGGGATCACACACGTCACACTGTTCCAGGAGAAACTCTCTTTTTCTTACCAGAACTATCTTCAAAGCAGTGGCTGTGGTGCAATAACAGGACATGGTTGATTTTTTAAAAAAAGACACGGCCTTTATTAAAGTCTTACAGGCTGGTTTCATATTTACCAAATGTGAATATTTAGCCAAACCAAGACCAGATAGGTTGAGGCATACAGTGGAGAGCAGACAACCCCCACTGCTAACAAATAGCATAAAGGTGGTATAAAGATGCTTTGGCTCTGAAAATCCAGTAACACCACCACATTAATGGACCGGTGAATTGGGAGTCCTTTCATGACACTCTAACTGAGAAGCCTCTCTGTCCAATGGCAGGGCTGGCCCTGACTTAGCCTAACTGGCACTTAAAGTTGATGTAATGCCCAGCACTGCCATTGGCAAGGCTCACCTTAGTCCAGAGGCAGCCAGCCAGAAAATGTTCTGCACACAAGCAGGGGCTCAGGGTGCAAGCCAGTCTCTGCCTGGCTATGGGAGGCTATTCTCTGAGATAATTAATCCAGAGAAAGGTGACCCTCCTATTAACGGGAAAGCTGATCCAATCCAGCCGTTGGCATGTTTCTGGGCTGACTGCTTTCTTGGAGAATCTGAATGGTTCCATGGGGCACAGGTAGCTTTAACAGCCAGGGCTGAGATGCCAGCTATAACCAACCTATTCTGGCTTTGGTTGCCCATGACCTATTTCCAAGCTAAGGCTGCTTTTCAACAATGAACAATTTGAACAGTCAGTTAGTGCAAAATGCAACCACCAGATGTGGGAGGTGGGCGGTAGCAGAACATAGAAAAACAACAACAACGACAGCAACAACAACAACCCTGCAAGTGATGCTTAATGATCGGGGCTCAGTTAAAAAATTCAGTTTGGAAGCAGAAGCAGAAAATCTGGGGTTAGTTTATTCTTCACACATACGACCTTTTTATTTATTCAAATTCCTTTTTGTAATCTGGGGCTCATCTTCTTCACAAGTTCAATCACGCCCACTGAGGGGCCAAACCAACAGGGTCCCCAGTTTGGCCAAGAAAAGATAGTGAAGAAGCAGGAGCCCTTGCCAAGTGGGAGGCTCCCAAGATTCTCTGTGTTGAGGAAAGGGGCACCAAAACCACCTTAAAGATGGTTAACGATGGTTACCTGGTCCTGACAACTCAGATGTTTGGGATCCAACGTTTGTAAATAAACTGATCTTCTATGAGGAAGTTGCCTCTTTGATTAGGGTTCAGAACTGTACTTGGCCACAGTCTTATTGCTGTTTTCTGCCCCCTCCATGTCAACTTTGCCTCCCTTTCAAGAAATGCAACCTGAAATTTACCTTAAATACTTCATTTTCACACCAGCATATCTTGGCACAGAAAAACCAGTTCTGGACCACAAAACAGTTGTTTACAGCCCAAGCGAGGGTTTTAACAGGTCTCTGAAGCATTTACACAAATATTTTCATTTCAGATCAGACTTGTGCAAACTGCTAAATGAGGTATTTGATAGTAAATCTCTTTTAACACTTCTCAGCCCAATGGAGTTTTCCGTGAGGGACCTTTTCCATTTTGATACAGAATGAAACTCAACTCAACCCCAAGCGAGCCCTGAAGTTTGAAACTATTTGAAACCCTTTTTTCCCTGCCTGGCCCTGTTGCCTTGACTGAGCTGGGCTGGGTGAAAAGGGGAGAGATTCTCTCACGAGAAATGTTTTTTTTTTTTAATGCCAGAAGAAAAGCCCCAAAACATATGGCTGCTCCTTCATTGCTGTTTTGGCCCTTAATGAGCTACCACCTTGCCCTATCCCTGCCCTGCTTGTAAACCTCTTCCACACACAGAAGGGAAGGGGGAGATAGCTGGAAAGCCCCAGGGCACTTCTTCCCTAAGGTCTCTTTTCAGTTTCTCCTAGACTCACTTGGCTACTTTTCTTGGTGACAATCTCAGTTTGCCCCTGCTGACTTCTGACCTCTTTTTTTGACTTTCCAGGCTAGCCTACCTCTGTGGGATTCCTTGGTAGTCTCCCATTCATCCCTGCTCAACGTTTTTGAATTCAGCTGGGTTAGGAGTAGTAACTTCTTCCCTGCTGTTGTTGAAAAGCTCTCATGTAGAAATGGCAATTTCTCACGTACTTGTTAGTACAGTCAAGGCATATTTCATTCCCACAATACCTCCATTTGGGTGAGAAATATAATACATGCCACTGCTCTTGTACTGCTTTTCACTCTAATATGTACTGTCTACTCTCTAGACAGCTGTTATATTCTGACGCAGCTCTGGTAGCTTCTGAAGCAAAATTAGACTGCTACTGTACGTTCACCCCTCACATCTCATTCAGGCTACTTTGCCCAAGTCAAACCACTGAGAAGAAGTGCAATGCTGTCAGGGCTCAACAGCAATACTTTCAACACTCAGGAGATTTCAAAGGGCGCTGTTATTAAATTCAGCCTTCATGTCAGTTGCAGGCAAAAGTTTAGGGTTCCCCCATCAAATTTTATGTTTCAGTGAATCGGTAAATGAACAGAAGGAAGCACAACCTCTACATGGGCAAAGGTGAACACAACCTTTCTGCAAGTGTGAATGCCCTCTTACTAGTTTGGTGCAGCTCTTGACCGTTTCAAAATAAGAAAGCAATGACTATGGCAGGTGCAGAGGTCTGGCCCCCTTTTCAATATCTCCTCTGGCAGGAATAATACTTCCAAACATTTCCTATTTCAACGAAGAGTCCTGTGGATTTTTTCCCAATCTTTCCTACAGAACTCTTCTAGATCAGAAATATTCACAGGTCTCATTGCAGGCACCACATGCTTGTTTGCTCTTATTTTATTTTATAAAAGTAGCACTGAATCAACAGGAAGGTGTCCGAATTTGGTACCACGTAGAGGTGGTGTCAGCTTCTGTTCATCTAGGGATTCACTGAAACATACAATCTGTCCAAACTCTGCATGCAACTGTTCATACATGCACATGAACACATATCCATCATGTCATTCCCCTTTTGGGAAAGCAGCATTCTGCAAAGCTCAGAAAAGGAGTGGGAAGCCACCAGCTGGCCTGCAGAATCAAACCAGGAGGAAGCCGAGAGCAGGTGAACCAGCACAGCCAGTCAGATGGAGGAAGGAGAGGGTTTGTTAGGACCCCTGGGAGTGAGTGGAGAAGCAGTGGCCAAACAGAAGAGCCTCCAGCAGCAACAGCCACAGCATTTCATGCTGGGTTATATCTTGGGGCTCCAGAAAAGGAAAACAAAACACAAGGCGAGCAAGGAAAGAGCTTGTCTCCACTCGCTTCTGCAGGGTGGGGATGGGCCAAATGTGCCCAAGTGAAACCATCTCTCCTGTGAGCACAAGAGGTCTTTGCTCACAGCCAGAAGGTGGCACTGGAAGCACTCACCCATGCGCATGAAAATGAGCTGTGCACTAATCCCCAATGATAGCAACAATTAACACTCCCAAAGAAAGCAACTGGCAACATAGTCATGATGCCAATTTAATGCTGGCACCTTCAAAGTGCCTTGGAGAAAAATTCTACCATTCTGCATGTACACTGGGCAAATTGGTATTGGAAAGAGAAGCTGCCTTCCTTCGTAATTTAGGAAGGGCTTCAGACCTTTCTCTTCACAGACCCTTGAGGCTGCGCCTGTCGGGGAGTGGGCAGGATATACTCCCACAAACAAGCATCACCCACTCACCACCTTCTAATCCAAACCAGCAAAGCCGCCATAGCTGCCCATTCTCCACACAACAGATCACAGGAAAGGACAGCAGTTTAATTCTGTTTTAAAGGTCAGTTCTTTCAAACCAAGCAGCAGCAAATGCCTTGTTAAAAACAGCACCAGGGATCTTGTAAATGCCATCGTCTCTCACAGGCTTTGCTCTGAAGAAAGCAGCCTGGGGGTTGCGGTCCCTCAGCCCCCTCACCCCACCCCAAAGACAGTGGTTCCAGGCGCTGTTGCTGTCACAGCGGTAGCAGCAGCAGCAGTTCTCCCCCTCCCCCTGGCAGCTTTCAGCCACATATATTAAATGCTAAAAGACATCCAAGCGGAATGCAATCATACAACTCAGAACAAAAACAGCAGCTAAAAACCAACATCGAAGTGACAACAGCGCTCACCCCTCCCAGAAAAGTTCACTCTTCAAAAGCTTCCAGAGGGGAGTGAGTGGGGAAGGTTGTTCCACAACACCAGGGCTGTGATAGGAAATCACTGCCTTCTAGCAAACCCCCCCACCCAAAAAACCCCTCACAACAGTGAGGGCTCCCAAGAGGATGGATGACTCTGGTAGGAGTAGGCGGTCCTGCAAGCATCCAGACACCAAGCTTTGTTGGGGCTGTAAGTCAAACGTAACGCTCAATTGCACCTGGAAACCTCCTGGTAGCCAGTGCAGGAGAGGAGCGCCCCGACTTGCCATCAGCGAGGGGTCTGTGTGTTGGCTCAGGTGGTCTTTGGAGGCAGCCCCACACAGAGCCACTCCTGGAGCTCTGAGCTGCACAGAAGCCACAGGAGGTGGTGAACCAGGACAGGTGCGGAAGAGGCAGTTCTGAACTCTCCCCCTTAAGCAAGCAGGACAAAATGCTCCGCTGTAAAGCAGCACATTCCAGAAGAGAACCTAGTTTTCCACCTGCATGTTCCCTTCAGTCATCCCACCCCCCCTTCCTGCTGCATGAGCAGGCTGCTCTGGAGACATTTAAAGAACTACCACAGAGGACACTCTGGTTTTCGGAACATTTCCCATCCTGCAAAGATAGGGAGGGGCAGGCTTGCACTACAGGGCACATACTTTGCAGGATACAGTTCAAACTCTCATTAAGGGAATCTCTGCAACTGATATTCAGAAGAGACACCAGGAGCCTCAGCTAACTGTACGGCTTTGTGCAAGGTAGTTCCATAACATTTGCAGACCGGTTCTCTAGCCTCCGCCTTGCATGCACATTGTGTTGCTCTCAGTGAAATAAGGAGCCAGCTTTGGTAAAACAAAATCAACCCTAAATTTCAGCTTGTGTTCTGCTCCCATGGAACCACTCTCCAATGCCAAGGAAGCGGCATAGCCAAGTGTAAACTGGAAAAGAGCAAATAGATGTATGACTTTAAAAAATCTGAAGCTTTACCCAGCTGAGATTCTGGTGTTTTTGGAGATGTTCTTCCAGTAACAGCAGGTCTGCAGCTGAGGAGCCAGGGGCTACTCCAGGATCAGGCTATGCTCCTAGATATCACTCAGAATGCCTAATTTTGCCAGCATTTCTGGAATTATAAGCCTGCTGTTGACCATTCCTGCTTTTATCACTTCCAGATTGGATTACATTGGGGTGCTGTACATTAGGGCTGTGCAAATATTCAGTTTGGAGACTGAACCCAATTCCCAAATCAGATTGGGTTTTTGAGTCAAAGCAGCAATTTGATTTGCACCATCAAATGAAACCAGTCATCTCAGAATTGATTTGGAGATCTTTTCTATTCGCACACATGTCCTTTTGGCAATCAGATTGGTCTGAATTGGATTGGCTTGCCAACTGGAATCAAACTGAATCAGACAGGACCCAGTCCGAACAGGCCTGCTGCCACATGTGTATGGCTGCCCAGCTTGGGTACTTCAGATACAGCCCTGCCTGAAACTTAACCCGGCAGAGTAAATTGTGCCATTTTTTACATTCAACGGTGGCTGGAAATGATGATAACAGAAATGTTGGGCTTTGTCCTTCAAGCCCAAAGCAGCCTGGGGCCAGGTGCCTGCTGAAAAACACCATCTCTCCAGTTTCTCTTGGTTTCTCCACTACCTGAAATCTGCTAGGTGAGCTTCTTTCAACTGTGGTTCCCCTGCCCAAAAGATTCTCCCAGGGTTGGAAGCCCTGTCTCTATCGCCGGACACTTTTAACAAGCAGCTACTGTATACTGTTTTTCAGAATATTCTTAGAAGCATAGAGCTGGAAGGGACCCCAAACAAATCAAGCCCAACCTTCTGCAATGTGCAGGAAAACTCTCCTCGAGAAGTGGTTGTCCAGCCTCTTCTTAAAAACCTCTGGAGATGGAGATCCCATGGCCTCCAGGGTCCACTACCGGGCAGATCTTACCATCATGATGTTTTTCCTTGTATCTGAACAAAAGGTAACCCCCCTTTTAAATGTATATTGTCTAAGCCATGTTTATTATTTTAGAAATGTTAATAGTAGATTTGACTGTTGAAAAATCATGTTCTGTGCTGCAAACTGAGTATGCAGCCTCCTTGCCAAGAGCCAGACATGTAATGTCAGCCTGGAGCAAAGTAACAATTCTTCCTGTTAAAATTTCCTCCCGCAGAAATTATGAATCAGTGTTGATAAAGCTCAGAGAGGCATTCTCTCAAGCCTGTAACAACAGAGCTTCATAAAAGCTTGGGAGGCAGAGAGCCTGACTGCCAGAGGTTTAAGCACCCTCCGCCACTGTGAAGACGAGCTTGAATATTGCTTAGATCCGAGAGGCAAAACGGAGCTCTGCCACAATGTCTCACAAGCGCGCATTTGGGGTGGGCAGGGAGAAGAGCTGAAGGACACCCAGCAGGGACCTCTCCTGTCTTCACCTGCTGAGGTCCTCGCTGACCCTTTGCTGACAGGTGTGGGGAACAAGGGCCCTTGCTCTGGGCACACAGGAGGCCAGAAACAGCCCTGGAAAGGAAGAGGTGGCAGTCCTAGAAAGTCTCCTCTACTTCTATCAGCAGCCCAATATCATGTATTGAGAATGCATGTATAGTCGGTCCCATTAACAGGGAGAGAGAAATTAACCGGCGGAGAATCCAAGATGTTGCGGCACACACCTTCCATTTATTTTCTCCCCGGAACCCAGCAAATGTGTACAGGAGGAGCTGTCAATGGCCCTTCTACAAAGGATTTCCACTCGCTGCTGAGTTTCTCTCAGGGCTCCTTTATTCTTACTGCCATAAAAATTAACTGCAGTAAGGGGGTAATCACTGACCTAGTTCATAAATGACACTACGCCATGTTTTTAGTCATGGTTTATTAAAACCACAGATGGCAAAGCTCATGTTCACACTAAGCCAGAACTCCTCTTTGACAAATCGCAGTTGTTGGGTTCAGATAACAAGTTTACTTGGCATTAAATAAGCTGGCCCTTTCATGATGATGATGATGGTCAATGAGCCACAGAAAAACAGATAAACCAAAAGCAGGTGGCAGTTTGGAACAACATTTAAACCAAGACTTCCACTTAATGAACTTGTATTAAGTTAAAGCAAGGAAGGAGTAACAAATGTCCCAACTCAGTATAACATTCTTGCACAATGCAGAAGACACACACTGAGCCAGGAGTATCCTGAGAGCAAAACAGGAGATGTGCTGCAGGCTGGACCTACAAAAGTGCATCCCCAACCAGTTCAACATTTTCACGAGCCGAAGACCCAGGTGAAAGCCATGAGACCCACGTGATGAAAGACCACCCAGGAATGTCCTCTCCAAGCAGATGTGACGGAGGCTGTTCAAGCAGTCTTCTAGCCTCCTGTCAGCCCTTCAAGGTAGGCCAGATCAGGAACAGACACCACAAAGAAGCCTAGAGCTTGATTTTATTGGTAGAAGCGAAATAGCAGAATCTTGAAGGCCTGATGGTGTTTCCCCTTCTACCATTCTGAGACCAAAGAGAGTCAAGATAGGGCAAGTTTTTTTCTCATGCCACCTTGGAATGAGCTCTTGTTTCACCGACAGTCTCTATAGACCTCTTTTTTAAAAAAAATAATTTAATTACAATTTTAAAATACAAAGATAAAACACTAATACAAATTACAAGAAATATAAAAAAGAAAGAAAAAGAAGTAAAAAGAGGTAGACAAAAGAAAGTGAGAAAAAAGAAAAGAAGAAAAGAAAAAATAGATATATAAAAGATGATTCCCCTCTCCCTCCAGACAAGTACAGGCAATCACTGTAACTTAACACTTATCTAGTAATTCAATAAAAAGGCAAATGAAAGGACTCTTCCGCCCATATCTCATTCCTTAACAATAATCAAATTATAAAAACTCATCTTTCAATCTTAGTCAGCAAAAGTCTATTAAGAGCTACCACAGATAGTAATATACATATTTTAAGCTTAATTTAAAAAATCCACTTATATAATCCAACTTATCCCTTTCTCCAAAAAGTAAACAAACGAAGTCTCTCTCTGGCCTGCTGGAACTGTTGTGGGATAGGGAACTGTCAGAGGCTCTCCCACGTCTTGGTAAAGAAAGCCTGCAGTTCGAAGAGCAGGATCCGCCCCGGTCTGGCAGAGACGCGAAGGCCCAGCCATTAGGCAAGAGCTTCTGCGAGGGTCCGGCTCCCCCGTGGACTCCCCTAATGCTCCCCCTGTCGAACTGCAGGCTTGCTTAAAGGCAAGAACAGTCACCACTACGATCTACAGGCATTTGAGCCTCCCAGTTTAAGCCCCAAGGAAGGAAAGGCTGTAACCTTAAGGCAGTAGACACTCCCTCACGTTTGTCATGCCATGATCAGTTCACACATGATTGCACATGATCACCTAAATGATCCAGGCACCTTCCTGACAGATTTCCCAAATGCTGATGTGAGAATGTGGTTTTGATTCTCCTGACTTCTAAATCCCCCAAGGAGAGGATAAAATCGCCCGCAAGCATCCAGCAAATTCCAGGAGGCCAGAGCCGCCACCACTCCTCTGTCCTCCTTTCGAGCCCTTTTCTTTATCCAGAAGAAGCGAAACACTTTTCAATGTACTCAGATCAGCACAGAAGTAACTCCTTTCCTTTTCCTTTTCCTTTTCCTAAACGATCCAGCAAATAAGTAACTCCCCTCCCTCTTCTCTGCCTTAAACTTGCCTTACGCCCTTGCTTTCCTTCTTTTCGCTAGTGTCTATGGCACTGACCACTGTGGCCTTTAAACCACTAACTGCTGAAAATGTGGATGCTTCCTAGAATCCTGGGGCTGGAAGGGACCTTGGAGGTCTTCTAGTCCAGCCCCTGCCCAGGGCAGGAATCCCCCGACCATCCCAGGCAAACGGCTGCCAACCTTCACTTGAAAACCTCCGGTGACGGCGCCCCCTGACTTCAGGGGCAGGGCACTCCCCTGCTGAGCAGCTCTTGCAGCAAGAAACCTTATTTCGGGTTAGGTCCAGATCTCCCTCCGCAAAGCTCCCACCCGCTGGCTCTGGTCCTGCCCTCGGGAACCACGGGGAGCAACCCCCCCCCCCACAACAGCCCTTCGCGTATCGGAAGGTGGCTGCCACGTCCCCCCTCGGCCGTCTTTCCCTTTGGCCAAGAAAACGCCCGGTTCCTGTGACCGTTCGTTGTAGGATTCTGTGTCTTCGCTCTTCTCAGCCCGCTTTCCAGCTCCTCAGCATCCTGCTTGTACTGGGGGGCCAGAAACTCTGGGGACCCAGAGTTCCAGGCACGCTACACAATTTGTTGTTTATTCATTCAGTCGCTTCAGACTCTTCGTGACTTCATGGACCAGCCCACGCCAGAGCTTCCTGTCAGTCGCCAACACCCCCAGCTCCCCCAGGGACGAGTCCGTCATCTCTAGAATATCATCCATCCACCTTACCCTTGGCCGGCCCCTCTTCCTCTTGCCCTCCACTCTCCCTAGCATCAGCATCTTCTCCAGGGTGTCCTGTCTTCTCATTATGTGGCCAAAGTATTTCAGTTTTGCCTTTAATATCATTCCCTCAAGTGAGCAGTCTGGCTTTATTTCCTGGAGGATGGACTGGTTGGATCTTCTGGCAGTCCAAGGCACTCTCAGAATTTTCCTCCAACACCACAGTTCCAAAGCATCGATCTTCCTTCGCTCAGCCTTCCTTATGGTCCAGCTCTCGCAGCCATATGTTACTACGGGGAACACCATTGCTTTAACTAGGCGGACCTTTGTTGTCAGTGTGAGGTCTCTGCTCTTAACTATTTTATCGAGATTGGTCATTGCTCTTCTCCCAAGGATTCAGCGTCTTCTGATTTCCTGACTGCAGTCAGCATCTGCAGTAATCTTCGCACCTAGAAATACAAAGTCTTTCACTGCTTCTACATTCTCTCCCTCTATTTGCCAGTTATCAATCAAGCTGGTTGCCATAATCTTGGTTTTTTTGAGGTTTAGCTGCAGGCCAGCTTTTGCACTTTCTTCTTTCACCTTCATCATAAGGCTCCTCAATTCCTCTTCACATTCAGCCATCAAAGTGGTATCATCTGCATATCTGAGATTGTTAATGTTTCCTCCAGCGATTTTAACTCCAGCCTTGGATTCCTCAAGCCCAGCTTGTCGCATGATGTGTTCTGCGTACAAGTTGAATAGGTAGGGTGAGAGGATACAGCCCTGCTGTACTCCTTTCCCAATCTTAAACCAGTCCGTTGTTTCGTGGTCTGTTCTTACTGTTGCTACTTGGTTGTTATACAGATTCCTCAGGAGACTCCTACACAATTACTCTTAATTAAAATGGAATATAATTAATATGAGTACCCTCCAGGTGTGCACTTTATACTTTTCCCTACCATCACATTAATGTGATCGGAACTTCTGCAGGTCTCTGGGGGCCATAATATTTTTAGGGGCTGCATGTGGCTGAGAGGCTTCTGGAATGGGCCTCGCTGTTAAACCCTCTAGGATTTAAGTTTTAATGTGATTCCAAATATAATACAAGAATCTACTAAAATAAGGGGGGGGGGGTCTCCTGGACTGATCAGAATAGGCCCCAGGTCCTCTTCAGCCTCTTTTAAGGTTTTACCTGGGAAAGGGCCCCGTATCTAACTCCTCTTCCCCTCTGTTCCCCCGTTAACAGCTCAGCCTGTTGGACAGCCTTCTCTAACCTGCTGTCTTCCAGAGGTGTGGGGCTAGACCAGAGATCTCTAGAAATTTTGAAATGAAAAATCCACATTTTTTTCCAGGATATTGTTTTTGGGTAAAAATAATTGGAATGGGGGGGAACTGATGTATGCAGTGCCCAATTTTTAACATCCCTTACAGATGTTAGGATGTCTGTAAAATATTATTTTATTGAATGCATATGCATACCTTGACTTTCTTATCCAATATATATGTGGTATATAATACGGAAAAGTATTTTTTATTCAAACGATTGAAAGTAAATTCAGTCAAAATATTTATGTTTTTAATTTTGGTTGTAAATGGAACCAAAGGCAGGGAGCAACTCCTCATTTTGGCCTGTTCAGAAGAAGACAGGCAACTCGTCCCCAAAAATACAAAAACCAAAGAACATACACATGCATGCATACACACACATTACATATATTAAAAAGTACTAATTTTCAGAAAGGAACTAAGAAAAAGAAGTGAAAAAGTTACAGAACCCACAACTTGCCACACAAAATTTTCCCCAAGTCTGAATTTCTGAATCTGTATTAGTACCAGCAACTTCTGCTCTTCCGCTGCTCCCTTATTTATTGTTTTCATGGCTTTCTGAAAACAAAAATCTGCCTGCAAGGGTATGCAAGCCACTCTGAGACTGAACCATTTCAAATGCGTAATGCCTGGATTTGAAATGGCCGGCTTTGATTATTTTGAAGTTTTTCAAGTAAGAAACAGAGGTTTTTGAACTCAAAATAGCGTTGCTTTGTGCTCAAAGCACTTCAGCCTAACAAACTTTGCTTGAACATAAAACAGAGCATTTCAAATCTGAAATTGTTCAAATTTGAAGCATTTTGCACAGTGCTACTTACTTGCCCGGGTTGAGACAAGCCTTTCTACCTTGCTGGAATGTTTGTCTCCTTGGTGATTTGCTATGCGTAATTGGAAACACAGATCCATTTCTTTGGCCTCTTAACTTTTCTCAGTATCATTTCAAAATGAAGGATAAGGAAACGTCCCCAACCTTTCCACTGCTGGCTTTCCAATTGTTTTCTAGCCCTTCCCACGGCCCCTGGGACTCCCCTCCAGCCTACCCAGGGTGGCCCAGCTCGACCCAAGGGAGCCCCACTGCAGCAGGGGCACCATGCCAGGCCGCCTGAAGAGGCCCACTGCTGGGTCTGGCGTTAGCCAAGCCAAGGCGGAAGAGCTCTGCGCTGAGGGAGGAGGGACAGGACAGTCGTGGTAGTCTACGGGAGCAGAAAACAGGAGGTCTCTAGTCGCCCCTTTTCCAACTAACAATTTGTACTGAGGTTTAATAACTTTTATTGAAAGGTGTAAGCTTTTGTGAACCACAGCTCATGCCATCAGATGCATGGAGTGGCTGAATTGTCGCAGGAGCTCCATGCATCTGAGGAAGCAATCTGCAGCTCACAAAATTTACAGATTTTACTAAAATGTGTGGTTTGGAAAAGGGGCTACCAGACTCTTTTTGATTTTTGACACTAACCAAGAGATGGGTGTGGCAGCTTTCTAATCCTTTGCTCTTCCATTGGATGAATCTGGCTGCACACTCTCTTGCACGCATGGCACCTTCTCCAACAACCTCAAGGATTTCAGTACCTTTCCTTTCCACTCTGGGACCCCTGAAGGCAATCAGCACAAGGGGCAGGACTCAGCTCCAGACACCTGCACATGCTGTGAGTGATGCTGGGCTGCTGCCAGGAGCCTCTTCCTGCTACAACAGAGATGGGGAGCTGCAGCCCTCCAGTGCGATGGAGGGATGCCTCTCCAGGCTGGGAGGAATTGGTTGGGCCACAAACTGTCCGCCCTGTGCTACAGCTTTCAACCAAAGCAAGCCTTCCTCAGTACAAGCATTCTTAAATATCCCCTACTGCCATCATTCTGCAATCTCCTATGATGTGTAACCCAACCTGGTTCCCTTCAAATGTGTTCGGCTGCAAAAGGCAGGGTGGGAATGATAGGAGATGTAGTCTAGCTTATCAAGAGGCTACCAGGTTAGAGAAGATCAGGGCATCCTTTCATCCTCCTTTGCCTCTGACGTTCTCTTCCAAATGCTGGACTTCTGAGCTACAAGGAGTGAGTTCCCACAGTCCAGCCAATGCTCTGGAAATACCAGAGGTGCTTCTTTGGCCCCACCCCCAATGCCCAAATGCTGCACAGAAGAGTGGCCACAGTCAGTCTCCTTTGGCTTTCAGCCAGGTGAGTAGAAGGAAAGCAATATGCTCTTCTTATACCTTGATCCAAAATAACTTTATGTCACTGTGTATTTAAAATGCTGACAACATGGCAATAAGACAATGATGGCTGAAAAAACAGTCCTGAATTCTAACAACTTTCCTATCAAGATTCCACTCATGGTGAAGACAGACACACACACAGGCCCACAGATGTGCAGGGGAGCATGCAAACCACCACAGAGGCCAAGGGCACCTGATGGCTTTCATCTCCAGCAGGGAAGCACCCTCTCTCCCACAATACTGGTTCTCCTTGTTGTCTTATCAGTGGATAGGTGCACACATTAAAAAAAATAAAGCATTTTGATGCCCCTACATTGATGTGACACTGAAAATAAACTACTGATCCATTGGGGATGTGGGCCTATTGCACACCGATACAAAGAAAACATCAGTGCACTGTCTTACTCCATTTGGAGTAGAGAAAAAGAAGAATCTGAACACAGAGCACGTGTCCCAAATTCAAAATCAGTTTCAGGAATGCTTCTAGCTAATCTGGAAATCAGCAGAAGAGGACTATGTTTCAAGCATAGGATCCTCAGTGCAGAAAGCATAAAAGCTTTCCTAGCCAATGGCTGCAGAGCTTGTACATGTTTGGCATAGAAGAGCCTACCATCTCTCTGGGGAATCGTCCTCACTGTCAGAGAACGTGGCGAGGCTTGCAATCCGGTTCAGAGCTACATAATGGCATTTGCTGATGTTTACTTCTGGTTAGCTACTTCCTTTTCTTTTCCTTCCCAACCTGGAAATTTCAGTTGCAATGCATTTCTACTTTTACTGTAACACTAATTTGGGGGATGTCAGAAAAAAACACATGATAGATTGACAAGATCTAACAACTCTCATGTGTTTCAGTCCCAGAAGATGCAACCAATCAGCAGTGACACTGGTATCTGGTGATGACAAACTGAGCCTTCTGCCAGTCAGAAAGATCTGGCAAATTCAGTAGACAGCAAATTTTCACCCAAAATTAAAATTAAATGTGGCTCCATTTAGTACAATTGTTATGGAAACAACATAACAACCCCAAACAGAAGAAGGGATGAATAAGGCCCACTTTGTTTATTTGCCACGATTACATCCATATGATTGGGGGGAGGAAGCTTGCCAAATGCTAACCTAAGAGGGAAGACCAGTGTTTAACGTTTAGGAAGCCAGGTGCTCAGGTTCTGCTGAACCAGAGATATGGGGAACGTCCTCTTTCCTGGGCTTCGGGAAAGCTCTTAAAACCTGGCTTTGGACCCAGGCCTGGCGTTCATGTATTAATGTATTTCTGGGGGGCCTGTTGCAATTTGTGTTGCTTTTAAGATAGTTTTAGTTTCAGCTGTCAGTGTGCTTTTATGTTTTAATTGTTTTATGGAGTTGTTTGATTTTCTACACCGCCTGTTGCAGTTGGGTGGCTATAACAAGTTTGAATGAATGAATGATGAATACACCAGGAAGCCATCCCCAGCCTTTTCTCACTTGAAGCCCACCAGATAGGTTGTACCTTGGTAGGTTTTTCAGACTCTGTTTTGTAAGAATATGAGGGGGTTCCATGAGAAACTAAGGGCAAAAAAAGCAAACATTCACTCAAACACAACCAATTTTCTTTCATTAGAGCTTTGCCTCTTGATCAGGGGTTCTGGAATTTAAAAAAAAAACCTAACAGGTTCCACAGCCTGAAAAAGCTTGAAAACCTCTGGAAAACACCCACATCTGGAGGGCAAAAGGATGACTAATTGAGGCTTATGGGTGTTGCAGTCCACCACATGTAGAGGATGCCAGCTAGCTGGTCATACCTAATTGTCTCAAAAAACCCAGCAGGGTGGAGCCTGGTTAGTACTTGATTGGGTGATCAGCTAGTCCAGATTGGGAAGTTGAAAAAACATCTGGGGGGGGAGGCAAGTTGAGCCCTTTTTGTACAGCAGCCAAGAAATTTCGCTTCAGAGCCCTTCTGGAAACCGAACAGCAGCTAAACTGCAGAAATAAGTGAATGACGCCGCCAGCCGCTGGAGGTCCCCCCGGGAGAGGGTCTCGGGTGGTGGGAAGGCTGCCGGGTCTTGCTGGCCAGCACCGGCTCTGAGAAACTCCCTCCCTCCCAGGACCCTCCTCCTGGACGGCCAGGCCTCTCTGACGGGTCGGGTGACCGGCCAGCAGCCCCCGTCTCGGAGCAGCGCCCGGACCGAGCCCGCGCAGGCACCGGGGTCGCTTCACCTGCACGGGCGCCGCGCTAAGCCCGGCTGCAAAGCGCGCTACGAGGCGGGAGGGGCGGAAGAAGCCCAGCGGCTAGACGAGCGCCCGAGCCGCCTCCGCCGCCGCCAGCAGCAGCAGCAGCAGCAGCAGCAGCAGGAGGAAGCCGCCGGTGCCCGGCAACGGCGTTCGGACAAACCACGCGGGGGCGGCCCTGCTGCAAAGGGCACCGGCGAGCGCGCGCCGAGGGCAGGGTGGCTGCAGAGCCGCCCGGCCGGCCGAGTCGGCGGAGGGAGGCGCGCTCTGGGAAGCGGCCGCGCTGCGCTGGTGCCCGCGCGAGGCTCAGCCGGGGCGCCCGCTCGCGCGTCTGGAGAGGTCGCCTACCGAGAAGAGGGTGGAGGACGCCGAGAGTGCGAACTTGACGCAGTAGTAGTAGGGCAGCGAGTCCCGCCAGGCCGGCCCCTCTCCCCCGCCGCCCATGGCTCCGCGGTCGCTCTCCCGCCGCGAGGAGGGCCGGGCCGGGCCGGGCCGGGCGGGCATCTGCGCGGGCGGCGGCGTCAGATATGCCCGCCGGGCGCGGCGCTTTCTCTCTGCAGTGGTTGCGGCGGGTTTCGTCCCACTTCCGCCCCGGAAAGTGAAAGCAATTAAAGGGGCAGCCGGGGGGGCTCGCCCCAGGCTGGGGCCGCGGAGCGGAGGCGCGCGGGAGAAGCCGGGTGGGGCCGCTTGCCTTGTGGAAGGGGCGCCGGTCACCTTTCCTCCAGAGGTGGGAAGGCGACGCGCTCGGAAGCCTCACAACAGCCCTGTGAGGGGTGGGGGGAGTGGCCGGCCAGAGCCCCGCGCGGCCCTCCGAGGTCGAGGGGGGACCTGAGCTGAGCCTGGCCCCAGAATTTCCCTCCCGGTCTCCGGTGGTGCGGCAGATGGGCCCATCGCCCACCAGTGCCGTGTCGGGCTGTCTGCTTGGGGCAAGGCGGGTCAACGCCTGCAAGGTGACGGGGTGGCCTCACAGTCGAAGCCCTGCCCCATGGAGCACAGAGGCAGAGCCCCATCACCGCACTGCCTCTCAGCAGATTTTGACTTACACACATGCACTCACGCATCCACCCACCCACCCGTAGCCTTATGCCATTCATCATGGCAACGACCCTTAAAAATGTAATAGCGAGGAAGTAAATAAACATCACACAGCCTTGGCTCTTGAGGCAAGTACCACCGGGGCCGCAACTAGGGGAGGCAACCGGGGCATGTGCCCCGGGCATCGCGCTGCTGGGGCGTCAAAATGGGCGCGGAATCCATGTTTGCCCCAGATGACATAGACCCTAGTTGCGGCCCTGGGTACCGCCCTGCCCAAGAGAAGGGCTGAGCATCTTGGCAGGTCCTGGGATCAAAACAAGATTAGGCCAGAGGAGGTGCTGGAATGGGCCACTGAGGCTTTGGTTGCAGCTCCCCACTTGGTCAGGAATTCATTCAGGCTTCCCCAAAAAGATGTGGGTTCAGCCTCTGATTGAACAAACCTTTGAAATTAGTTCCACTTCAACAGCTCTTTCCATGACAAAGCTTCTGTTAATGTTCATGCGGAGTCTTCCTTCCTGCAATTTAGGACTTTATTCTGTGTTCTGCAATCGGAGGCAATACAGGAGATGTGCTGGTCCTTTGCTGTCCCTACTCTCTCCAAAGCTCAGCCTGGTCTCGTCTGTTTGTGGGGCCTGGTTTCAAGTCTCCAGACAATTCTGAAGTGAACCTCTCTCCTCTTGTTCCCAATTTACTAAATCTTTCTTAAAAGGTGGTATTTAAATCTGGATGCAGGACAGGCAGTGGGAGTCTAACTAGTGGAGGACAGAACTGAACAATTTCTTCCTGTGATTTGGAAACTGCTTCTCTCAGTGCTGCTGAAAATTGCATTTGCCTTAGCAGTTGTGTTGCTCGGCTAGTGATTAACTGCAGTTTCTGGGACTTTTTCACATTTCTTATTGCCAAGCCAAGTACCTTCTCTCCTGATGCATGCATTTGACTCCTAAGAGAAGGACTCTGCATTTTTCTCTGCTAAATTTCACTCAGTGGGCCACGCGTGAGGTTGGTCTATAGCTCCGAGCACGTGATGTAGTGTGGTGGGCTCTGCCCTTGTCATAGGCAACTCTCTTCCCAGGTTAACCAGCATCACTAATCTCCACAAGGAGGTTCCGCCTATTCAGATGGTCTAGCCCAGCAGGCTTCCAGAGGGCCCTTGGGGAGTTCCCCAGCACCTGGGGGCAGGCAGGAGTCTTGCTGATGTCTGGAGTGCAGAGTCAACAAAGAAATGCCTATAAAGTGACCCTGATGGAAGAAAAGAGCACATCTGGCTAGCCCCAGTGCCTCCTGCAGCCCTTTTTAAAGTCACACTGTCCTGTCCTTTTAGGGAGGGATGGGCTAGGAGTGAGCACAGGCGGAGCACTGTGCAGATACAACCGCTTGCAGTCTGAATTAAGAGCCAGTTCATGATATCTGGGAAGGAAAACTTTGATCCTGTTGATTCTGAGGAGTTGGACAGAGTCCCTTGTGAGACAAGCCCTGCCTACTGTGGGTTAGACCTGCCCCATCTGGTTAATATAGGCTGCTGGAGGGCACAGGGTCTGCCTTATTGTGGGAGTGGGGAGGGACCAGCATCCTGGAAAGAAAAACTGCTGCCCACCCCACCTCACATCCCAGCTGTACTGGACAACTATTGCCAATCTCATTTCAGGAAAGGTTGTTGAGATGCTGGTGTGACAGTTGCAAGATTAACTGCCTGAACCCACAATTGCATCTAAGGTAGTTTTATCCCAAGCATGCTTGCATAACTTATGCAAGCTAGGATCTCTAATTCAGAGAGTATCTTGCAAGCCAGCATAGTATTCCTTGTATCCTACCACCTAGGAGGAATATGCTATGTGCTGACCCCCACTCATTTCTTTAATCCAAACTTAATTATGGCTGTGCTGCTTCCATTTGTTTGTTGTTTATCGTTCAGTCGCTTCCGACTCTTCGTGACTTCATGGACCAGCCCACGCCAGAGCTTCCTGTCGGTCGTCAACACTCCCAGCTCCCCCAGGGATGAGTCCGTCACCTCTAGAATATCATCCATCCTCCTTGCCCTTGGTCGGCCCCTCTTCCTTTTGCCCTCCACTCTCCCTAGCATCAGCATCTTCTCCAGGGTACCCTGTCTTCTCATTATGTGGCCAAAGTATTTCAGTTTTGCCTTTAATATCATTCCCTCAAGTGAGCAGTCTGGCTTTATTTCCTGGAGGATGGACTGGTTTGATCTTCTGGCAGTCCAAGGCACTCTCAGAATTTTCCTCCAACACCACAGTTCCAAAGCATCGATCTTCCTTCGCTCAGCCTTCCTTATGGTCCAGCTCTCGCAGCCATATGTTACTATGGGGAACACCATTGCTTTAACTATGCGGACCTTTGTTAGTGTGATGTCTCTGCTCTTAACTATTTTATCGAGATTGGTCATTGCTCTTCTCCCAAGGATTAAGCGTCTTCTGATTTCCTGACTGAAGTCAGCATCTGCACAGTCCAGATATTAGCTGGGTGATGAAGCAATGCTTCTGGGTCTGTTATTTTGAAGAATTGGCGACTTGTTATGTCTGGCTGATTTTTGGCATGCCTAAATGCCCAAAAGGTCTCGGCACTTCCTTTGAGGCCATGATAGTTCAATTTATTCAGCCAGACCTGTATTCACTGACTCAGCTCTATGGCGATTCAGAACAAAGGGGCTGAAATGGATGGTGATTGCTCTGACTGGCTCTGAATCTTGATAAATATATAGCTCGCTCCTCTGCTTCCTGGAGCCTCAGCGCGTGGGAACCTGCCATTCATGCACACATTTTTACTGCAAACTTTTTTCTCCAGAAATTCTACCTAAATGGGCCTCCTGTGCCCTGGGTGCAGATGTCCACCTGCCTGCTAGCCTTTAATTAGGAGTGATGTCAAAAGATTGATTCTCTTGGGCAGCAATCAAACCCCCGGCGCCTTGGAGTGGAGGATGAACGCTAGATCATGCGTACCCACCACAGAGAGCCAGCTGCCTTGCAGGATGGAGCCCTCTTGTCCTGTTTTGCACAGGGAAGGGGCTGGTGAAAGAGTGGGGTGCTTGGCTTCTCGCCAGAGCCCCTCCCCTGTGGCTTCAGGGAGTGGAAGAAAGAGGTGGGCCATGCCCGAACCCTGAGGGAAGGGGCTTTACCCCACTGCCTGGCACTTGACCACGTGGTGGAGGGTGTCTGTTTTCCCAACAGCCTTCTGAAACCACAGTGGGAATGGCTGATGTGAAAACTCAGCTTGGGTGAGGCTGAGAGCTATCTGCCTATCTGAGGGGCCCTCTCTGGTGGAGCTTCCTAGCAAAGCAAAGGAGTGCTGTGTATAGCCACGGCTCTTTGTCCTTCGGCCTCAGATTTTGTTTTTCTTTCTAGTGCAGAATCACAGAAGCCTGGAGTTGGAAGAGGCCACCAGGGCCCTTGAGCCAAACCCCGGGCACGAATCCAAATGCAACATCACAGATCGACAGCTGCCTTGTCTGTGGCCCAGCAATGTCACATCCTCCTAATTTGCTTGGGGTTTTACTGCAAAGGCTCCTCGGAGTCCGCCTCAGTAAGCAGCTTGATGGGATTCAGCCAGGCTTCTACATATCCATTGCAGTCTCCACACTTGTCCCAAACACACTTGTCACCACAGCAGCTATGACATTCGGCTGCAGGATCGTTTTGCATGCTGGGGGTGGAGTTACATGGAGCTACCAAACTGTAGTTTAATCCTCGACTCCTTGTCGAGCCCTCTTAATTTGGTGAGTCCAGTGTTTTTCATTCAAGAAAGGAGGACTGTTCCTTGCAGTGAAAACCTGAGCAGGATTCCTGGCATCATGTAAGGCAAATTAACATATGAAGGAATTGGCTGGGACATTATCAGCTGGAGTGTGTGCGGCTGCTTCCAAAACCCTTTTCCCCATCTTTATCTGTTGCCACTAGGCAGAGATGGGGAGGCAGTCCAGGTTGCACTGCTGAAATTGGGCATCAAAACCACCAATTTTTAGCAGCACCATTTTGCCCTTGCACTCCCTACATGCCTAAAAAGGTGAAAACGTTCAGCTTGCCTCCCCCTTGGTGACTTGGGTGCATTGCCAAATAGGCCCCCTTTGGTTCTCAGAGGCCTTGGCACAGGGCCGCAACTTGGGGGGGGGGGCAAGCAGGGCATGTGCCCCGGACGCTGCACTGGGGCGGTGCCAAAATGGGCGTGGAATCCAGGTTTGCCCTGGGTGACACAGACCCAAGTTGCGGGCCTGCCTTGGCATATTTTTAGAAAGAGCGAGCCCGCATGGAAAGCAGTTGTCTGGCCTCACCATTAAGCCTTATGCTGCCATTTCGTTAAAAACTAACAGTTGAAGGACAATAACATTAAAATAGGCACTTTGAGAAGCGTCCCAAACAGACCAGCTCTAGAGGGGAGACAAACTCTCCCAAGGTGCAGGGCTCAAGACTGGTTTAGAAGTGTTGCTCCAAACCTGGGCTGGCCTCAGGGGAAGATTTCTATGCTCTGCCCTCCTCGCAGTACTAACTACTCTTCTCACAGACATCGGCTAACTAGGTGGAAACAGGGACTTACCACTGAGTATACTTCTTTCTCCTGAGAAGCCATTCCTTGCCATTCAGTTTAGAAGCTTCAGTGTTGTTCCGCTGGGCCCTGGAGCTGATAAGGTGATCTCCCTGTTGGAAGTCCTGGCAAGTCCAGCATGCCTCATTAGCATATGGATGGTTGCTCTTGGATGCAAACTCTTTGTGCTATTGAGGAAGCTGTTGCCACTCCCACTTCCTCTTTCAATTCCTCCTTCCACTGGGAGTGAAGCACATTCCTGTGTGCTGCTCCGTATCTCCGGGCGTGATGCAGTGGGCTTGGAATTCCCATTTTCTTCCATGCAGCTCTTTGCAGCTATAGGACTGAGAGTTTAAGGTGAATTAAGTTTAGAAAGAACAGAAGATACAAGGAACTTCATTTTCCACCAAAGATGGATGTAACCAAGAATAAAATGAGTAAGATACTCTTTTTATTTATCTTAAACCTACTTCGTCTAAGTGTGTGATTCTTTATGCTTGGGAGGGCTGAATGTGTAAGATCAATAACCTGTGTTTCTCTAACATGCTCATTAAAGCTATTTTAGATAATATTCTTTTTCGGTGCACAGCTTCTCAGCTATGTTAAGCTCTGCTCCATTAGGTAGTTCTAGCAGGCCACTAAATGGCTTCACTCCCTGCCTCCCCTGAGGGTCCAGATCATTTTCAGAGGACCCTTCCAGCTCACAACAGCGTTTTCTCCCTACTGATTTCCTGATAAGTCAGCAGCATATGCATGGGGGTGGGGGTGAATAATGACATGTAACACATCATGATGGAAGTACACAATTGCATCATCTGCGTGACGATGTCATGGCACATGAGTCATTTTGACTTCTTGGTGGCTTGTTATGAATACCGATGCAATAGGCTTTTATCAAGCTCCCTCACCACTGAGCCCCACTCTTCTATTTCCTCTAGGGCAAGCTGATACCCATTGGAGCTGGTATGGCAAAGGGCAGAGTCACCATTGGCACAGACTCACTAATTATTCTTCCACCGATCCTCCCACCAGTGCCACAAGGATTGTTCAGCTATGAACTCAGAGAAAAAGACAAGAAAGACTCAGCAACCTTGCTGAGAAGCCCATCGTCACAGGAGCCACTGCACTGAGTTCTCTCCTCTGCATGCAGGAACTCAGTGGGGAGCAATCTTCTCTCACACTCAGTGCAGAAGGCATCTCTTCATTAGAGTGGGGCTCCTCAAGCCTCAGTGAGGCCCCGAGTCAGCGCAGATGGTGGTAACTTGGCAGATCTGAAGGCAGTTGTGGTGGGACTACAGACCCTGGAGGGCTTGTGCGGAGACTTCTGCATCCTGGGAAGGAGAACATGGTGACAGCAGGCACAGCATATCAGGCTGGTGCCATACAGAGCTTGTTGCTTTGCCAGCTTGGAGCCCTGGCCTGATCTTGGAAGCAATTAGCACTCAGAACAAAATGTGGACCTTGTTTGGAAAAGCCGTTGGACTGTGGCCTGTCTGGAAATTTTGCATTTCTCTGACAATTGGTGTATTGATTGCCTACTCTAATAGACTCAGACTCACAAGCAGGAACTTAATGATATCTGATTTATTAAAGAATAGTATGCAAATACAGAGAAAGCTGAGAATGAGCAAAAGCGCGCCAAATACAAACTAAAAACCCTCGGCTCGAAACATAATCCCTCCCCTCGCCCGGCCGTTGCAACCTCCCCCCCCCCCCCAGGTGCTGGTAACCGTTTCTGCTGATGTCCTGGGAAAGGAACCTTGAACACACGAGATAACCCAAACACATTCCAATCCAGCTACTAACATATAACAATCCCACGAGATGGAATCCTCCTCCCCTCCCAGACGAAACACGCATCAGCCAAATGACATGCAAAACATTACGATGTACCGGCAACATTGGAACGGTGAACATGACATACCGCCCCCCAAAAAACATTAAGGAGCAGGTCTGAGAGGATAAGCCAGATGAAAGCGTCGAACTAAAAGAGGAGACTGTACATCACGGGCAGACACCCGCTCAGGGTGGGGAAAGTGTTTCCACCAAATAAGGTACTGGAGGGTGCCACGTAGTCGGCGAGAATCAAGGACCTCCTTCACCTCAAAATGTTACTGCTCGTCAATCATGATCGGAGCAGGAGGGGGGGGGTTGTGGATGCCAACGATCTGAGTGGTTGACAGGCTTGAGTAAGCTGCAATGAAAAACAGAATGTAAACGTTTCAGATTGTGTGGCAAATCCAGTTTAAACGTGACAGGGTTCACGATTCCCACAATGGGGAAAGGACCCACAAACTTAGGAGCCAACTTTTTGGAGGGCTGAGGGACTTAATGAACTTGGTATTAAATAACTCTATAACAGATCTGGAAATCTTAGAAGCTATAAAGAAACTTAAGCTAGGAAAAACACCAGGACCCGATGGACTTTCAGCAAAGTATTATAAATGTTTTAGTGACCAGATTATTGGACCTCTTAAGGGGTTAATGAATTCAATTTTATTGGGATCACCAATAACTGATACATGGAGGGAAGCAAATATTAGCCTTATATTAAAAGAAGGACAAGACCCCTTCATGATTACAAATTATAGACTAATATCATTGTTAAATAGTGATTATAAAATATTTACATTGGTTCTAGCAGAAAGGCTGAAAATAATTTTACAGGATGTTATACATCAGGACCAGTGTGGATTTTTACCTGGAAGACAAATAAAAGATAATGTAAGAATCATAGTAGACACCATAGAATATCTACAATACCACAATGATTGTCAAATGGCTCTTATTTTCCTAGATGCTGAGAAAGCATTTGATAATTTAAATTGGAATTTTATGTTTAAAGTATTGGAGAGTATGAAGTTCAGAGCAAAATTTATAAAGGGAATCAGGTCAATAGACACGTCACAAAGAGCTAACGTAATTGTAAATGGTGAAATGACAGAAGCCTGTAAGATCGAAAAAGGTACTAGACAAGGATGTCCATTATCACCTCTATTGTTTATTCTAGCTTTGGCGGTTCTTAATAGGGATATTAGGGAAGACAAGAGAATAAAAGGGTTAAAAATTTAAAAGGTGGTATTAAAGTTAAGGGCTTTTGCTGATGATTTGGTTTTGCTAATACAGGACCCAATGGGATCAGCAGAACATTTGATGAAAAAATTAAATGAATATGGATCCCTAGCAGGATTTAAAGTGAATAAACAAAAAACGAAAATGTTAACAAAAAATATGACAATAATCAAGAATGACTGATGAGAAAAATGGGGTTTAAGATTGAAAAAATATTAAATATCTGGGAGTAGTTTTGACAACTAAAAATATTGAATTGTTTCAAAACAATTATAATAAAATTTGGAATGAAGTGAAAAAAGACTTCACAAGATGTGTCATGAGTAAGGATGGCGAGCAGGGGGCTCCCATCCAGGCTGTAAAGTGCATGCGTAGTACTGAGGAGTTAAGCAGCCATTCAGAGAGACACAGATCGGGCCCGCCTTAGCCTCTGGGGTTTATATGTCTGGGTTTTTCCCACGCTTCTTCAGTTTGTTAGGATTCTGTTTATGTAGCAGTAATAAACATTAGAGACCTACTCCTCGTCTCAGCGTGTGTCTCACTGTTAGGACAAGATGGAAGAATGTACATCTATCCCTTTTGGGGAGGATTTCAGTAATTAAATGAATGTACTTCCCAGAAAGTTATTTCTGTTTCAAACAATACTGATTATTGCTGTAGATAGTTTTCAAACAATGGCAAAAGGATATCTCACATTTTATTTGGCAGGGAAAAAAACCTAGAACTAAATATAAATTATTACAGGATGCAAAAGAACGAGGTTTGGGATTACCAGATCTGAAATTATATTTTGAGGCATGCTGTTTTGTGTGGATTAAAGATTGGATAATGTTAGAAAATTAAAAAAAATGTTACAATTGGAGGACCATGAGTTAAGGTTTGGTTGGCATGCATATTTATAGTATGACAAAGTGAGAATAAATAAGGAATTTAAAAACCATTATATTAGGTCCCAAAATTCTATGGCCACCACTGACTTGGTCCTCTATTATATCTGGAACATGCAGGAATTCCAAAAGTTCTGTTTGGGTTCCAAGATTTGCTAATCTTAGTGTCTAGTAGGGAACTAGTAGGGAACAGAATGAAGGAAGCAATACAAGAAGTTCCTTAAGGGTTCTGTAGCTTTATCTGGATGTTATCCGAAAGCTAGCAAAGATGGTGGTGCTCAGTGGTAGTGGGGAAGAACTCTCCTTGGCCCTGAGTAATAGCAGGTACCAGCTTTAGTGCCATCCCTGGACCTTCTTCAGTGGACCTTCTTTCCCTGAGGAAAGTGTTATAAGAAACTCTCCTTGACTTCTCTACTGCACAGACTCCCCCCAAATTATATAAATATAATTTTGTTGGCAAAATAATGCAACAAAAGACTGCAAATGGTACAGTGAGTAAGTGGTTAGAGAGTGAAATTGAAGCCTGGGAGACATTTCTACGGAAGAACATCTCAGCAAGACACCATAATCTCCCCACAAACCTTCCTTAAAGGCTGGAGAATTCTAAAATTGTATAAATGTTACTGAATGAACAATCTAATATCTTCTGCATTCTTCAGTTCGCTCTCCACTTCCTCTGCTTGGCTGTTAGCAACCCTGATTGCTTCCTTATAAGTAGATCTGCTACGCAAGAATCCTCATAACTTGAACTGTCTCCAAGCGAATGTATTAAGCAAGGTTAGCCAACAATAATTATTGATAGAATAAAGGTTCTGCAAGCACATAATCTGGACAAATTAATGGCAAAAGGAAAGAAGGGAAAAGAAGAGGTTGTCCAAATAACTCTCTTTGGAGACCAGGGAACCAGAGGTCAAATGTGATAAAACATGTCAGTGTATTTCCACTTTGGGTTCCCACAGAATTGTGATGATCACTTGGAAAACAATCATCCATCTGCATGCCCAAGTGCGTGTTTGATCCCTTTCCAGAAGGGGTTCAACAATGTGAAAGACAATGTCTTGAGCTACCTTTGCCCAGGAGATATCTTTTCAAGGGATCAGAGCCCAAGGCTTCTTCACTGTGGCCTTGTGAGGAAAAGCTCTCTGGGGAATTGCACATACGGCTGCTAAGGAGAAGAAGCAGACCCTGAGAGGCAACAGCATGGTTAGAGAACAAAGAGGTAGCAGTGCAAACTGGCCTACCGTCCTTAACCTAGCCTGGAGGAATTGCAAACTGGTCCCAAGAGTTGTGATACTTTCTGAGGCTTGTTTGGACTCTCAGTGACGAAAAATATTGCAGATACCAGGGATGCCATAGTGGTGAATTCCCACACTGGGCAGGACCTTGGACTAGGTGGTCTCCAAGGTCCCTTCCCACCCTTATATTCTATGCTTTTGTAATTCAGCTTTGGTCTTGTTTGGATCCCCATCAGCTGTTCTGGCTAATGCCTCTTCTTTCCCTGCTGACTGGCTTTCCCCAAGCACCTTTCCCAAGGACTTGCATTTTGTGTTTCCTGCTCTGCCTCTGGCCCAGCACTGCTTGCCAAGCGACCTTGCTCAAGGGATGCCCAAAATCATGACAACTGAAGCCCCACCTTCATCTCGGGTCTACTCGAAAGGAACAAGGAATTCCCAGCAGCATTTGTGTTTTGGACAGTAAGCCAAGCCTTGTTTTCCCTCTAAGGCTTTCTCTAAATCCAACCCCAGGATTCAGTCTTCTCTGATAAGAAAGCACATGTTCCATCCTAAAACTGTGAAGGGCAAGATTATGAAGCACAAGACTGAAGCTGAAATGGATAGAAACAAGGCCGGAGAATCTCTGTTTACTTTGAACGAGGATCAATATCCAGAATCACATTGATGGCATCGTTGAATAGTGAAGGAGCCAGTTAATGATCTGGCTGAACCTACCTTTCCTATCTACCTTGAGAAATCTTGAAGATCTGGTGAAGTGCCAGATGTCTAAAGGAAAGTAAAGGTCCCTTCCTTTTATGCTGGGTTGGAAGGGTGCTGTCTAGGGTAGCTGGAGCTGCTGAGTGCATTGACAGAAGTGCACCAGGAACCCAAAGAACCCCTGGTGGTGGTGGTGGTGGTGGTTCCTTGGTTGGGTAATGTGATCAGGACCTTGTTACTTGGAGATGGGATGGGATGGGTTGCAGGAGGGGGATTTTGGGGGGGTTAAGGACAGGGCAGAACATCACTATGGTAATGGAGGCTTTGTTCAAGGTAACCCGGGTCAGTTTAGAGATTCACTTGCAAGGTCACTGTGAGGAATACACTAGGCATCTGTTAGATAAAGTCCCTTGGGTTCATTCCAAGTTGGATTCTAGCCTTGAAACAGGTCTTATGGATCAGTCTGGTTTGGTTATCTGGGAGGAGTTTGATCCTAGTGGTCCTGATCTGGATGTTTTTCTTGGGCATACTAGCTTGTCCACCTGTATATTAGATCCAGGTCCCTCCTAGTTGGCTAAAGCTTCTTGGGAGGTGATGTGTGGTTAGGTTCTAGTGCTGGTGAATTCTTTGAGAGAGGGGTTGGTTCATCCATCCCTTAAAGAGATGGTGGTTTGCCCATTCATCAAGAAGCCATTGGTAGACCCAATTGTGCTGAACAATTTTCTTCCAGTCTCCTATCTTCCCTTTTTAGGGAAGATTGTAGAGAAGGCTGTTGTGCAGAAGCTCCAGAGAACCCTGGAGGAACCAGATTCTCTTGACTGCTTTCAATCAGGATTCAGACCTGCCTAGATGACTAAAATGGCATTGATTGTACTTTTAGATGGCCTCTGGAGGGAGCAAAATAGGGTGGTGTATCTGTTCTTGTTCTTCTTGACCTCTCCCTGCCTCTTGATTGTGTTTACCTGTCCCATCAGTTATGACAGGAGAGGCATGCTATGGGTCCTCTCCACTACAGATTGCCACCTGGCAAGACCCAGGAAGAGAGCTTTTTCTATTGTGTCTGCTCTTTGGAACACCATCCCCCATGGAGATCAGATCAGCCCCAATCCTGTTGGCCTTTTGTAAGTCCTTGAAGACATGGCTATGTCACCAGGCATGGGGATTAGAATGTAGGACAGAGCCTGTGCTGATGTTGGATTTTGGATATCTGTTTATGGCTTTATCCCAGCTGCCCATTATGTATTTATTGTTATGTTGTTTTGTTTATTTTTTAATTGTTGCCAGCCTCCCAGAATCATGATGATGAAATGGGTAGCCATCTGCAGGTGATCCTTGGTTAACGACCACTTGTTCAGTGACCATTCAACTTATAATGGCACTGAATGAGTGGTACTTATGACCAGTCCTTGAAGTTCCATCCGTAGCAGCATCCCCACAGTCATGTGGTTGTGATTCAGGTGCTTGGCAACCAGCCCAGATTTCTGATCATCACAGCATCCCGTGGTCACATGATAGCAATTTGTGACCTTCCCTGCCAGTTTCCCACAAGCAAAGTCAATGGGGAAGCTGGCAGGAAGTCAGAAGTTGAGATCATGCAAGGTCCTCGCTTAATGGCCAATGGTGATATGCTTAACTATGGTAACCAGGGACTGACAGAACTGCTGTCACTATGCGGCATAGACATGTGACATCATGCTTTATGACTGCATCACTTAGTTACAGAAATGCCAGTCCCAATTACCATAGTTAAGCAAGGACTACCTGTAAGCTTAAATACATACATACATACATACTGATGGAGTTTTTAAAGGTTAATAAAAGAACTCCAAGCAGCTAACAGCAATCTTGCAGAGTAGAAGCATGAACCAAAAGAGAACTTGCACATTAAGTTCAATTGTGTTCAGAAATAAATTCAGTCTTCACATAGTAGTTAGATGAAGAAAAATAGAGATAGCTTACTTTTATTCAGTACATCTGGATACAGGTAGGTTCATAGTAGAAAGCACTTAATCATCACTGGTTCTTTGTAGACACTTTCTATGTGGAATAGAAAGTCTGCATGCAGGCGAGATGATAGGGGGAGGAGCTGCATGCAGCAGCACCTCCTGCTTGCATGTGTGCCAGAAGGGTAATGGAGATTGTTAATCCCCCAGACCAAGAAGGAGGAGGAAGTGGAAATCAGGTGACCCATGTGACATCTCACAAGTACAATAGAGATGTGTTTGCTAGAGAGACCTCCTTATGCTTATGAGACAATGCTGAGTTGACCCCTGATAATTCCAACACATACATACATACATCAAGCAGGGAAAGGAAGATTCAGGAACTACAGCCCAGTCAGTCAGCCACTGATAACCTTGAAAGTTTCTAGAATGGTTCATAGAGAGATTAATCTGTACAATAAATTTTTGAAAAGAGAAATTACCAGAAGGCAGCATAGAGTTATCATGCAGTTAATCCTGCCAGCCAGACCAACCTTATCTTACTTTTGGTTGAGCAACTTCCTTAACAGATAATGGGACTGCTCTAGATGCAGTATATTGATTTCAGCAAAGCATATGACAAAGCACCCTGTGATATGATGCTTAGTAAGCTAGTTATGTGGGGCTGGATGGAAGGACAATTGAATGGCAGTGTACCTGGCTCAAATCATACTCAAACCGGGATCATCAATGGTTCTTCCTTAAACAGGAAATGTGATTAAATGGTGTGCCACAATGATCAGGCTGGGGTCCTAACTCTTCAATATTTTTTATTATTGATTTGATAAAGAGGTGGCGAGAATGTTCATTAGATTTGTAGATGATGCTAAAATGTGTGGGATAGCTTTGGAAGACAGAAATAAATTTCAAAACTGTCTTGGTAGGATGGAGGCAATTTACACTTAGAATAACATAATGAAATTTAAGAGACAAATGCACAGTTCTTCACCAAGGAAGCAAAAATCAAATGCAGAGGCATAGAGGACAGGGGCTGGAGAAAATGATCTGGCAGGAGGAATTGACTGCAAACTGAATATGAGCCAGCAGGGGGAGATGGCTCCATAAAAGGCAATTTAGATTGAATTGACAGAATTTAATTTTCAGGTCAGAGGAAATCACCTTCTCACTTTATCCTGCCTTCGTCAGGCCCCACTTTGAGGCCTGAGGCCAGTTCTGGGCACCACACCTTAAGAAGGATTTGGAGAAAGTGGAACTGGCTCAGGGAAGGGCCATGAGGATGATTGGGGGACTGAAGCTAAGGAGATGTGTAAGCCTGGGTGCTGTCTACGCTCCTGGGGAAGGCCAACCTACAGATCAAGCAGACTTTCTTTTTTTTTTAATAAGAATGTTATTAAGTTTCAGACAAAGATAAAAGCTACAGAAAAACAAAAAAATGTAAAGAAAAAGGAGGAAAAAAACTAAAAAGTGTGAAAACATAAGAGAACTTTTTTTAAGTTACAAAAAGAGGTGACTTCTGACTTTTAACATACATATTAAACCCAAAACCAAATAATATTTTTATACCTTAATAATCTTAATCCAAATCATTAAAGATAAAAGAAATCAGCCAAACCCTAAAAACAATCTAGATAAATATTCTTAAACCCTTATCCACTTCAAAATAGACCAAAGCATTTACATGTCCCCACAATGTGCACAGAGCTTTTTCTTACAAAAATCAAACAGTCCAACTGCTCTGCTCAAAAATTCTGACTTCTCTTCAGGAAACCTCCCATACATAATAACCCTTTCTTTTCCATTCTGATGGAATCATCAGAAGATCAATTTCATCTATGGCTTGCAACTCGATCTCCCTTCAATTTCTTCAGCTCGACTATCCAATCTTCATCCAGCATTTCAACAGAAGCCTTTTTTTATATATATCAGAATTTTATTAGATTTAAAGCAAAGATAAAAACTACAAAAAAGCAAAAAACTACAAAAAGAAAAAAAAACTAAAATGGTGTGAAAACACAAGAAGAAAAGAATTTTAAAGATTACATAAAGAGGTGACTTAACAGCAAGAATATACAGCGATTTCCATAATCAATGCTTTACTCTATATCAAACCTAAATCACATTATTTCTATAAATCATTCCATTAGCACATTATAAAAATCACTTAAATACAATTGCTCCCTCCCCTTATATTAAAAGAAAGAGGAATATATAAACCTCCTAATCAACTTCCCCCGGAAAGACATTTATTTAATTATTTCCTTCCTACCACTATTCTACACATTTCTACCCACTATAATAAAGATCAAACTAAAAAACATAAATTGTCTGCTCTTATAATTAATAATACTACAGTTATAACAATCTTAATCCTATTAAACCTAAAACCAAGCATTTATTATTATACCTTATTAATCTTAATCCAAATAATTAACAAAGGAATGAAGTCAAACAAACCTTAAAAGCAATCCAAATGAACATTCTTAAACTCTTACCCCACTTCAAAATATACCAAAGCATTTACATATCTCCATGGTACACACAAAGCATTTTTCATAAAAAAAATCAGACAGCCCAACTGCCCCCCTTAAACACTCCGACTTCTCAGCAGAAAACCTCCCATAGAAAAAGACCTCTTGCTTCCCATAACATTCCATCAGAAAAACAATTTCATTTATAGTTTGCGATTCGATCTATCCCTTTAATTCCTTCATCTCTACAATCTGGTCATCATCTGGCATTTCAACAGAAGCCTCAATCTCATTTCTTTTTTTTATAAGAACTTTATTAGTTTTCAAAGTATAGCTAAAATACAAAATAGAAAATATAGAAAAGCTAGAAAATAGAACTAAAGAAAAAAGGAAAAACTATAAAAGTGCAAATAGACAGAAAGGAGAAATGGAAAATGACTTCTGAATTTCTCCAATACAGATATAGATAAATTTACAAGTATAATCTCTTAAGGTAAAGGTAAAGGTTTCCCTTGACGTAAAGTCCAGTCGAATCCGACTCTAGGGGGCGGTGCTCATCTCCGTTTCTAAGCCTTGGAGCCGGCGTTGTCATAGACACTTCCGGGTCATGTGGCCAGCATGACTCACGGAACGCCGTTACCTTCCCGCCGAAGCGGTACCTATTGATCTACTCACATTTGCATGTTTTCGAACTGCTAGGTGAGCAGGAGCTGGGACGAGCAACGGGAGCTCACCCCGCCACGCGGTTTCGAACCGCCGACCTTCCGATCGACAGCTCAGCGGTTTAACCCGCAGCGCCACCATTAGTTAAAACATAGTAACTGTGAGGTTTTTATTTTAAGGCCTAATTTCAGAAACGCGCAGCACAAGCCACGATGGATATGCGAAGTTCTTTATTAGGTCTTTACCTCAGACGGTCAAAGCCACGACTGGCTCCACTTCCTCCCGCCTCCCTCCTTTGTCTTCCCGCCTTTTCTTTGTCCCGCCCCTTCCTCTGCGTTGACGGCTTGCGTGATGGTGGCCGCTCGGTCTCTCAGTTGTCAACGGGGTTGCTGCCATCTGCCCTCTTCTTATCCCTTGCCCCTCCATTGCTCATAGTCTCTCCTCTATCCTTCCTTCCCTTTGATGTGTAAAGTTAGAGCACCCAGGTGCAATTAACCATTGCCCCTGGGTTCTCCATCCTTACAGTAGCATTATTTCTATCAAAACAAACCATTTAATCACTAAAACCCAAAATCAATACTTCACTTTTTTCCAACACAAGCAAGTAATCTAAAAGTGGTTGCCAAGTAGATATAAATCCAGAAACAGTATTTTCTCTTATTAATGCGGTGCTTAGCCATTTGAGCCAAGTCCATTAATTTAATAATCCAATCTTCAGCTGTAGGTATTTGTGAATCTTTCCATTGTCGTGCATATAAAAGTCTTGCAGCTGTAATCATATATAAAAGCAAAGTTCCATATTGTTTCTCTAACTCCTTCTCCATCAAAACCAAGAGGAACAGTTCTGGTTTTTTTTGTATGGTTACTTTGAGAATCTTTTGAATAGTAGTACATATTTGATCCCAAAACTTTTTAGCCTTCTCACAAGTCCACCAAAAGTGATAAAAAGTTCCTTCACCCTGTAAATGTTTCCAAGAAACATTCGTTACACCATTATACATTTCTGACAACTTATCAGGAGTTAATACCAATGATACATCACTTTATAAAAATTCTTTTTTAAATTGTAGTTCAAAATAAATTTCAGACCTTTGTTCCACATATTTACCCATTGCTCCAACATAATATTATATCCAAAGTTCTTAGTCCATTTAATCATGCATTCTTTGACATGCTCATCTTCCAAATTCATCTGTAACAACATTTTGTACATTTTAATAACATGTTCATCATTTGTACAGATTTCCATTTCAAATTGAGTTGCTTCGTTAACAAATGTATAGTTCTTTTTATCCACTTTAAAATGTTCTGACAATTGCACATAGATAAACCAATTACCTATGTTACTTCAGCAAAGGATCGTTACCTTGTTGTGGTGCTGGAGCTTGAGCACCTCAATGATGCCATGAGCTAAACCGTGAAGGGCCACCCAAGACGGGAAGGTCATGACAGAGAGGTCAGACTAAATGCGATCCCTGGGGAAGGTAATGGCAACCCACCCCAGTATTCTTGCCGTGAAAACTAAATGGATCAGTACAACCAGAGATATGTCGGTATACCATCGGAAGATGAGACCCCCAGGTCGGAAGATGGTCAAAATGCTACTGGGGAGGAACAGAGGATGAGCTCAACTAGCCCCAGACGTGATGACGCAGCTAGCTCAAAGCCGAAAGGACGGCTAGCGGCCGACGGTGCTGGTGGTGAATGGAAAATCTGATGTTCTAAGGATCAACACACCATTGGAACCTGGAATGTAAGATCTATGAGCCAGGGCAAATTGGATGTGGTTATTGGTGAGATGTCAAGATTAAAGATAAACATTTTGGGCGTCAGTGAACTGAAATGGACTGGAATGGGCCACTTCACATCAGATGACCACCAGATCTACTACTGTGGACAAGAGGACTACAGAAGAAATGGAGTAGCCTTCATAATTAATAGTGAAGTGGCTAAAGCAGTGCTTGGATACAATCCAAAAAATGATAGAATGATCTCAATTTAAATTCAGGGCAAGCCATCTAGCATCACAGTGATCCAAATATATGCCCCAACCACAGATGCTGAAGAAGCTGAAGTAGATCAGTTCTATGAGGATCTGCAGCACCTACTGGACAATACGCCTAAAAGAGACGTTGTTTTCATTACAGGGGACTGGAATGCTAAGGTGGGCAGTCAGATGACACCTGGAATTACAGGTAAGCATGGCCTGGGAGAACAAAACAAAGCAGGACATAGGCTGATAGAATTTTGCCAAGACAACTCACTCTGCATAACAAACACTCTCTTCCAACAACCTAAGAGACGGCTTTATACATGGACTTCACCAGATGGACAACACTGAAACCAGATTGTTTACATCCTTTGCAGCCAAAGGTGGCAGACATCTATACAGTTGGTAAAAACAAGACCTGGAGCTGACTGTAGTTCCAATCACGAACTTCTTCTTGCACAATTTAGGATCAGTCTAAAGAGATTAGGGAAGACCTACAGATCAGCTAGATATGAGCTCATTAATATTCCTAAGGAATATGCAGTGGAGGTGAAGAATAGATTTAAGGGACTGGACTTAGTAGATAGGGTCCCGGAAGAACTCTGGACAGAAGTTCGCAACATTGTTCAGGAGGCAGCAACAAAACACATCCCAAAGAAAGAGAAAACCAAGAAGGCAAAATGGCTGTCTGCTGAGACACTAGAAGTAGCCCAAGAAAGAAGGAAAGCAAAAGGCAACAGTGATAGGGGGAGATATGCCCAATTAAATGCAAAATTCCAGAGGTTAGCCAGAAGAGATAAGGAATTATTTTTAAACAAGCAATGCGCGGAAGTGGAAGAAGACAATAGAATAGGAAGGACAAGAGACCTCTTCCAGAAAATTAGAAACATTGGAGGTAAATTCCAGGCAAAAATGGGTATGATCAAAAACAAAGATGGCAAGGACCTAACAGAAGAAGAAGAGATCAAGAAAAGGTGGCAAGAATATATGGAAGACCTGTATAGGAAGGATAACAATATCGGGGATAGCTTTGACGGTGTGGTCAGTGAGCTGGAGCCAGACATCCTGAAGAGTGAGGTTGAATGGGCCTTAAGAAGCATCGCTAATAACAAGGCAGCAGGAGATGATGGCATCCCAGCTGAACTGTTCAAAATCTTGCAAGATGATGCTGTCAAGGTAATGCATGCTATATGCCAGCAAATTTGGAAACACAAGAATGGCCATCAGACTGGAAAAAATCAACTTATATCCCCATACCAAAAAAGGGAAACACTAAAGAATGTTCAAACTATCGAACAGTGGCACTCATTTCACATGCCAGTGAGGTAATGCTCATGATCCTGCAAGGTAGACTTCAGCAATTCATGGAGCGAGAATTGCCAGATGTACAAGCTGGGTTTAGAAAAGGCAGAGGAACTAGGGACCAAATGGCCAATATCTGCTGGATAATGGAAAAAGCCAGGGAGTTTCCGAAAAACATCTATTTCTGTTTCATTGACTATTCTAAAGCCTTTGACTGTGTGGACCATAATAAATTGTGGCAAGTTCTTAGCGGTATGAGGATACCAAGTCATCTTGTCTGCCTCCTGAGGAATCTGTGTAATGACCAAGTAGCAACAGTAAGAACAGACTACGGAACAACAGACTGGTTTAAGATTGGGAAAGGAGTACGGCAGGGCTGTATACTCTCACCCTACCTATTCAACTTGTACACAGAACACATCATGCAACATGCTGGTCTTGAGGAATCCAAGGCTGGAGTTAAAATCACTGGAGGAAACATCAACAATCTCAGATATGCAGATGATACCACTTGATGGCTGAAAGCGAAGAGGAACTGAGGAGCCTTATGATGAAGGTGAAAGAAGAAAGTGCCAAAGCTGGCTTGCAGCTAAACCTGAAAAAAACCAGATTATGGCAACCAGCTTGATTGATAACTGGCAAATAGAGGGAGAAAACGTAGAGGCAGTGAAAGACTTTTATTTGTAGGTGCAAAGATTACTGCAGATGCTGACTGCAGTCAGGAAATCAGTGTCAGCACCTGTTCATTCGAGCATTCACACAATAACAGTCAGAAGGCTGTGTTCCTTTAACTGTTTTAATGAAGTGAAATGAATGGTACAGAGGTAAAGCTACAAATGGAGAGTTCCTGCTTAAACCTAGATTTAAAACTACATTTCCTTTACTGGTTCCCTTTCCCACAAAAGTATGTCACCCCCCCTCCCATCCAGGTGGTGTTTCTGGTGTATCTCAAGCCATTGTCCTTGATGTCTCCCATAGCTATAATCACTTCACAGTCCAACCTCACACCCCCTCCCATCTGGCGACACAGAGTCTACACCCATTGAGAAGGAAACTATGGCAGATGCTCTGATAAGGGGTTCTGTGAATCCTTTGATTGGGGGCATCTGACATACTGCCCCCTTGAGAAGATTAAAGAGAAAACAATGTAAAGCAATAAGAATGTAAATGAACTGGGGCTGGGAAGCAAGAAGAGGGTTAGTAGGGTGATGGCTTGGAAGGATATTTTGAATGAAATTTTCTTGTTAGCATAGGAGCATTAACACACTTGAGGGAATGATATTAAAGGCAAAACTGAAGTACTTTGGCCACATAATGAGGAGACAGGACACCCTGGAGAATATGATGATGCTAGGGAGAGTGGAAGGCAAAAGGAAGAGGGGCCGGCCAAGGGCAAGGTGGATGGATGATATTCTAGAGGCAATGGACTTGTCCCTGGGGGAGCTGGGGGTGGCGTCGACCAACAGGAAGCTCTGGCGTGGACTGGTCCATGAAGTCACGAAGAATCGGAAGCGACTGAACGAATAAACAACAACAACACCAATTACATGTAAAACCTTCCTACTCTAACATTTCCATTGCTTTAAGTTTCAGTTCACCCTCTTCAAAATTTAACAAATCTTTATACTTTAACCAACTTATTCCTCCCACATTTTCTCTTCTAACAAATGCTTCTTGAGGTGACAACCATAATGGTACATTAGGAGACAATCTTACCTTATTTTGTTCCAAATCCTCAATATGGCTGACAAAATGTTTCCTGACAAAATGATTTTTAAAATCCTTATTAGCTTTAACTTTATCATACCACAAGTAAGCGTGCCACCCAAATTTTAATTCATGTCCTTCAAGCTGCAATAATTTCTTGTTATTCAAAGTTATCCATTCCTTCATCCAAAGCACACAACAAGCATCAAAATACAATTTTAAATTAGGCAAACTCAAACCTCCTCATTCTTTGGCATCTTGTAACAATTTATATTTAATTCTTGGTTTCTTGCCTTGACAAATTCATTTTGAATTTCTATCATTGTTGAGCTCTTCAGCTTCTTCCATGACATCTCCAGCCAGATGACACATCTTAAAGCTGATGTTTTCTATAATGTCCCAAATATCTTGCATAATGACTTGACAGGAATTGAAAAAGCGCACAATGGAACTCTGAGAAAGTCTGCTTGAAATCCTCCATGTCTCAGGCGGTAGATTGTGGTGGCCCCTAGGTACTTAACTAGCAAAAGTAGGTGTTAATAGAAAGTTTCTGAAATATGTTTACATAAGTGAAAGTATGATAATGGGCAGCTCCCCAGGGAAAGTGGCAGCAGAAAGCTGAAGGTTCAAAACAGCAGATTTAATGTGTAGGAAAATATTAAATTCTTCAAATTCAGTGCAAAAATAATAGCAGGGAGGCAATTATTTATTCTCAATCCTCCTTAGTATTTGGATGGGAAACAAGCCAAAACTTTAAAAAATTAAAAATTAATCCCAAAAATAATGATAGGCACCAAGAGAGATTGCTTCTCCTTGCTATAGAAAGCCTCTCTTAGGGTACATAAACTTAAAAATAAATAAATTGGGTGATTTAGAAATGGAGTGGCCAGTCTTAGTGTCCCTTTAAGGCTACAGTGTGGCTTGGAAATGGTGACATCCCAGCCTCCTGGTGGCTCTTATCAGATTAGTGCAAACGCTGTTTGTGATCCTCTGGCTGCAAGGCACTGTTCTAGAGAACAGATGGGATGATTCTGAGTGATTTCTGTCCATGAAAACTCTCCAGGGCTTCAGGAAAATCCTGCCTGAACGCCCCAAAAAACTGCTGCATTGTCAGTTCTGCCTATGGAGCCCGCGGGCATAGTTGTTCAGTCCACCATGTCCCCACTGGAAGTCCCAGAAGCTGAAGAGACATTTCTGTCGCTGTTTAATTCTTCAATTCCATCCACAACATCCCCAAGTAACACACTTTAAAGCTCATATTTTCTACAGTGTCCTGAATGCCTTGCATAAAAACTTGGTAAGAATCAGAAAGACTGTTTGAAATCTCTATAGAAGTCAGAGAAAGGTCAAGCAGACTTTCTTGAGTGGTCATCTTCAGAGAATCATTGCATCATAGAACAAAAGAGTTGGGAGGACCACAAGGATCATCTAATCAAAGCCCCTGCAATGTGGTTTGCATGAATTTGGCTACGTTTATCTGTAACAACATTAAGTAACCAAGGGGACATCACATATCATTGTCTTACTTCCTGCTCCATGGTGAATCATTCACTAAGTGTTCCCTATATTTTCACACATCATATACTATTCATAACACATAATACATTCAGCAACTAACTTCAATTCCCTAATTACACTAAACAAACCAATCATCCTGTTTGCCACCTTTCCCCTTCTATGGGGGAACAATGACAACATTCTTCCCATCAAAGAATGTAAGAATGGGAAGGTGAATTGGGATTATCTAGTCCACTGTTTTTCAACCTTGGCAACTTTAAGATGTGTGGACTTCAACTCCCAGAATTTCCCAGCCAGCATTCTTTAAGAAGTCCACACATCTTAAAGTTGCCAAGGTTGAAAAACACTGATCTAGTCCATCCCTCTGCCCCATGCAGGAATCCTTATGGCATCCCCAGCAGTTGTCTGTTAGGTTCATTCAGGATGTTGCACAATTTTTCATGAAGCTCATCTCAGTGGTATTAGTATTATTATCAACCACATCAACCTCTACAACACCAATTCATACTTTCTGACACATTTTAGCCCTTTCACACCCTGTTGCCATATCCCACCAATTTGGTATTCAGGATGCCTTAAGAAAGTAGGCTCCAGAACAACTCAGTGGTGAGAACAACATCTAGATGTCTCAACTGATTCTATTATTATTACTATTCTTTTACAGAAATGCAGACATACAAAATTTTATTGAAAAAGAAGTAGCAGGAGAGGGGTGTTTATTTCCCATATGACTTTTCAATCAGCTCTTGTTCAACTGGTTTTGCCTTCCCTTTCCCTTCCTGTCCGAAGCAGTGACTTTGATCAGAAATGAGAGTGCAGGCAAAAGATTTGGCATTCCATTCTCCAATCAAATTTGCGCCCCCCTCCCCATTTCTGCATTGTAGGACCTTCTGCTAGGAGAACTCTTGGTCATGGGACTCCTCTGGCTTCTGCATTTTGGACCTTCTTCAGTACAAAAAAGATCTATCAGTACCAAAGCCACATAGAACTAGGGTTAGTTTCTGTCAAGAAAATAGGCGAAGAAATCACGCTGAGTCATAGCTGCAACTCTAGTTCCTTTATTGGTCATGCCACATACAGAATCTTGCCAGACTAAAGGTTCCTTAACTGGGCTACAGGGGAAAATACTCTTGGGAATCTAAGGCGGTGCTAGTCTAACTTTCTTCCTCAGCCCCCCACACTCTCCAAGCTGTGCAGGCTGTGAGAACATTTATCTGCCTGGAACGTGCTCTCTCCTCCCTCAGCTCCAAGCTCCATCACAGTTTCTGTTTGATAAACAACCATCCGGATTAGTGACACCGCCTCTCCTTAAACTTCTAACGAAGTGAGACACATCATGTTCCACCATGAGGTCATTAAAGATGACTGGAGCCTGGGTGAGATGATCACTTGGTGCCTTTTCAGTAAGAAGAAGAAGGCCTGGAATGTTTTCAAGAGGCATCTCCATATATTACAGAGCTATTTGATTGAAGAATTATCACGGAATTGCTCCAGGTTCCCTCTGTTAAGGAATGTCTTCTAGCAGGACCCAGGAAACATGCTTTTTCTGTTGCTGTGCCTGCCTTTTGGAACACCATTCCCCCTGAGATTGGGTTGGCCTTGACCCTTCTGGTCTTTGAGAAAGCCCTTGAGACCTGGCTATCCTCCCGGGTATGGGGGTTGGAAGGTTAGGTGAGACTGTGAGTTATTTCTATTCATTGCTGACCATTATTCTCAAGTGCCATTCTTTTTATTTTTGTTCTATATTAAAGATGACAAAAATGGATGTGCCTAGCCAGGAGATCCATAGGATTATCTGGCTGCCTCATATGATAGACCATTTAGCCACTCCCAAAAGAGGCCCAGGGGACACCACCTATGGCTACTGCCAGGGAATTGGCTATAAAAAAAATTCATCTTCTCGATTCCTGGAGGCAATCTTGACAAAAAGCCTGCCCCCAGCATTGTCAAAGCCTACCCTGTATTACAACGAAGCCTCCTGCTTTTGATCAGCCATGCAGAATATGGCCAGCTATCAATAGAGGGTGCACTAATCATGGCAGGTGTGCAGATTCCCTGTAGAAATGGGGTAAGATACCATCTCCAAGGTGTGACTGCGGAGCTGACAGGCAAACTGTTAAACACATAACACAAGAATGTAAGACTAGAGCCTACGATGGGAACTTTGCAGATTTCCTGATGGCAACTGATGCTGGAAAGGACTATATTTGCAATCTTAATGTTTGTTTTTAGTTATAATTGCCCTATGAACAATGTACTGTACATTTCCTATCTACCTTTTTATATTCCCAAGTTTTTAAATCTAATGTATTTGTAATATATATGATGTGCTGCCATACAATAAATGAATAAATGTCCTATATAGTTATTTTTTTATCTTGTAGTGATATTCTCAGTAGCTGGGCTGTCCTCAGAGGCGGAGAATGAAACCCAGCACAACAAGGGGAGGTTAGAGAAGGAAGAAAGGTAGTTAAGGATGTAGAACCAGGGAAAGATGGGAGGAGCAAGCTTACTAGGGACTAGCGGGCCCTTAGTGGGTCATTTGGTGGAAGGCTCAACACAGATGATTCCTTCCAAGCACAGCACTCAGGCTTGCCATAGAAATAGAGCAGGTGGAGCAGGAAATAAAGCCACAGGGAACGTTCTGTCCCACAGAGGTGCTGAGAACAAGAGGGAAAGTCCACCAGCCAAGGTGAAAGCCTGATCACAACAGTTGGCCCAGATTCCTCCTCCTCTGCCCCAGCAGATGACAGAAAGTGAGTGCTGGCTTGGAGTCTCTGGCCAAGATAAGCAAACAAGCCACTTCTTGTCAGCCCTCCAAGGTAGACCAGACTAGGAAACCAAAGTCATGCAGGCCAATACTACTTTTATTATAAAGCTGGAGCAACAGAATCTTGCAAGACTGAATGCAGTTCCCCCTCCCTCTCTATCTGAGAACCAGGGAGGGGCTTGTCTGAGATGTTTTCTCAGGTTACAGCTTTGCCTGGACTCAGGTTTCTTTTATCTGACTGTGTTTTGGTAACAGCTCTTCCTCAAGGTCATTCCTTCTTCCCATTGAAGTTCTGGAGGGACTTCTAGGCCTCATTGTCCTAACTCCCAAGCCCTCCTCTCCACTTTCCAGAACCTGGATTACTTATCGCCCACCTCTTTCTGCAAAGTCTTGTCCCACCCACCCACCGATGCAGGCCTTTTATGGCCACAGCAGATACTGCCTGCTGCGGTGACATTTACATAATTGCTGGCTATCATTTCAAACTTTAATGAACTCTTGCCTCCAAAAACCCCAGGTGGCCACCCTGTTACACCAGTTCAGTTGTCCTCTAGCACTCTTTCATTCAGCCATGTATTAATGCTCTAATTCATTCATTAAAATTGCACAAAGGAAAATGTCAGATTTGAGAAAATGTATAGACAGTGTAGCAGTGTGCAGAACAGGAATGGAGAGCCCAGGACTCTGACAACGTAAGCGAAAGAATTCCCTATCATTTTTTGTCAATCAGTTTTCATGAGTCTGAAGAAAGAGAATTTGATTTCAGCATTTAAAAAGAATTCAGGAAAGGTTTTCATGAGCCAAGTGTGCTAGATTTCCACTTCTTTGATGATGCAGTGATCTAAGGATGTGTGCATGTGAGTGAGTGTCCTGTTCAGGTGCGTCTGCAGTGTGTGGTCAAAAAAGTCAAAATGTCAGCTGTGATGGTGCAATAGACACAGAAAACAAATGGAGCTTCAATTTCACCATCGCAGCTGCCACCTTGACTTTATTGGCCACAGTCTATGGACACCTTTAGTCCTGTCCTTCACTGCTCAACTCTCTCCCTCAATCTTCAGCATCCTTTGCAACCCCCTTCCATACAATCCTAAGGAGTGTCCCCAGTAACCGTGCTGCTGTCACCAATTAGGAGAAATCCTGGCCTGGTGGAATTATGGAATTTTTTCTTTCCTGATAGATCAGGAAGATCTTTCTGAACATCAGGTTCTCGGAACACGTTTGACATCAGGCTCCATTGGACAAAAGGGAGGTTAATAGCTTTGCTGCCTATTCATCTGGCAGGTTGGAGGCTGCCAATGATTTTTTAAAAACTTTTCAAGAAGTAGATGAAAAGGGCTAACTAAATTAAGTGCCTGCTGCTGCTCTTTTCGCATTAGAAGTATTGGAATGCTGAAAACGGCTTCTGGAAAAGCCTCAAGGCTTCACAGTTTATCTGTCAGACTCACATCCAAGCTTCAAGTGGCCTTAAAATGAGGATCTTTCAGAAAGGTTTCATGCAGCCCTGGGGGACAAATGACCACTGCTCTTCCTTATCTTTATTACTCTGCAGGTTTATACTTAATGATTTCCCCTTTCTGTTACATTCAGCCTTATACTTTGGTCCCATCTCTTGGGGATCAGAAGCATCCATTACAAACCTTGAAATGATGGCCCTGTTTGTGGCCTCCTTGCAGGAAGGCTCCGCTCTAAGGGAGGAAGAGGCCCTTGGGGACGTCTCCAAGGGTGGTTCGTGGCTTTGAGAATGCAGAAAAACAGCCAAATGCACCCCTGTGGCACTGCTCTTCAGCAAGAGCAGGGTTATTAGCTGGAAGTCTATTTGCCGTTGGCAACCATTCCCTGGCACAGTCACTTTGTCAGTAGGAGGGGTGAGGTGTGAGTCCTACTTCTTTGCCCTAGCATCCCAAGTTGCAAGGGTGAAATCATTAATGCATTAAAATGAAGAGGATTTCCCAGAGCAGAACTACCTTGGTATTATCAAGTGGTCTGGTTTGGCTGAGGGAGTCTTTTGTGTGTGTGTTGTGCGAGGGCAAACCTATTTACTTTTGGTACCTTTAATGAAGTGGACTTTTGTTTCAATCCTGCCTGGTTGCCTTTTCTCCCCTGCCTCATCCTGGCTGGGCTACAGACTCCCCAAGTTTTGTTTTAGTCTCCCTTTGGTGTTTGGCTAAACCCAGGGTGGGCTGGGTGGACAGCAAATGGAGCCTCCCCACCCTGCGTTGTTCTCCTCTGATGGGCCAGAGTTCAAAACTAGACCCTGCCTAAGTGCACATAACAGGTTTTCAGACTGAAGTCTTTTATTTTTTAAAATCCTTGGCACAAACTCAATGCAAATGGAGCTAAGCACACCTCTAAATGTGTGCTGGCTTGCATACTGTCCACCCAGTGGCATTTGTGTGTGTGTGTGTGTGTGTGTGAAAATCTGCAAGATAACAGAGGGCCCCAGCCACTTTTCTGCATGGATATCACTGGAAAGGGGTCTTCCTCACCTTCCCTTCCCTTCCCTTCCCTTGCAGCTAATTCCTCCTACATTCCATCTCTATCCTGGCATCCTTCATTTTCTTCTTTTTTGTTGATTCTGCTTGAAGGAGGAGGCAGAGGAGGCAGAGGAGGAGTTTTATTTAATATACACTTATAACAAAGTATAGTACAGACATAGGATAAAACAACAATGGATACAATAATCTATTACAATCACTTCTAACTGTAAGGATGGTGCTCCAACCTTACACAGAGCTGAAGAAGAAGAGAGGAAGGGGCGGGACAGAAGCAGAAGGCAGGAGGCTTAAAAGAGAAGGCGGGAGGAAGTAGGCCCCATTCGTGGCTTTAACAGAGTTTGACACTGTCCCAATAAAGAACTACGCGCATCTCTAATGGCTTGTGCTGCGAGCTGCTGGATTTGGGGCATAAAGATCAAGAACCTCACAATAACATTAGAATATAAGGAGCCTCCAAACTGAAAGGACCATGATGTAATGGTTGCCCTAGCCCAAATACTCAGACTCACAAGAGGCTGCTATATGAAATCTGATTTATTAAGGAACTAAAGGCAAATACAGAGAAAGCTGAGAATGAGCAAAAGCGCGCCAAATACAAACTTAAACCCTTGGTGCAAACGTATCCCGCCTCCCTCGTAACAGCCCCGCCCGTCACAGGTGCTAGCAATCGTCAGAGTTGCTAGCCTGGGAAAGTAACCTTGAACACAGTAGATAATGCGAATACATTCCAGGGCGAAGCCAAAAGATAAATACTGCCATCCTCCCGAGAAAGATGAAACACGCATCCAGCTAATGACATGAGAAACGTTACGATGTATCAAAGACATTGGAACGTGAACATGACATACCGCCCCCCTAAAAATAGCCCTAGGGACCCGGCTTAGTGGGATAAGCAGCGTGGAAACGGGCAACTAGGATAGGGGAAGCTACATCTGGTGCAGCGACCCACTCGGGATGAGGGAAATGCTTCCAACGAACTAAGTATTGCAGCGTATTGCGAAGGCGTCTAGAGTCCAAAATTTCTTTAACTTCAAAGTGTTGCTGACCGTCAATCATGATGGGGGTTGGAGGTGGAGGTTGACAATGCCAGCGGTCAGAAGGAATAGTCGGTTTGAGCAAACTGCAATGAAAAACAGGGTGTAAGCGTTTGAGGTTATGAGGCAAATCAAGTTTAAAAGTCACAGGGTTAATTTGAGCAGTAATTGGGAAAGGACCCACAAACTTAGGAGCCAGTTTTTTAGAAGGTTGAGAGGACTTTATGAACTTAGTGGAAAGATAAACCAAGTCTCCAACTTGAAGTGCTGGTTGAGGGGCACGTTTCCGATCAGCATACTGCTTGTAATCCAATTGTGCATCAGCTAGTGCTTTTTGAATCATCGGCCAGGAGTCTGCCAGTTGCGTTGCCCAATCACCCGGAGTGGTTGAGCCGCCTGGAGGTTGTGGCAGATCCGGGATAGGTACAAAGTCTTTGCCTTGGGCAACCCGAAAGGGGGTTTGGCCGGTGCTTTGATGAACCGCATTGTTGTAAGCCACTTCAGCAAAAGGGAGGAGGTCTACCCAGTTGTCCTGCTGGTAATTCACAAACGCTCGAAGGTACTGCTCCAGAGTAGAATTTAAAGCCTCTGTGGCGCCGTCCGTCTGGGGATGCCACGCCGTGGACAGGGCTTGCTTCGTTCCTAACAATTTGAGAAATGTCCGCCAAAATTGGGAGGTAAATTGTGTACCCCTGTCCAAAATTAAGCGGGAGGGGCATCCGTGTAGCCTGTACACATGTACCAGAAAGAGGCGGGCCAACTGACGTGCCGACGGAATGGACACGCAAGGGATGAAGTGGGCTTGTTTCGAGAAATAGTCTTTGACCACCCAAATGACCGTTTTGCGTTGACTGGGTGGTAATTCAACAATAAAGTCCATGGAAATTTCATCCCAGGGGCAAGAGGGGGCAGCCACCGGCTGCAGGAGCCCCTGAGGCTTCCCAACCTTGCGCTTAGACATCGCACAAACAGTGCAGGAGGCAATATAGTCCTTAACATCCTGGCGTAACGTGGGCCACCAGAACCGCCTCCGAACCAGGTGTAAGGTTTTAACAAACCCGAAGTGGCCCGCTAGTTTGTCATCGTGTGAACGCAGTAACACCTATTTCCTTAGGCTTTCAGGGACGTAGAGGCGGTTAGATTTCCAAGCGAAGCCTCGGTCAAAAGTAACATTGTCTTTATTTGTAAGCAACCAAGTATCAGTTTTCAGCTCCTTGAGAAACTTTTGTTGCAACTGGAAAGGAATTGACAAAGCGCTCGGCTGGGCGGCGTCCGCCGCGGGTGGCTGCTGTGCACGCGTCTGACTATGCGTCACAGCCTGCATGCCCAATTGGGCGCCGTCCACAGGGTGCTAACCACCTCTGGCGCTGCCCCAGAGTCTTGAGGTTGCCTTGACAACGCATCAGCCAGGAAATTCTTTTTCCCCGGAATAAACTTCAATTGAAAATTGAACCGATTAAAGAATTGAGCCCAACGGACTTGTTTCGGGCTTAGTTTCCGAGGGGTGCTCAGAGCCTCCAAATTTTTATGGTCAGTCCACACCTCAAAGGGATGATTCGCCCCCTCTAACAGATGTCGCCAAGCGTCCAACGCGGCTTTTACTGCGAATGCCTCTTTCTCCCATACATGCCAACGTCGCTCAGTCTCGGAAAACTTGCGGGACAAGTAGGCACATGGCTTGAGGCATCCTGTCTCGTCTTGCTGCATCAACAATGCCCCAATGGAGTAATCGGAGGCATCGGCCTGAACCACAAAAGGTTTTGAGGGATCAGGATGTTGCAAAATGGGCTCTTTGATAAAAGCTGCTTTAAGCCGCTCAAACGCCGTTTGACAAGCAGGCGTCCAGCGCAACAGCACCCCGGGGTTCTTTACTCTCCGAGTGTCTCCCAAACCCTTGGTTCGGAGCAAGTCGGTTAGTGGTAAGGCGATTTCAGCGAACCCCCTTATGAATAATCTGTAGTAGTTACTGAACCCCAGGAAACTTTGAAGTTGCCTGCGGGTGCGGGGACTTTCCCAGTCCATGATAGCCTGGACCTTGGCAGGGTCCATTTCAATGCCTTTATCTGAAATTCTATACCCCAAATAGTCAATTTGCGTCTGGTGAAATGCACATTTAGACAGTTTGGCATACAATTCTGCTGATCTGAGTTTACTCAACACCCTCTTCACCAGAGACACATGCTCTTCCATGGTTTCGGTATAAATCAATACATCATCCAAATACACCAATACCCCCTTAAACAGATGCTCATGCAGTACTTCATTGATCAATTGCATAAATACCCCAGGGGCCCCGGCCAAACCAAAAGGTAACACCTTATACTGGAATGCACCCAACGGGCAATTGAAGGCAGTTTTCCACTCATCTCCTTCCCTGATTCGTACACGATAGTAGGCTTCTCTCAAATCGAGTTTGGAGAAGATTTTCCCCTTAGCCAGATGTGACAACATGTCCTTGATCAATGGCAGGGGATATTTATTGGAAACTGAGACGGCATTTAATCCGCGGAAATCGGTACAAAGTCTCAATGTCCCATCCTTTTTCGGGCGAAAGAGAACTGGCGCCCCCACCGGTGAATTCGCTGGCTCAATGAATCCGTGCGCCAAATTTTTGTCCACAAAGTCTCTCAACAGAGTCAGTTCCTTTTGGGTCATGGAATAAATCTTTGGCTTGGGTAATTGGGTGTTGGGCACCAGTTCAATGGCACAGTCCGTTTTTCGATGAGGGGGCAATTGGTCGGCCTCCTTTTCGCCAAACACATCAGCAAACATCTGGTACTCCGGCGGCAAGCCCTCCAGAGGAGGGGCCGGGAAATGCGGAGTCACAGCTGCCGCAACCCCCACCATCTCCTCTGGAGTACCCTTCCCCTCTGTCGCTTGGTAAAACCCATCCCTAAACGTGATAGTCCGGTAAACCCAGTTTATTTGGGGATTTTGGTGAACCAACCAGGGCACCCCCAGCACCACCAAGGGACCCCCTACTGGAGCCACGACAAAAGACAACCCTTCCCGATGGCTGCCCAGCTGCAAGGCTACCCGCCCTGTGAAGTGGGTGACCGGCTTGCCCCCTGCCATGGACCCATCCAGCTGTGTAAAGGCGATGGGTCACTGTAAAGGGAAAGTAGGTAGCTCCAGAGCCGCTACCACATCGGGGTGCATTAGACACCGGGAACACCCCGAATCAATCATGGCCCATACTTCTACAGTCTTGGATCGGGAGCCCAACTTCAACTTCACCGTGAGAATGCGGTAACTGCCACTCACCGAGGAAGGCTCGCGCCCTTCTTCCACCACCTGCCCTGCGGCGCCCTTTAAAGCAGGTGGCTGGCGTTTCCCGCCGGCTGCAGTAGTTCGGGCTCACCCTCATCCTCGTAGAACATCACATCGTCTCCCTCGGTTTCCGCCACTGCGGCTTTCTGCTTCCTCGGCAGGGCAGGGGACTTCGTCGGCGGCTTGCCGAGCCGTTCCTCTCCCTTTGCCTTCGGGCACGCCGCCACTCGATGCCCCTCCTTACCACATCTCAGACACAGCCCTTTTGCATACCGCTTCTCTCGCTCCTCGTCCCAGGGGCGTTGTCCTGGTCGCCCCCCGGTGCTCGGTGGGCGGCTGGGCTTCACCTCCCACCCCGATTTGGCAGTCTTTCGATGGGCGAAGATCTCATGGGCATGCTCAGCCCTCCCCACCAGCTGGATCCATTTGTACAGCGTATATGGGTTGTCCCTCCCCAAGGACCAGCGCAGCACCTCTGTGTTCAGGCCATCCTTGATTAACTCGATGATGGTGGCTTGGGACCAGTCATCCACCTTCCCGGCTAGCGCTTTAAACTCTAGCACATAATCGGCCACGGATCTTGACCCCTGCTTAAGTTCTTTCAGAGCTCGCTTTGCCCTCTCTTTCGCCAGGGGATCCTCAAAATGTTGTCTCAATGCCCAGAGAAACTCGTTGAATTTCTCCAGTTCAGGCGCTTCTGACTGGCACATCTGGACATACCAGTCTGCCGCCCTCCCTTTCAGTTTGGTGGCAATGGTGATGATCTTTGCCTTTTCCGATTGAAAAAGCGACCCTCATTCTTCCATGTAGGCTTTAGCATTCGTCAGGAAGAATGAGAGTTTGGTCGGGTCCCCATCGAACTTGACAGGGAAGTCTCTCATCCCGCCCCCCGCCGGGCTGCGCCCCGCCACCGGGGCCACCGGAGTTTGGGCTTCCCGGGCTCGCGGCGGCGCGGGGCCCTGGGGCGGCTGCACCAGCGATGCGGCTAATTCCATATGGACCGTCTGGTCCCCCTCGCACCTCCGCGCCGGCCGTCGCCGCTCCGGGGACTGCCCATGGGACGAAGGGGTCGAATGCCGCTGGCTTGATCCCTCCCGGGTTTCTCTCAACGAGGTCACATCAAGACTCAGCTGCTTCAGTATAGTTTCTAACGAGTCCATCTTTGACTCCAGCACTCGGATACGATCCGGGGTGGGGGAGCCTTCCGTTGGCTGCACCTGCACCACGGTGGGGGATAATGGGTATCTCTGCCTCCAGGATGGGCCCCCCGCCACCGTGACATCCCCTTGGGTCTCATCCCAGGTGACCAGCTCACCCGGGGAAGTTACGGTAGTCTCCGGGGCAGTCTTCATGCCCCCGCCTTCACCCTCCGACTCGGAGCTCGCCTCTTCTAGGATGGCTGACAGCTCCCCTCCTTGGGACGGTCGGTCGGTTGGCCTCACGGTTGAGTCCGGTTCCCCTTCTTCCATCCTCACGATGTCAGGTTCAGTCATCGCTGGCGCTCTCCCTCACAGGGTCAGACAACTTGTCTTTTCCCGGACAGGGGCCAGCGGAGTTGGGATCTTAGATTCTCAGCTTTATGTAATGGTTGCCCTAGCCCAAATACTCAGACTCACAAGAGGCTGCTATATGAAATCTGATTTATTAAGGAACTAAAGGCAAATACAGAGAAAGCTGAGAATGAGCAAAAGCGCGCCAAATACAAACTTAAACCCTTGGTGCAAACGTATCCCGCCTCCCTCGTAACAGCCCCGCCCGTCACAGGTGCTAGCAATCGTCAGAGCTGCTAGCCTGGGAAAGTAACCTTGAACACAGTAGATAATGCGAATACATTCCAGGGCGAAGCCAAAAGATAAATACTGCCATCCTCCCGAGAAAGATGAAACACGCATCCAGCTAATGACATGAGAAACGTTACGATGTATCAAAGACATTGGAACGTGAACATGACACATGACACATAATATCTATGTGGTTGCTAGGGCTCAAAAGTGATTTGATGGCATATAATCAATCAATCAATACATTCAAAACAACATGTAAGAATTTATTTATTTAAAGCAACTTCACAGGGGCTCATAAAAATGTGTTTCAGCGCTATTTAAAATTAAGTTATCCAATTCCAAGTGTAACCCCGGTGGGACTCTATTCCACACAACTGGAACCAGGGGAGAAAAAACTCTTAACTGCGACATGGCAATCCTGGTGCATGGTAGAACTCAGATGGCAAGATGTAATTATCAATAAGACAAAGATAACATCTGCGATTTTTATTTCATAAACATCCAGTTTACCTTGCTGGTTTCAGTAGCACAGCTATTAAAGGAATTACAGAAACAAAGAAGAATATTGAGCGACTTGGATGGAGTTGATAACCGTATAATATGTAATTAGGAACGTGTGTTAGGCTTGATTTACAAATCATTGGTGGAGAATGGCTCAGAATCTGAACAAGTCAAGAACTGCATGATTAAACGGATGCAGAATTTGAATGCTGTAATAGAGATGCAACAATGGGAATTTCAGTGGAAGAATATTACATGTCCAAACATTATGCATAGAAAAAATGGGTATAAGATGTTTTGGTATCAGTATCTCACTTAATTTTGATTGCTAAAATGGATAATACTTTTTCTAAAAATTGCTGGAACTGTAACAAGCAGGTCAGATTATATTTTTTTATTTGGTGGCAATGTTGTAAAGCACAGCAATTTTGGAAAATGATTCATATAAAATGAAACAAATTTTAAAAGCTGAATTTCCATTTCAACCTGCAATATTCTTATTAAATTTTACTGTACCATATAGTCCCTCTAAGTACATTGAATTAACCCTCACTTTGGATATTATATGCTTCTTGTTGGAAATTCTTATTGCAAATTAATAGATTTTATTAAAAGGCAGAAGCTTTCATTAAATAAAATCTGTTAGTCAGAAAAGCTGCTACGAGACTCCTGATTTTTTGCCATCATAGACTAACATGGATCTCCTCCTTTAATGTCTGCAAGTTGTGGGAATGTGTATCAATGTCCAGAATAACTTCATAAATTAAATAAATCTGGCACAGAATTTTATTCAAACTGCAAACTCTTCCCAGACTGTAATTCAATGTATGGAATTTGTGCCTCATCCAAAATTTGGATTTTTCAATATATAGACTTTATATTTCCATTTTGTGGGATCCTTAAATCAGAACAGATTTTCAGTTTTGACTCACTCTGTTGTAGTTTATAACTTTATCTGGTGAGTCATCCTGTGTTGACCATAGTTTTTCAGATTTATCCTCACTCAGAGCTTTGATTTTTAGTTCCTTAAAGCAATATATTATATTATTAATAATTAATGATATACTGAGAGCCAGTTTGGTGTGGTGGTTAAGGCATTGGGCTAGAAACTGGGAGACTGTGAGTTCTAGTCCTGCCTTGGGCACAAAGCCAGCTGGATGACCTTGGGCCAGTCGCTCTCTCCCAGCCCCAGGAAGGAGGCAATGGCAAACCACTTCTGAAAATCTTGCCAAGAAAACTGCAGGGACTGGTCCAGGCAGTCTCTGAGAGTCAGACACGATTGAACAGATTAAAAAAAAAGAAAGATATACTGGAAAATTATAACTGGCTAAACATTTTAGATCCCTTGTCTACTAATTTACGCTTTACTCTTTCATTTTCTTTATATATATATATATATATATATATATATATATATATATATATATATTAATCTGTATTTTTTAATGTACTGTATTTTCTCTAAGAAGGTTTAATTTAAAAAAGGAAGGTGTATGAGCATGGAAGGCTTTCTGTATGCCGTATTTTATAGATAATTCACTTCAGTAGTTACTTATTAATTCAATTAATATTACTTTATTGTTTGTCCTAAGCCTACCTTTCTTGGAATGCAGCTTTTTGCCAATATATAAATACACACATCACAGGGACATATTTATTGTGGGGGTAGAATCTCTAACAACTGGTTTCAACTGGAGACAGCATCCTAGTTTAACAAGATAGGGAAGCTGAGTATTTCTGGGAATGTTATAATTTGTGTTGTGTCTTCCTTTTTGGAGGCAAAATCTTAAATTCAACATCTTCCTTTTAGGCAAATTTGATATAAGTCCTAAAATAGGGATATCATCTAAGCTTCCCCATATCTGTGTGGTTGCCCATCCATTATGTAGCCTTTAGTTCCTCCAAGAATGGTGGATGGCCCTGGACTGCCAAAAGGTGGCCTGTCCTAACCTAAAATGATTTCAAATGGGCACTCTTCAGATGCAGAAGGCCAACATGGGACATTGGTCATTGCCTGCAGTTCTCTTCTGTACTTGTGATATCCCTCTGCTCACCAAAGTTCACTGACAGATCGCCCCTTAGACATGGCTGAAGGACTTCCTTTGTTGCATTCACTGACATTACAATGACCATTCCTGAGTAACACAAAAGGCTGATGACTTAAACTAATAGATCAGTAGGTTGACTTGCCATAAGGCATTGTGATGGAATGTGTCTCCGTAGGGGGAGGTGATGTGATGGACTATAGTAACACAGCAGGTTCTCAGGAGGGAAGGAGCACATTCCAAGGAGTGGGGAGAGACAAAGAGGCAATGCAGTCCTGAGTTGGATTGTGGGAAGAGGAAGAGATTTAGGATAGCCACTCCCTAGAATCTCCCAGGGTATATCCACTAGATTAGAGTAATACAGGTTGAGTCTGGCAAGTTTCTGTCTATATGGTGTAACCTAATAAAGAACTGGACTTTGGCTGGATTGCTCTATGTTGTTCTTGGGCTGGGCCTGACAGGCATGTTCAGAAGACTGCGTGCATAGTTGGTTCTTTGGAATATGTTATGCAATCCTTCTGTTCCCTTATTTCAATGTTGTATATTTTAAAAAAAATTACAGATGGGTGTCCATCTCACCAGGACTTCAAATATATCTTGGGGATAGAGGATTGTTATGTTTGATCAAGGTGTTTTGTGCAAATTATTATGGAGATGGAGCAAGTTGGTAGATTCTACTTGTTTCAGCTTTTTAAAATAAAAACTTCAAGAGGAGCCTTTGCTTCATCAGTGTCATTGAGGTGAACACATCTTTCAAACTAGCATGGTTTTATGCCTTGGCTGCTAAAGATGGCCTTCTTTCTCATCTTTTAATATCAAATGTCTTTTGCTAGATTATGTTTCCATTATGACTTTAAGCAGAGGCATCAGTCTCTCTGTTACTGTTTTCCAGATGGGTTTTCCTTTTCTGAAATTATGATGGAAAAGGTAGTTTTTGTTCTCTTATTCATGTCTTTCTTCAGTGTGAGCAAAATACGAGCAGTGACAGCACTGTTGTTCTTCCAAAAAAGGAGAATAAGGAGACCTCCAACCTTCTAAAGATGCATTAGCAACATGACCTTCTATGGCTGGTGATGGGTCAAAAACCAGGCTTGCTTCAGAGTTGGGAGGAAAACTTGCCTGATCACAAAGAAATATTTGGTGCCCTTGTTTACTATCATAACAAGACCATAATTTCTTCTACCCCAGGGAGACTCCCTGCTCACTCTAGCCCTTCCTCTGCTATGACTGCTCACAGAGAAATGTTCAGAAGGAATGTTCAGGACTCAGATCTGAGTTTTCTGCAGTGACTTTTTGCAGACAACAGTATTTTTATCACTTAACCCTTCATGGATCATAATCCACTTTATTAGATGCATGGGGTGGACTCCTGAGAGAAGTATATCTGAGTCTGTCTGTCTGCCTGTGATTGAGGAGAAAGAGGAGCTTGTGAAATGCACAATTGCTTTTGAAGTGACCAAACATAAAGTCCCAATGAGGTGTGACACAGTATTTCACTGAGCATACTTCAATTAACATAGTTTACATATGTAATCTGCTAAGAAGACTTGATCATCATTTATTATATGACAAATGTTAAACCTTGGAAAGACTTCCAGCCTAGTTGATGTGTAATGAAATTTTTGTAGAATATGGCCAGTTTCTCCTACAGCTTGAGGAGAGAGTATGGCATAGATCACACTAGGGGATGTTAATAGATTCCATATTAGTATGGTAGAGTACTTTCAGGTGAGATCTGGAATTGGGTTATATGCCAAGTGACTGAAGACTTGAAAAATTTGAATGGAAAAGCAGAGCTGCAACTTAGAGAGGCATCATGAAGAAAGTGGAGCTTTGGCCTGATGTTTGAAGGTGAAGAAGCATACATATTCAAATTCAAAAAGATGCCGAGGCCCTAGAAAGAATGCAAAGAAGAGCAACAAAGATGGTAAAGGATCTGGAGGTGAAATCTTATGAAGAACAGCTGAGGAACTGGGAATGTTTAGCTTAAAGAAGAAAAGACTGAGGGGAGACATGATAGCAGTCTTCCAATACTTGAAGGACTACCACAGGGAAGAGGGTGTCAATTTATTCTCCATGGGACCTGAGGGTAGGACAAGAAGCAATGGGTGGAAGCTCATCAGAAGGAGATCCAATCTGGAAACGAGGAATTTCCTAACAGTGAGAACTATTAAGCAGTAGAACAGATTGCATTCCAGAGTTGTGGGTGCTCCATCGCTGGACGTTTTCAAGAAAATATTGGATAACCTTTTGTCTGAGATGGTACGAGAAGGACTCCTACCTTGGGTGTGGGTTGGACTAGAAGACCTCCAACCCTATGATTCTATGATTCTGTGAAACTCAGGAGAGAAGCACATGCTTGTAATGGGAAGTAGGAATAACCTTGAGGAACAGGAGGAACAGGAGGAAGAGCTGCAACCAAGACAGTGGTCAGATAAAAGAAATCTGAGTCTGGGGCAGAAATGTAATGTGAGAAAGTGACTCAGACAAGACCTTCCCCAGTTCTCATGAAGGTAAAGGGAGGGAGGGGGGAAGCTTATTTTCTGTCAAGCAGACTTCCTGTGATCTGGAGAGAAGGCAGATTCTTTCACTGAAAATATGGCAGTCAGCTGTTTACATAATGGTCTCCCAAATCTGTTCCATTCTAGGAAGAAGTGAGAGTGGATGGGGCTTTGCCTTTCACCTCACAGCAGTTCCCTCGGTGCTGCATGTGGTGGATCAAGGATGGGCCCCTGCACGTGGTCCCTGAGTCTCCTTTCTGTGGTCCTTCAAACCTGCATTTGGCTGGATATATATGACAATTCCTCCCCATCCCCATTGTGGTGTTAGGGGAAGCAGATGAAAATACAGTGTAAGCCCTAAAATGGGCGTATCACAATTAAAATGCAACCCAGCTACCTCCCAACTCAGGCCAAATCAGTGTGATCTGGTCCTAAAACTTTGTGGATCTCTCCTCCTCCCACAATGCTGAACGCGGCTCCCGGCCACCAAGCATTGCCCATCCCAAGCTAGGCCAGGCAATGGCACTGAAAAGTACTTTATCAGCACAATCCTAGCTGGTCTCCCCAGAAGCAAGCCCCCTTGAATTCCAAATAACTTATCCCTGGCAAGTGGGCACAGAGTGACAGGCCAAGCAGGCAAGGGGCTGTCTCCCCAGGCATGGCCTCCATCAACAAATCAAGGAATCTGCTAGGGCAATTTTTGGCTGAAGGGCTCGTCTCGTTTGCAATCAAGGAAGCCTGATTATAGTTCTATTGCACTGCACTAAAAGAGCCTCATCATATTTAACTGCATATGATTTTGTGTCTCCAGTTTTTTTCTTTGGTGTAATAAAGACCGGTCTGAACTTGGCTTAGAAACAGATGCTCCGAATTACTCGGTGATTCATGACACTTAAATAATTTCCTCTGGTGCTCATATTTGTTGTTGTTGTTGTTCATATATCTATTGTTGCCAAAGGTATTCCATGGCTGCCCACTTGGTAGGTAGCAGAGTTGTGTGTTTGTATAGACTGACTTTCCTTAACTTGGTGGTCTCCAGATTTCTGGAGCTGGGATTATAGCATTCCAACCCACCTTTCTTTTCCTTCCTTGCACTTTTGACACTTTGGCTTATAACAACATGCTAAATCTTCATGCCAAGTTAGCAAGGCACAAGGGCCACGTTCAGAGGACCCCTTATGCCCAGATATGATTCACACATTATGCTGAGATCCCGTAGTTGCTTCCTTTGAGAGAACAGCCCTTGACCTGCAGAAGCGGGTGAGACAACTTGCTTTTGCAGATTGCCCAAAGACCCTTGAGAGTTAGCAGATATAGAACTGTAACAAGTGATAACAAATACAACCTGGATTCCCCCGGACATGCAGCAGAGAGCATTGGTTTGTTCTGCTCCTCTTTGCTATTCAAGTGCAACTGCTTGGGGATTTGCAAAAAAAGAACTAAACTAAGCCATTCAGATAATCAAGAGCAAAATACAATATACATGAGTACTAGGCTTTGCGCTAAAATGGACTGACTCAGTTTTAATTTATTTAGGGACACTGATCATTATTGTGCCCATTTTACAGATGAATGTGAGAGAAATGCCAGTTTGACTGAAGCAATCCAGGGAGACTGTATTTGAGCCTGAATTTGGAACCAAATCTTCCAAAATGTCCTGTTTAAGGGATTTACTGGGTTTCAAGTGGAGCTTCAGGCAGAAGTCATTGGCTGGGCTAACTGAATCCAAGGAGTTGTTTCAAGCAGTGGCTTTCCTTGGCTAGCACCTCTGAAGTCGGCTTCCTACAGATGCCTTGAATCCATTGTGTGTAACCAGTAAGGAACAAGGCAGGCAGCTCTCTTTTGTTCAGGAGACAGACATTATGCCTTTGGGCACCAATTCTTCACAGGAACTCACATTAACTATGGTGCCCACTGCATATGAAGCATTTCCCAAATAGGGCCGGGTTGCCTTTTCCTTGACATCAGAATGTCCTTTTCCCTTTCTTGCTGAATCTACTGCCTTCTTGTCTACAGGGTCCTTGTTAAGATGAGACAGTGGGACAGTGGCCTTGGAAGATCCAGGTACTTTTTAAATGGAATGGATTGCAAATGATCAGTCCAAGTATTCTTGGAAACAGGTTTTAAACCCCCTACAGCTCCAGCTTTAAACAGGAAACAATTCTGCTATTCTGACTCTTAGGAATTCATGTTAATTTCACCATCTTAACACTCTACTTTTAGCCAGGTTTTCAGATTTACAGTATTTTAGTGCTGCTTCATAACATAAAAATCATCAGGAGATTCACAATAAATATTTAATGGAACAGGAAAAACGCAGCTTAATTAAAAGTGAGGTCAGCAGGCAATGCCAACCCAATGCCAACTGGTAAAGAAAATATCAATGTAGGAACAATCTTTATCTGACTAGACTCCCAAATTTACCAGGATGACGACTATACAGTAGCTGTTACTTGAGCAGACTGTGACAGATCTAGACAAATTATTAAAATGCAGAGACATCCCACTAGCAACAACAGGACATATTGTCAAGGCCGTGGTTTTCCCAGTTGCAAAAGGTGGGCCACTGAAAGATTGAAGAAAGAAAAAGTTATGCCTTCATTGTGAGCTGGAGAGTATTGCTGAGAATATCTTGGACCTTTGAGGAAGAAGAAATAATTCAATACTAGATGAAGTAAAGCTTCAGTATTTTGGACATATGATGTACAGGCAAGAGCACTGGAAAAATGGAAGGCAGTGAAAAAAGCAATGAGTCACTGATGAGCCAAGCAGGACCTTTCAAGAATGCAGAGAAGCTGCTACTGACAGTCCTGGTGGACGGATGTCTGTTGGGTCACTCGACTGACCAGGGACCGAATGAAAGCAGCCTAGTGACATTCAGGAGGAAATTTCAAACTATCCTCTTTTGCTGGGCTTTTAGAATTCATTATTGGGGTGGGCTGCTCTTATATTATTCTGGGCAGGTGGATTAACTTTATTCTTTCGTTGCAGTTATATGCATTAAGGTCTTAATTGTTTTTATTTACTAGAAGCCGCTTAGACTTGAATGATTGGGGCAGCCTAGAAATAAAATAAAAAATAACCAGAAACAAACAGCCAGAATTAAAGCACTGTTTTAAAAAGGAGAATTATTTAAAGTGCTTTTTGAACGCAGTGCCTAGATGCCTCCCCTCAGTTCCAGGCTTCATTTGTGGGGAATAAAATGTGTGGCCATTTTTCAAGGGGCTGAAATGGAGTCTTGCTGGTCTGGTGGCTCTCCCACCATCTCCCTCCCCAAAGCAGCCCTCCACCATCACTGAGTGGCACCTGCCTGGAAAGGGTCAGCTGGTGGAGGATTGAAAAAAGAGAGGGACACTGATTTGCTGTCACCCAGACTGAGAAACCCACAGAGGTGGGCCTGGTGCTGTCACTTGTTTCTGTCTGCAAGGTTGGGGTGGGGGGAGGAATTCCGCATTGGTGTGAGGAAGCAGGTTTATGCCAGGCCAAATGGTGACCCAACAGACACTGAAACCAAGCAAGGTTGTTGGGTTTCATGGGGCAGGAAAAGGTGTACCAAGTCCACTTTTGACTGTGGCTGACTTGCCTGAAGCATCCCATTTATTCTTGTTCTGGTACAACCAGCTACGGTTGGTTTGAAGATCTAACAGGTCTGAAGATCCCATAAGAAGACAGGTGGGGACTAGAGACTACGGGTAGGGATTAGGGACTCCAGAAATTGTTTTTTATTACTGAAAGGCCAAGAAGGAAGGGAAGGGAAGTGAAGGAATAAGAACAAAAAAGGGCTGCTGAATTATTATGCCAAGGCAGCAGGAGAGAGAGGCTGAGGAGAAAGGGAGAAGTGAGGGAAAGAGGCAAGCAGAAAGACCACGGTGGGAGAGGATAGAAATCAGGAAAGGAGGCGTTCACGAATCTGCTTGATGCTCAGAAGAGGAAGGAAGGAAAAACCCTGTGCAACAGAATCAGACCCAACAAACCAGAAGTCAATCCCAGGATTTGAACTGTTTATGAGTGTTTGCTTGTTTGTTTTTTCGAATAATTTTATTAAGAATTACAAATGGAAAGAATAATGATTTTTTTCTATATTTTGTAGTTTGTATTGTTTATGAGTGTTTGTTGAAGCGGAGTGGGGGGGGGAGGACATTTGAGACTTCTTACCATCTCCCCACAGGTCAGTTTTATCAGGCATGTCCTTCATGAGAAATAAATCCCAACGAGCGAATGAATTGAGTGGGAGACTTTTGCATGGCTTGGATGACATCTTGATGAATCAGAAATAAATTGAACCAAATGTCTTTGAAATTGTTGCTAGATGAGAATAATAAAAGATAACACTTTAGCATCCCACTGAAAATACCTAAAAAGATATTGATTTTGCATTTTGCAGTTACGACTGCAGAGACATTTACAATCTTTTCTGAATAGCTGCTCCATCTTAGCTGTGTGTAGTTGGGGGGTGGGGATGGGAAGCCTTTTTTCCCCTATTTAATATTCTGCCGTTTCTCTAATTAGCCTCACTTTAGGGTTAATGTGTGCAACTGCCCTCGTGATCAGATCAAGTTTTTTACTTAGCTCTCTGTCTCCAGCAGTGGATGGCCTCCTATTCCAGTGAGACCACGACAGATGAGGGGCAGCTGTGGCTTTGTTCGTGGGTCTGTATGTGTGGATGGGCAAAAATAGAAAAGAAGGTGGGGCATAAGTTCTGCAGAAAACAACGTGGCTGCATTTCCATGGTTCTCTCTTAGTCTATGACATTTGTGTCAAATCACTAGGTTGAATTGTGGACAAAACACCGGGATGCAACCTTTCCCTTGACACTGTCCTCCTGCAGCAGGATACCAATTAGCGAATGCTGGACTCCAGCTCAGCACCACTGGCTGTCCATTCCCTGAAGGCTCACATTTAATTACACGGCCATCAGGAGGAAGGGGCCAGGCTTCTCTGGGTCAGCCCTGAGTTGCCCCTTGCTTGGCCTGCTATGATCTCTATCCTCTGCCTGATAATTGGCAAAGACAGGAAGATGTCTTCGGAAAACCGAACTCCCTTCAGTCCCAGCAACTTCCTTCCAAACATCATTATTTCCTTCTTTGTAGTGTTCCTTGCCTGAGCTCTGATCCATCGGCACCGGAGCTCCTGTGGTCAAATACATTGAAGGGAACGGAGCGAGAGTGAGCCCTGGGACTTCCGGTTTCTCACACTCTCCTTTCTGATGTTGCTTCTTTCTGAGATTGCCGCAAGCCCTATTTTTTTGTGTGCGTCCCAAGGAAAGGATCCAACTACACAGCACTGTGTTGAGGCTCCACCCAGGGACTGGAACTGGAGGGGGCTGCAGGGCCACCTCTAACAGATCCCAGGGCAGACCCAGCAGGGAAGATGGACTGAGACAGGTCTTGAGTGAAAGGAACTTCTCAGACTTTGCCGGAGGCTCAGCTGAAAGAAAATTATACCAAGAAAAAGGAGCCTTTCAGAGGAGCAAAGAGGGTGGTTTTCAAACTACACCCTAACCCAAGGGATTCATTTTTGTGCTGGAATTGATAAAAGCATTTCAGTGTCAGGGGAAAATGATAAAGACTTTTTTTTAAAAAAAATGGAAGCCTTATATGGACTGAATTGATGATTTATGGATTTGGGGATTAAAAAGGGTTAAAGAGGAAGGGGAAAGAATAAGATGGCAATTACTTGATGGAAAGAAGGGCAGAAGTCATAATTCTACATTTTCTTTCCTTTTTCACTTCTTTTCTTTCTATTTTTTTCTTTTTTATACTTTTATTGTATTGAAAAATTCTGATAAAATGTTTTTTAAAAAGATAAAAACACTTTAACAAGCTAATCATACCCAACATTTTCAGCTTAAATCAGACTGCTGAATGAAATTTAACTGCTTCACCATGCATTTTCTTTTTTTCTTGTCTCCACACTGACAAGCCAGAATTGCTCTCCTGCACTTGACAGTCCCTTCACCATTGCTCCCTTGACCCTCCTGCCAACCCTTCTCCTCCTTCTCTCAGCCTTGATGGCTCCTCTCAGACCCAGAAAAGAAACAGTCCAGCCGTCGGATAGTAGCTCAAGGTGCGTAGTCCACAATGACTTTGGGAGGTCCTTCACCATCGGAAGTGCAGAGCCTGAGGCCCCGGGATCCCAGCTGCAGCGTTGTTTCTGGACTGAATGTATCGTTCCAACAATAAAGGCTTTTCTGTTTCTGTACTGAATAGTCTGAGAGCTCTGATATTGGAAGTTGAGCACTGCAGTTCTTACAGCAGCCTTGGAACGGGGGCCTCCTCAGCATGGCCAGCAGATTCCAGGGGGGGGGGGGAAATGCAGGGAGAACCAGATCCCTGTTATGGCAGAGACCAAAGGAACTTGTGACATAAGCTGTGCTAAATGTAACAGAACAAAGAGGAATCTCATTATATGTGCACATGAACCATTGGACTTTAATGTGACTTTTCTTTTTCTCTTAATGACTTTGTCCCTCAGTTTTATGTATTCCTGTCACATGTGTGCAGTGCACCCTCATACATGCAGGTCTCGGCTCTAAGGCTGTTGAAACTCACACAGGAGAGAGGGAAGGAGGCTCCAAACCACTTAGAAAGGGAAGGTGATAGCTGCCCTAGAATTTGTCTGGAAACAAGCTGAGTAAATGTGGTAAGATCCTTGGAGCACCATTCTGCAGAAAAGCAGCAGCAGCAGCAGCAGATAAGGAGAGCAGCTCATGGTGAGCACCCCAGCAGGCGCCTCTCCACTGCCAGGTTCTTCTCTCTATCAGAGGATGCAGGAAGTTCCCCCTGAATTCAGGCTACCTGGATTTGCCTCCCCAAAGCAGACCAGCTTTAGACTTGTTGGAAGTCCTGGCAAACCCAGCATGCCTCATTAACATGTAAATTGAGTTGTCCCACAATGCAACTCTGAGGCAGCTGTTTGTTGCCACTCCCACTTCCTCTCTCTCTCCCTTCCTTCTTCTCCACCAGAAGCCGGCACGTGGATGCGTGCTGCTCTCCTCCATTCTGGGCACCATGTGGTGGGCCTGGAATGCCCCTTTCTTCCACGCAGCTCTTGGCAGCTGTAGGGCTGAGAGTTTAGGGCAAAATTAAGTATTTAGAAAGGAAAGAAGAATGAAGGAACTTCATCTTCTCCACCAAGATGGATGTAGCAGAAGCAACAATAAAGTCAGTAAGAAATTCTTTTACTTATCTCAACCTAATGCATCTAAGCGTGTGATTCTTTATGCTTGGGAGAGCTGAGTGTGTAAGAGCAATAACCTGTCTTTCTCTGGCATGCTCAGTGAAGCTATTTGAAGATAATTCTTTTTCTGTGCCAGCTTCTCCGCTGTGTTATAAGCTCTGCTCCATTTCACTGGTTCTAGCAGGCCACTGAATTGCTTCAAGAGTGTCAGAGCACAAGTAACTGAGGTGATCAATCAGAGGGAGAGTTAACATGGAAAGGATTTCAGGAAGCAAGGCTAATGGAATAGAAAGTAAGGGAATAAATGTTTTTGCATTGTGACTTACAAGAAATTTCCAGACAGATTGTTTTTAAGGAAAAATGGGACCATGGCATGCTTGGTCTGCCAACTTTTAATTTTAAAAAGTCACTCCACCCTTTGGGTGGATCCAGGATTGAACTGGATGCCTTCCAGGTATAGCTGTGGGCATCAGCTGGAGCCTGGCAGAGCCATTGGCTTTGCAATGTTCTCTTCTGGTTTCTTGAACCCAAACGTGCATGCAATCCTTGCACTTCTACTTATGCAAAACACAGAAATTGAGTACAACAGCAGCAGTACGAGCAGCAGCCAATAAAGTGGACGTAACATTTTATGGGCCATCAGGAAACACAGATACTCCGGGGCAGAGTTCAGCCGGACACTGTTCACATACCCCCCTTGGGAATTCATTATCCATGAGGTCAGTCCCAGCCCAGGAATGCACCCAGCAGTCCAGCCATCTAGGAATTTTGGCTTTCCTGTGTTTCATGAATGTTAGTTCAGCTGAGCTAATACCCTCTCTGTTTTGCATCTGTTCATTTGCTGCCATTTTTTCCTGCTCCCCCATTCCATTCCCTGTAAGAGCAGCCCTGGTGCTTCCCACTGGATCCCCCTTGGCCTGCCTCTCCCCCCCACCGACGCAATCAAAGCCCCTCCACCAACATTCTTGCTAAATCTACAGTAACCTAACAATCTCAGGGGCCAGTAATGTGGCAGCACCACTCACACTAGCACCCAACGTCAACCAACCAATTAACCAACCAACCCACCACATACACCCTTCCCCAAAAGTCCAGTTTTACCCTCAATCTAATAGGGATTTGCTGCCAAGAGTGTCCCTCCACTAATGAGCACAGACTGTAGATACCTCCCACCCCATTCTCTCATTATAAGTGAGAACTTACCTTGGACTGTTTCACAGAATCATAGAATTTTGGAATTGGAAGGGACTGTAAGGCTCATCTAATCCAACCCTTTATAACATGCAGGAAAACCAGGTAAACCATCCATGAAAGGGAACTACCCAGACTCCTCTTAAAACCTTCAGAAAAGAAGCCACAACTTCTGTAAGCTGACTTCCTCAGTTGAGCAGATCTTACCGCCAGGAATGCTTTTATCCTGCTGGGAGGGCTCAGCACCGCCAATGGCCCTGCAAGTGATGCTGGGGAGAGCCGGAACTCCTGCTTGGCTCACCTGTGCTGGTGAGGTCAAAAGAGGAGGGTGGAGCTAAGCACAATCTGCAGTGGGAAGAGGGCAGGTGGGGTGGGGCAGGCACAAGGGAAGCCCACCCACCTAGAGAAGGGGCTCCAGAAGCCCAGAAAAAGCTAAAGTAAACTACTTCTGTATTGGTGCCATTAAAACGGTGTGGACATGACCAACATTTGGCTGTTTGGGTGTTGGATAATAGAAACCCACAGGTTGGGAGGCATCCCTCTAGTTACTGAGAGCAGCTGTCCACTTTTACAAGTAAATCTGGAGGTGATGATGCAGCCAAATCTAAGTCGAAGATGCTAGTATTAAAAGAGGGAGCTCTTTGTTTTATAAGGAAATATGCAATTGGACATAGAATGTGAGCTGTGTGAACTAAGGAAAAAATTTAAATTGTCAAAGTAGAAATGAATCATACTACATTGGATGTTTTCAGAATGTGAACTTAGGTGAACCAGAATGGACTACCTTGGATAGATTATTACATGACAAACTATTCAGAGCATGACACCAGCCAAAGAGATAGAGTGGCAATTATACTTAAAAGGACTTTGCTAAGTATGTGCTTGGCTATAGCCCAGTAAATGACAGAAACGTATTTATAACGATCATTGGATATCCAGTGGCCATGAGGAAAATAAAGTGATTTGATTTTACCAATGTTATATAAGTATATGCACTCATTACTAATGCAGTTGTAGAAGTCATTGAGTCATATGACAAATTGCAAGAGGTCCAAAATTCAACTTCAGAAAAGGACAAAATACTTCTAATGAGTGATTGGAATGCAAACTTTGGAAATACGGGAACCTAAAATTACTGAATGATTTGGGTTAGTAAAGGCTATAATGCAGCAGATGGTTAATGGAGAGTTGTGATTGCAATTCTTTGTTTCAAGCAGCATAACAGAGCTTTTCACACAGACAACAGTCAAATTTAATATATAATCGGAAACTGAAGATGTAGAAGTGCTACCAGCCAGGACTCCTCCAGATGCAGATTATGGAACAGATTATGAGGTATTGGTATCAAATATATGGGTTCGAGTAGACTAGAGTTTGATGTGGTAGGTACATAGCCAGTTATGAGTAAAGATAAGGGACGCTGTTAAAAAGTGAAACATTTTCTCCCCAGAATTTCACAGGGGAAAAGATCCCACTGAGTTTCAGGTTAAGCTGTCATAACCACCACAGAGAGACAGAGGATGAAAGCCTTGGGCAACAAGAATGGCTGAGCACAGACTACCAAATCAAGCAAGTTAGGAGAATGTCAACAAATAGTAAACAATATCAAGAAAAAGAAAATGAGAGATGTTTTTAAGAAAAGCAGACAACGGAAAACTTACAGCTAGGGTAGAATAATGGAGAAGATCTAATGAAGGCAAATGAGGTTAAAGGAAGATGGAAAGTTTATACTGAAGCCCTCTACAAACAGGATTATAGAAGTACAGAAACATTTGCACAGAGACAATATATTCAGGAAACCCTCCACTAAAAAGTGAGGAATGGCTGGCAATAGATCAGCTGTCAACCAGGAAAGTACCAGGAACAAAATAAATGCCTAGTGAACTGTTTAAAGCTACAGCAGAAGAGGTAGCTAAAGTGCCAACAACTCTCCATCAGCAATATGGAACAAGACCATGTTGCCTGGAATTCTGAAAAGGTTGATACCTCCACAAAGAAAGGAGATGCAAGGACATTTAGAAACTCAGCTCTCCCAAAGGCTCCTCACTAAAAATTCCTTGGCCACTGTACCAAGGCTTCCCACAAGAAGTGTGAGATCTTACAAGAAGAATAGAAACATAAGTGGAGAGAGAAGGGCTAAATGAGCAGGCAGATTTTGGAAACTGCAGAAGGACACAAGATCAGACAGGTAAGAGTTGGATGGGTAACTGACAGAGCAAGAAAATTTAAACCTTGTTTGCGGGACAAAAAAGGTATTAATAGTTTTATTGACTGCAGCTAAAGCTTTGACTCTGTAGATCATGCTAGAAAGTGAATTACAACTAACATGTTTACCAAAACATTACGAGGAGCCTTTACAAAGAAACTACTGTGAGAACTGAATTTGGAGAATCAGAAGAAGAAATGGAGTGAGATGAGGATGGATCCTGTCTCCATATAAGTTTAACTTGCACATAGGATATATTGTAAGAAAAGCAGGATTGCAGGGTGGCATATTAACAATATGAGTTATGCAGATAACACCATTTTGTTAGATGAAAGTAAAGAAGACTAATAGGAAATCATTATGAAAATAAAAATGGAAAGTTAAAACCCAGGTTAATATGAAATACTAAGAAGACAAAGAACACACCATCAAGTGTGCTTAGTAGCAAAGAAGTGAAGAAGGTAGTTTCTTTTTCTTGGAAACTTAAAGATGAATTGTGGGGTGGAAGTAAATACAGTAAGTAATTTACTGTAGGAAGGAAAGTAATGACACAAATCATGGAGAAAAAGAGTAGTTCTATGATAACAAGATCAAAATAGTGGAAGCAACATTCCAGTGGCCATATGTGGCCATGAAAGGATGTCAACAAGGATCAAGAGAAAGGTAGCAGACACTTTCAAAGGATGGATTTGGTGACAGTTAACCTATAGTACATCGGACCACAAGAAGAATCCAATCAGCACTGGACCATATAAAAATTAACTGTCCCTCTGAGCAAACGTGAAGTCACACATTTGGGCAAGCGTGGTGAGCAGATGATGGATTCTGGAGGTGGGTGGTCAAGAAAGTAATGGGGCTGTCCTTGAAAGAGCTATGAGATGTTGCTTGACAGGTCACAATGGTGAGCACTTGTCCATCAGGAGCTGCCCTTGACTCAATGACACTTAACTAACAAATGTATCACAGTTATTATTTAATCATGCATGTGAGATGGGCAGCTATATAAATTGAACAAATAAATAAATACATAATTTAGGAAAAGCAATTATTATTCAGGAAGAATGAGGGATGTCTGTGGGATGTGGTCAAAAGTCAAGATGGAGGCCATAACAGTGTGATTAAAGCTTTGTCTGTGTTTATCTGTATTGTGTGTGCAATGCACACAAAAAGGGGTGGAGCTTTGATTGCACCAACATGGCTGCCACCGTGACCTTTTTGGCCATACCCTGCAGACACCCCTGGGAAGAGATCATGAATACTAGGTGCTTTCTCTCTTCATTTATTGCTTTGGATGTTTTCTTCTCTTCTTTGAATAACATCATCATAATTTGGAAGGAAAATGTAATTTTCTTGTTTTGCCCCGAAGCCTCTCCTGAGCCTTTTATGTTCTAAATTCAAATCCTGTTTTGCTTTTATGTTCTAAATTCAAATCCTGTTTTGCTTCTCCCCTTGCTTTCATCAGATGTTGTTTGAATTAATCTGCTGTTGGAATTCTCTTCCCTCCTGTGTGAGAAGCTTTCTAAAAATACAGGTGAACTGTATTTCAGGAAGGAGCCTTGGGACTTTGGATGCAATTTCAAAATTAATCTCAAGAGCTGCTATGGTTAAATAAGATGGTGATTTAGTCAATGTGTTTGTTAGTTTGGCTTGGGCTGAAGAGAGGTACCTGGGCTTTGCAGATGACTTCACCTAAGGCATCTTTCTGTCCTACTTGCACCCCACTCATTTAGAGATGTGCTTAGCTCTGTTTGTGCCGAGTTTGTGCCAAGGATTTTAAAAAGTAAAAAACTTCAGTCTGAAAACCTGTTCTGTAGACTTAGGCAGGGTCTAGTTCTGAACTCTAGCCCATCAGAGGAGAACAACGCAGGGTGGGGAGGCTCCGTTCAGGGTCCAGGAGCCTTGCAAGCTAGACCAATTCATTCACCACTTCCTGGACTTGAGAGCTTCAGAGTGATTGTACTCATTTTGTCACTGCACAAGGGGATTGTGTGGACTTTCTTATTTGTATGTGCCTGTAAACTGAGCTGGGGGAAAGGGGCACCCTCCCATACTGCATTGTCTCAGGGTCTCCATCTCTGCATCAAAGTGGAGGTGCCTTTCCATAAACAGAGTTCACACCCAGGATTGCCAATTTTTCCTTTGCCATCTCCTTTTAAGGTTTCAGCACTCAGAACATTACATTCCCCTGGGAGGAAGTAAACTTTGCCTGAGAACAATGGGAAAGCCAGAGAGCTGGAAGAGGGTTCCAGTAACTTCTTGTCCATTTGTAAATAAAACCTCATTCTATGGATTTTTCCCTACCCCCAAAGCAGCAAATGTCTGATAGGGTGAGGCAAATTTCCAGGAGGCTCATGTGGCCCCATAATCTGGACCAAACAGCAAGTAACAACATAGATGGCTCCTCTTTGAAGACTATGGAGAGGACAGGTGCAAGGGTCCACTGCTACAACTACTGCCCTACAGTCTGTGGGGTATGATAGGAGGGGCCCTCCAGGGCAAACCCAAGTCCAGAGATGGAATGTAGGTGGTGGTTCAGGTACTGGACTGGGGAGACCCAGGTTCAAGTCCCTCTTCAGCCATGGAGGCTCATGAGGTGACCTGAGGGACCACTCTCTCTTGGCTCAGCCTATTTCCCAGGATTGCTATTGTGGGGATCACCACCACCACTTAGATCTCCCGGAGAACAGGAGGATGTAAATCCACAAATAGCATGTAGAAAACTGGGGGGTGGGGGTGGGGAATAACCTGCCTTCAGAAAGCAGCTTTTAGTGTTTACAGTGCTTCTTGAGCCAAGGCATAGCATAGATTTCTTCTAGAAAAAAATGTATGAATATGTCCTCCTCTTTGGCCAGGTGGCAGGAGCAAGCTTTTATTTCAGCTGTCCCAACCTGGGTTCCTCAAGGCATAAAAACTTAACCAGACCAAAAGAAGAGTTCTGCTGAAACCCTGATGTCCTGTCCCCCGACCCCCACCCCATAAGTGTAGGCTTGCTACCTGGAGAAGGACAGCTAAGCCAGGTCTGGTTGGCTCTAATATTGCAACTCTACTGAAACTTGGCCTCGCTATCCATTTCCACACAGGCATGGCTTGTTTGTTGCTTCTTAGACACATTGCTAGTGGCAGAACCTTTGAGGAATCAGCATGGTTAGAGAAAAGCTTTTATAGGAGTAGAGGAAGTCATAGCCCTTGTCATGTTCATCGTTTCGATGTGTCTGTACATCGTAACGGTTCACATGCCAAGGTGCTGACGCGCGTTCCTAGCTGGGAGGGAGCTGCTGATAAACCTTGCTCCAAGTGCCATATCTCTTTGTGCTAAGCAGGAATGTGTTTGGGTTATCTTTTTGTGTCAAGGTCTTTTACCCATTGATCAGCAGAACTCGTTAGGAGCACCTGGGAATGTGAATTTGAGATGATTGAAGGGGGTGGGTGGGACTTTGTTTGTAACGGGGCTATTTAGTTTGACTTTAGGCGCACTTTTCTCATTCTCAGCTTTCTTTGTGTTTGCAACTATTCCTAAATAAAAAATCAGAACTTAAACTTAGTTTTGAGTCTGTGCAATTTATTGGGAAAGGCATTCATTACATAAAGCAGAGAATCTTTTAAAAAATACCTTGCTAGTCTCTACCAAGAAATATTTCTTGCGAAAGAAGAAGTTAGCGATGGCAGAATCGAAGCAAGAGTCCACGGGGTTCGGAGAGGCGACTAGACAGCTCATCGAGTTGGCATTCCCAAGCCGGGATACAAGCCCCCTCCTCCTCACCTCGCCCACTACCCGGGGGATTCCAGCTCCAGCCCGGAGTTGGGTGGATCAGTGGAGGGGGGAGAACCGCAGCAGCCCGCTACAACTGGCTCCCTTCCTCCGGAGATGATGTGGGACACGATGGGGGAACCCCGACCAGGGGTGTCCCACACGTCTTGGAGAGTCCGTTACCCCCTGACTCCTGAAGTGGAGTCGACGACGGTGGCGGCGGGATGACAACCCAAAGCGCCGTGCCTGGAAGAAGCTGTCACACCCGAGAGAATACGCGTGATGGAGGCGAAGCTCGACTCAATAGAGTTTATGTTAAAATCAATTTCATTGGCAGTGGGAGGCCAGGTGAGCAGTGGTGGGAGTCCAGGCCCCCATCAACCATCCCCCGTCCTCCCTCCCCCACCGCAGATGCCGAGGGGACGGGGACGGGCGCGGGATGCATCCCCGCAACGGAGGAGTCTACCGTCAGTGTCCTCCGCTGCACCAGCTCGTCCCGCGGGGGGGGGGGGCGCCTGCCCGGCCAGTGACCGGACCCACACCAGCTGTAGGGGTCGTGAAGGACTTTCCCATTAAGTTTGATGGTGACCCTACAAAGTTGTCTTTCTTCCTCACCAATGCCATGAGCTACATGGAGCAATTCGAGCATTGCTTCACATCTGAAAAGACTAAAATCACGGCGGTGGCCACGAAGCTCAAGGGCAGGGCAGCCAACTGGTATGTACAGTTAACGGAAGCGAAAGCCCCTGAGCTTGGCTCTTTTAACGATTTTTTGACCGCCTTAAGGCGATACTTTGAAGATCCACTTGCCAAAGCTAGGGCCAAGGAAGCTCTTAAGGAGCTTGTTCAGGGCCAAAAGTCAGTTGCTGACTATGCCCTAGAGTTTAAAGTCTTGGCGGGAAAAGTACCCAAATGGTCCCAAGCAAACCTAGCAGACAGATTCAAAGACGGGCTCAATCGAGACGTTCTGAAGTGGGTGCTGGGAAGAGATGATCCATTGTCACTACATGATTGGATCTGCTTGGCCAGTAAGGCTGAACATGCCCAGCGGACCTACATGCAAGCCAGACAGCACGACAAGCCACCTTCTATGGGGAAGGGACCCAGGCAAGGAGCCGCAGCAGCGTGGGGTGAGGAGAAACAACGCCGCTATGCCCGTGGGCAATGCATCAAATGTGGCAAAGCGGGACACCTGGCCGCAGATTGCCAAAAGACCAAGGCTGGAGAGCGCCAGCCAAAAGTGCAGCCTAAGGCACCTGCCCCCCCCCCCCCCCGTCGGCTGACTGCGGCCAAGGCAGCAGCGGACAACGAGGATGATGTCTACATGACCACAGATGCACAAACTGCCTCCGAACAACCGGCGGGAAACGACTTCCACCTGCCTTAAACAGTGCCAATGGGCAGGTGGTGGAGAATGGGCATGAGGATGACCTGGTGAGTGCAAACTGCCCCATTTTAGCTGTGAAGGTCAAATTGGGCTCCCGTACCAGAACTGTTGAAGTTTGGGCTCTGACTCAGGGTGCTCCAGATGTCTAATCCATCCAGACCTAGTGGCCGCATTGGAGTTACCTTGCTTTCCCCTCCAGCAGCCTTTGGTTTTTACTCAACTGGACAGATCTACAGCAGGGGGGGGCGGGCGGCGACGCAGTTCACCGAGCCGGTGTCGCTGCACATGGGCAGCCACAGGGAGACTTTGAACTTCATTGTGACACCAGTAGGGGACCCACTGGTAGTCCTGGGAATTCCTTGGTTAGCTAGCCGCAACCCTTACATCAATTGGGCACACCGAACAATCACGTTTGCAGATGGATTTTATCAAGCCCCAATACCCGGCGGGTGCATGACTGTGGGGGTGGGGCGGGCTGAAATTGTCGAACCCCAGCCCCCCGGGCTGTCTATGGATGGTTTACCTTCCAGATACCAAGACTTTGCTGATGTGTTCGGGGAGGTGGAGGCGGACCAATTGCCCCCCCACCGCAAAACTAACTGTGCCATAGAACTGCTTCCAAACACCCAATTACCCAAACCGACGATCTATGCAATGACCCAGAAGGAACTTGCGGCGTTGCACGAGTTCATTGACAAAAACCTTGCCAGGGGTTTCATCGAACCGGCTAGCTCGCCGGTTGGGGCGCCCGTACTTTTCCGCGAGAAAAAGGATGGCACGCTTAGACTTTGTACAGACTACGCGGGTTAAATTCGGTCTCGATTTCCAACGATTACCTCTTGTCAAAGATATGTTAGCCCATTTATCCACTGGGAAAATCTTCTCCAAGCTGGACCTCTGCGAAGCGTACTTTCACATTCGCATTCGGGAAGGGGATGAGTGGAAAATGGCTTTCAACTGTCCATTGGGTTCTTTTCAGTACAAAGTCCTCCCTTTTGGGTTGGCAGGGGCCCCTGGGGTTTTCATGCAATTGATAAATGAAGTTTTACATGAGCATTTGTTCAAAGGGGTTCTGGTTTACTTGGATGATGTCCTCATTTATACTGAAACAGAAAAAGAGCACGAGTGGCTCTTCAAGCAGGTACTGACCAAGCTCAGGAAAGCTCAGCTGTATGCCAAACTTTCCAAATGTGAGTTTCATAAGACTCAGCTTGACTACCTGGGTTACAGGGTCTCTGACAAGGGTATTGAAATGGATCCTGCTAAGGTTCAGGCCGTTCTAAATTGGGAGTGCCCCCGCACCAGGCGTCAGCTCCAAAGTTTTCTAGGGTTCGCCAGCTTTTACCACAGTTTTGTCCAGGGGTTCGCTGAAATTGCACTACCCCTCACCGATTTGCTGCGCACCAAAGGGCTTGGGGAGACGCCCAAGGTAAAGAACCCGGATGCGGTGCTTAACTGGTCTCCTGCCTGTCAAACCGCTTTTGATAAGTTGAAAGCCCTGTTCACCACTGAACCTATTTTGTCCCATCCAGATCCTGAACGACCCTTTGTTGTCCAGGTGGATGCTTCTGATTTTTCTGTTGGGACTATTTTGCTTCAGAAGGATTCCAATGGACACTTAAAGCCTTGCGCTTATCTCTCCCGTAAATTTTCTGAGACTGAGCACTGTTGGCATGTTTGGGAGAAGGAGGCTTTCACTATGAAGGCTGCCTTAGAGACCTGGCGTCACATCTTGGAGGGGGCTAAGTGCCCTTTCGAGGTTTGGACAGACCATAGGAACCTGGAGGCTCTCCGCACTCCCAGGCATCTCAACCCTAAACAGATTCGCTGGGCTCAATTTTTTAGCCACTTTGATTTCCAACTGAAATTTATCCCTGGAAAAAAGAATTTTTTGGCAGATGCGTTGTCCTGTTTGCCCCAGGACTCTGGACCGGTGTCCGACGTGGTCGGCACCATCCTCACAGAACCTCAGTTAGGTTTAGTCGCTGTCACTCGAAGCAGGACCCGTGCTTAAGTCCCTTCCCCCTCCCAACCTGCCACACAGTCGACTCCGCCTGGGGACCCTCCCAAACGGCAGGGGCTGCAAATGCCTAGTCAGCTCCATGCTGACTTTGTCTCCGCTTTGAAATCCGATCCCTGGCTCTTGGTGAATAGGGATAAAGTTACTTTTCAACATGACTTGGCTTGGGTTGGCAACTGGCTGTACGTCCCTGATTCTCAGTGGGCTGGCATCCTCAGCCGTTCTCATGACAGCAAGCTGGCTGGCCATTTTGGCTTCCTGAAGACCCTGCATTTGATTCGGCGCCGGTTTTGGTGGCCAACCTTGCGACGTGACGTTAAAGACTACGTCGCTTCGTGTCCTATTTGTGCCATGTCTAAACGACAACCTGGCAAGCCGCAGGGTCTCCTACAGCCGGTCGCCAGTCCTTCTCGCCCTTGGGAGGAGATTTCTATGGATTTTATTGTGGATCTACCCCCCAGCCAGCGGAAGACTGTCATTTGGGTGGTTAAGGATTATTTTTCTAAGCAGGCACATTTTGTCCCCTGTGTTTCTATTCCCTCAGCGCAACAGCTTGCACAGTTGTTTTTGGTGCATGTCTACCGTCCCCACGGATGCCCCTCCCGTTTGGTGACCGACAGGGGCACACAATTTACTTCTAGGTTTTGGAAGGCTTTTCTAAAGCTTATTGGTACTGAACAGGCATTGTCCACCTCTTCGCACCCCCAGACTGACGGATCTACTGAGATCCTTAATGCCACCCTTGAGCAGTTCCTTAGGTCCTACATTAACTACCACCAGGACAACTGGGTGGACTTGCTGCCTTTTGCTGAGGTGGCATATAACAATGCTGTTCATCAGAGCACTGGCAAAACCCTCTTTCAGGTTGTCTCTGGTCAGGACTTTGTTCTCATCCCCGAGCTTCTGCAGCCCCCTCCCCTGCCGTGTCTGCCTGCGACTGGGGTGCTAGGCTGGCTGATTCCTGGCCCGTCATTAAGCAGGTGCTCACAGATGCTCAGGCTGCTTATAAGCTCCATGCTGACAAGCACCGCTCGAGGCAGCGCTCTTTTCAAGTAGGGGACCTTGTTTACCTTTCCACCAGGTTTATCGAGTCCCCTCAACCGTCCAAGAAACTTGGAGCAGAAGACCAGCTCCAACCAAATGCAGGAATCTGGCCTCTGGGTGTATACCAGCCCTCAGCATTTAGATCCTAGATCTATTTCTTTCATGCTTTTGTTGATAACTGACTTTTTACATCTAGACCACGTCTACATGAGGGCTGGTCTACCTGGTGTGCATCTCCATGCTTCCTACCTTGCCAGTCAGTTCAAGCAATACTTGCTGAATCATAGCTGGATCCAGAAGCTAAGCAGAGTCAGGCATGGACAATGGTTGGACAGCCCTCTAGAGAATACTGGGGCCTTTGACTAGACTGCAAAGGAAAGGGGACTTTCTGGAAGAAGACAATAACAGTGATTTCCATCTTGTGACCAGGAAAGCTCCCTGGACGTATTCATGAGCATACTTGGAGCTGGAATCCAGGTTCCTTTCCTTTCTTGTCTTTAAGGAATCTCCCAAGGATCCAATCAAATACTGCATGGACAAGGATCAGGCTTCCCTCATGCCCTCCTATCCTTCTGCTAAGCAGGGCTGCATTTCTTCTGGTTGGTTTGTATCAAAAGTTCTTTGTGATGCCTGCTACAGGCACCTTTGAAACCCAAAGCTTTTCTGTTCTATGACTGATGCTCAGCTGTGGCTTCCATGCCAAAGGGTGATTTTTTTTCCTAAGAGGACCACAAGAAAGAATGAAAGGAAAGGCCAAACAAGGGGGAATTGAGGATAATTTCAGTGAAGGCATCCCACCAGAGGGATGACACATTTTTGTCATATGTGACTAGCAGGGTTTGTTTCTGTATGTATGTATGTATTCAGTTTGTATAGCCACCCACTTCACCTCAGTGACTCTGGGTGTCTCACAACAACTTGCCAGCTTTGGGGCCACTTCCTATTCTTTGTGGCTGCAGGTAGTTATGCTAACTTCTATGCCAGGCAAGAGACACTGCCAGTTTCTATAGAGTGAGCAGCTTTGAGAAGCACACAGGCAGGCAGGCAGATGTCCTCCTCTGCAAGCCTTTCTAGCCACAAGTCCTCTGCCCTGGGTGGGCCTGGGAGAGGAAGAGCCACCTACTTGTCTGCCACCTTTAATCGTGCCATGGTAGTCAGCTCGGCTCAGCTCTCTTCTTCTTCAGCTCAATCTAGCTGGTTTTATGAAATGCTACGCATTCAGTTACATCATTAGTAGAAGGGAGTTACTCACTTTAAGGAATTCTTTGCATTAATCACTTGAAATGGCTTCAATAATGAGAGGTGACAATGTTTAAAGCAGGATTTTATTGCAGCAGCACCTGAGTAATTACCACATCAGCTGCCACCTCGGACTACCCAGCTTTGATTAGATTAATGGAAAACAGCAACCTCTATAATTAAAGGCTGCAGAAGGTCAGATCTGGACAAAGTTGTGAAGTGACATTTTCAGCCTCGGAGGATGAGGGAAAGCCATTGAAACAGCTGCAATGCAGAATGAGGCCACTAACCCCTCGGACCCAACTGAAAGCTCTCAGAGCCCCCAAGTGCAGTCAGGGAACAAAAAGGGACATTGCAGCATGCCCCTTGCAAATTACCGAAAGGCCCTGAATCCTGAAAGCAAGCCGGAAATAGGATGGTTTCTCTCTAGTGAACCGGGCTGGGCTGAAGAAACGTCAAATATAAACGGATGGCCGGATGAGGGGTTGCTTTCCGTGAAATCGTATAAATAAAGGTGGGATATTTGTTTTATTTAATTTATAGGCTGCCCAACTCCCAAACCACTTTGAGTGGCTTACAACTAGGAACCAAAACTGTATAAATCTAATAAGAATTTTTAAAATAGCAGTGAGGACTTTATATAACAGTACTGTTTCTAGCTTCCCTCAAAAAAGCGAGCTTTTCCAGGCACAAGGTTCTTTTGTATTATGTGGCTTTTCCATTTTTCCTACTTGTGGAACTGAAACAAATTGGCCACAGAATCCATTTCTGTCACCTGCACAGAAATGCACAGTACGCAGCGGGTAGATCAGGATGGTGTGGACTTGGCCTCTCATCTCAGCAAAGGTGGAATTGTGCAGGCATGAAATTCTGCAGGAAATTCATTGCTAAAGCCCTATACATTACTGCGATGGCAATACAACAAGTCTTCTATCGTAACATCCTTATAAACCCTTTGCATCATGAGGCCAGGAAGGTAGAGTTTCAGGAAAAAGGAAGGAATCAACTCTACATACTTTGGGCTTTATTTCTTAGAAGGTCATTGTGTGTTTGTGCACCTTCTTGAGCTTCTCGGAATCAATATTAAGATCCTGGAATTCCAGAACGTATTTTTTTAAAGCCACATGTGCAGGTGAGTGAAACTCCCTGTGTGCATATGGCCCAACCTGGGGTTCACAGGAACGAATAGGGATGTTGCAGATGGAGAAGACTGTTCTATGTGTGGACATGAGAGTTCCTGAGAGTGAGAATCTGACCCGAGCAGGATTAGTGAAACAGGTTTCATACCGCTAGAAAGAAAGGTACAGAACTACGTTGCAGATGCTGACAAAGCCAAGCACCTAGCTATAGTACATCCTCCAGAAGCACATGTTCTGTGCATGGGAGAAAGGCAGAGGACATGACCTCAGATTAGGGATCTCTTAGACAAGGATCATGCAGTGGCAAACAAAGAGAGACCCAGAGTGTCATGACCCCGTTGCAAGGCACAAAGAGCCTCACAACGTGGATCATGATCATTAAGGAAAAGAGGAAGGAGATAATTAAAACAGTGCTTAAACCAAGCACCCAAAGCACCCACACCCATGGACTCATATACAGCTGAAAAGAAGGGCTTCAGATAAGCAGCGATAAGCCGCACCTGGTGCCCTGGAGGACACACCGGAACCAAGAGGACAAGGAAAGACACTGGGAAAACGCCCACACAGCCATCAAGGAGCCCATCAAGAGGGATTGGGGACAATGAAGGGTGGAGGAGCACGGGACCCCGCAAGAGGGTATAAACAGGGCGCCTCACCACCGCACCCCTGTTCCCGTTTTTCGTTCTGTCAGCCACCATTCCAATAAACCGGAAACCCTTAATACCTATTAAGTGAGTCCATGCCTTATTGCAAAGCAAGACTGACCCTGACATAAAAATGGGAAACCACAAAAATTTTTACCTAGCACCTATCCAACTAGCTTGTGAGGGACCCTGCTAGGTATGAACAACCACTCGGCACCCGGCAGCGAAGCTCCCCTCCCCTCGGGCGGGATGTGGCTGAGGTCCGGGCAGCACAACACCCAGGTAAGTATGGGATCCAGCTTGGGGGAAGAGGAGTGGGAGGGAACCGCCCCGGGGCCCGCGGGCCACCGGGGGCGAGACGAGGGGATCCTCTCCAGGCTCGCCCGGCACCCCGGAGGAGACGCGAGCCGAACCGACACCCAGGGCGGACAGAGTCAAGGGATCGCCCAGCACCACAGAGGGACCGAGGGAAGGTCCTTCCTCCATGACAACCAGAGGCGAGGGCGAGCGGAGTGGCGAGCACACCAGCGGGAGTCTGCAGATGGTGGCAAGACTGGACGCACTGGAGGAGGGGATGCAGGCGATACGGCTGCTGCTCCAACAGCTGACGGCGGCGCAGGAACCCCACGGCGGCAGCATCGTGGAGGCGCACCCGGACGAGAGACGGCGGGACGACCTTGCGGGAGGCGGCGGCTACAGCAGAGACTGGTCCAAGGAGCCCACCTGACGACTGGAGGTGCACCCGGACGGGAGGCGGAGCGGCGACCCAGCGGGCAGCGGCGGCTATGACGGAGCCCGGTCCAAGGAGCCCACCCGACAACGGGAGGCGTACCCGGATGAGAGACGGAGCGGCGACCGAGCGGACAGCGGAGGCTACGGAGGAGCCCGGTTCTGAGACGCCACCAGAGGGACGACATCCCACCCTCCCACCCTACCGATGAGACGACCTACTGGCGAGGGGACCCAGTGAGAGACGACAACGACACCGCCAGACGCCTGGAGCCGATCCGACCCGCACCAGCCCCCAAGCAGCATGCTGCAAGGCCCAGATGTAACCTGGAGCCAGGCCAGAATGGCAGCCAAGGACTTTGGCATAAAGTTTGATGGGGAGCCCTCGAAACTCTCCTTTTTCATAACAAACGCGAGGTACTACCTCGAAGAATGGGGTCCCTGTTTCAGGACTGAACAGGGCAAAGTCAATGCCCTTGCCATAAAATTAAAAGGACGGGCCGTGGATTGGTACGTCCAATTGTGCCAATCAGGCGCCCGGGCGCTGCAGGACAGCACAGAATTCCTTCGAGCGCTGGAACTGCACTTCAGGGACCCCCTGGAGCAAGAAAGAGCTAAAAGGACGCTGAAAACACTCAGGCAAGGGCAGCGCTCCGTGGCAGAGTATGCCATGGAGTTCCAAGCCCTAGCCGGCAAGGTGGACGCCTGGTCTCAATCGACCCTGATTGAGAAATTCAAAGAAGGTCTTAACTTGAACGTGCTCCGGTGGGCACTCTGTCGCAACAACCCCAACTCCCTGACCGAGTGGATCCGGCTGGCAGGGGAAGCAGAGGACGCCCACGACACATTCCACCAAGCCCAGAGGGAAGCACAGCAGGCGGAGACAGCGGAGGAGGGAAGCAATCACAACGAGCCGACGGGAAACGACAGCCACCTGGCCTAAGGGGCGCCGAAGGACAGGTGGAGAAGAGCAACAGCGCAACGACAAAGGGGTGAGTGAGGAATGCCCCACCCTCTATGTCCATATCACCCTCACCCATGGGGAAAAGACTGAAAAGGTCTGGGCACTGATTGACTTGGGCTGCTCTAAAAGCCTAATGCACCCAGACTTGGTAGCCACGCTTAACCTCCGCTGCTATCCACTTCAGCACCATTTGGTGTTCACTCAGCTGGACGGATCAGCAGCGGGAGGAGGCCCGGTCACCCAATACACCGGAGAAACCGCGCTAAGGCTCGGCAGCCACGAGGAAAAATTGGCTTTCATCGTGGCACCGGTGGGGCAACCCCTACTCATACTAGGGATCCCATGGCTCGTGCAGCAAAACCCAGTTATCAACTGGAAAACCAGAGAGATTAAGTTTGCTGACGGGCGTTGTCAAGCACCCACAGGGAACAGGGTCCCCCGAACTGCCATGGGGAGGGCAACGACGACTGCAGAGCACAGAGAGGCGGCGCTGCCAGAGGGACTGCCAATCAAATACGCGGACTTCGCAGACATCTTTGGCAAGAAAGAGGTGGACAAACTCCCCCCCCCACAGGAAAACGGACTGTACCATTGAACTGGTCCCAGGGGTACCCCTACCCAAACCCAAAATATATGCCATGACCCAGAGGGAGCTGGTGGCATTGAGGGACTTTGTGGACAAAAACATGGCAAGAGGTTTTATCGAGCCTGCAAACTCTCCAGTAGGAGCACCAGTCCTCTTTCGTGAGAAAAAGGACGGGTCACTGCGGCTCTGTACAGATTACCGCGGATTAAACGCCGCATGCGTATCCAATAAATACCCTCTACCCTTAATAAAGGACATCTTGTCCCACCTGGCAAAGGGTAAGGTATTCTCTAAACTGGACCTAAGGGAAGCCTATTACCGTATACGGATACGGGAGGGGGATGAGTGGAAAACTGCCTTCAACTGCCCATTGGGGTTGTTTCAGTACAAGGTGCTACCATTCGGACTGGCAGGTGCACCGGGGGTATTCATGCAATTAATCAATGAGGTCCTGCATGACCACCTTTTAAAGGGGGTTTTGGTTTACCTCGACGATGTATTAATCTACGCTGAAACAGAACGTGAGCATGAACACTTGTTAAAAGAAGTGCTCAGGAAACTTCGCAAGGCAGAGCTGTTTGCCAAACTCTCCAAGTGCAAGTTTCACAGGAAACAAATTGACTACCTAGGGTATAGGATTTCCGCTAAAGGAATAGAAATGGACCCAAGCAAGGTCCAAGCTATACTGGCGTGGGAGTGCCCACGCACGAGGAGACAACTTCAAAGTTTCCTCGGATTCACGAATTTTTACAGGGGGTTCATCCCGGGACTGGCAGAGATTGTATTACCCCTAACGGACCTGCTTAAGACTAAGGGCTTGGGGGACACACGCAAATCAAGAAACCCGGGGGCGCTACTAAACTGGACAGCTGACTGTCAAACGGCATTCGAGAGACTAAAAAACCTCTTTACAGCTGAGCCAGTGCTACAACACCCCGACCCCACCAAGCCTTTCGTAGTGCAAGTAGACACCTCCGACTTTTCCATCGGAGCTCTCCTGCTCCAAAGGGACTCTGACAACCAGCTAAAGCCCTGCGCCTACCTTTCCCGCAAATTCTCCAAAACGGAGATGGCATGTATGGGAAAAGGAGGCGTTCGCAGTAAAAGCAGCTCTGGAAACGTGGAGGCACCTGCTGGAAAGGGCCACCTGCCCCTTCGAGGTCTGGACAGACCACAAGAACCTGGAGGCTCTTAGCACGCCTAAACGCCTCAGCCCGAAGCAGGTGCGCTGGGCTCAGTTCTTCAGCCGGTTCAATTTCACGCTGAAATTTATACCGGGCAGGAAGAACTTCCTGGCGGATGCCCTCTCCCAACGGCCACAGGACGACACGCAAACCTCAGACATCGTGGGGACGGTATGGACCGACAAACAGCTGGGTTGCCCAGCTGTCACACGCAGCCAGACAAGGAATCAGCGCACGCCAGCACGAATGCCAGGGAACGAACGGAGCCGCCGTTCAATTTCCCCTAACTGGCAACAAAGACTCGCACAAGCACTACAAACAGATACATGGTTGCAAAACAACCGGCACAATGTATCTATCAAGGACAGCCTCGCCTGGAAAGAGAAGGTCTTGTACATGCCAGAATCACTGCGGGGGGAAATTTTAAGCAGATCACACAATGACAAAATGGCGGGACATTTTGGGTTCGTAAAAACCCTTCATCTAACGAGGAGGCAATTTTGGTGGCCAAACCTGAGAAAAGACGTGAAAGACTACGTTGCCACCTGCCCCACATGTGCCACCTCCAAACGGAAAGGGGGGAAACCCCAAGGGCTGCTGCAGCAAGTAGCCAGCCCCTCCTGGCCATGGGAAGAAATCTCCATGGATTTTATTGTGGACCTCCCACCCAGTCAAAGGAAAACAGTAATCTGGGTGGTAAAAGACTATTTTTCAAAGCAGGCACACTTCATTCCGTGCGCGACCATCCTCTCTGCCCAACAACTAGCACGCCTGTTCCTGACACACATATACAGGATCCATGGCGCCCCCTGCAGGTTGGTGACCGATAGGGGCACACAGTTTACGTCAAAGTTTTGGAGGGAATTTTTAAAACTAATCGGGACTAAACAAGCACTGTCCACTGCATGGCATCCACACACGGACGGATCTACAGAGATCCTAAACTCAACACTTGAACAGTTCCTGAGGGCATTCATAAATTACCAACAGGACAACTGGGTGGACCTACTACCTTTTGCAGAGGTAGCCTATAATAATGCAGTACACCAAAGCACTGGCCACACCCCATTTAAGGTGGTCTATGGAAGAGACTTTGTACCAATACCAGAACTACCTCAACCAGAGGCCCCACCCTGCTCACCAGACGACTGGACAGCAGAGCTGGCGACAACCTGGCCAATCATCCAAACGGCCCTAGCAGACTACGTACAAAAAATATGCGGACAACCACAGGGCGGAGGCACCAAACTACAAAGTGGGAGATAGGGTCTACCTCTCCACTAAGTTCATAAAAACCTCGCAGCCCTCGAAGAAGCTGGAACCTAAATTCATCGGACCCTTTAAAATCACAGAGGTAATCAATCCAGTTACATTCAAACTGGAACTGCCTCACAACTTGCGACGGGTCCACCCGGTATTCCACTGCGCTCTACTGAAACCGACAAACACATCCAAATGGCATACGGAGGAACCCCCGCCCCCACCCACCATGATAGACAACCAACAACATTTTGAAGTACAAGAAATACTGGACTCAAGAAAGCGAAGAGGCAAGCTGCAATACCTCGTCAAGTGGAAACATTTCCCCCACCCAGAGTGGGTCCAGGCACAACATGTCAGGGCAAGACAACTAACCAGACGTTTCCACAAGGCATACCCAGAGAAACCAGCACCCTAAAAGACATCTTCGGGGGGCAGCATGTCATGACCCCGTTGCAAGGCACAAAGAGCCTCACAACGTGGATCGTGATCATTAAGGAAAAGGGGAAGGAGATAATTAAAACAGTGCTTAATCCAAGCACCCAAAGCACCCACACCCATGGACTCATATACAGCTGAAAAGAAGGGCTTCAGATAAGCAGCGATAAGCCGCACCTGGTGCCCTGGAGGACACACCGGAACCAAGAGGACAAGGAAAGACACCGGGAAAACGCCCACACAGCCATCAAGGAGCCCATCAAGAGGGATTGGGGACAATGAAGGGTGGAGGAGCACGGGACCCCGCAAGAGGGTATAAACAGGGCGCCTCACCACCTCGTTCCCGTTTTTCGTTCTGTCAGCCACCATTGCAATAAACCGGAAACCCTTAATACCTATTAAGTGAGTCCATGCCTTATTGCGAAGCGAGACTAACCCTGACACAGAGTCTCTCTATTTGTACCCCGCTTCCACCCTGTGGTCAGTAGGTCAAGAAGTGCTGAAGAATCACTGCTGTGGGATTTGGATCTCCAACATGGGAGAGGAGCAAGAATTCAACTGCTGATTTCAAAGCAATTTCTCTGCTGAAAAACAACAGAAGCAACACATGAAGGAATCTCTTTACCTTCACAATTTGCACCTCAGTAAAGCAACCCTCCCTATTTGGAGTGAAAATGGAGGAACGTAAGATAAAACATGGAGCGAGGACTAAAAGATGACCATGTTGCCTGGATACTGCTGGGCACACTGGAAGGAAGCAGCTTACATTTGCCCCCTCTCTCCTGGGTCCAAACATGGATGGGAAATGCATTGGCTGTGCCTCCTTCCTTAAGCCAACAAAGCTTGATGAAAGCATGGCATTTTTGGAAATAACTTTGGAAATAGTTGCAAAAAAAAAAATCCTTTCTTTTCCCAGAAGATCAATTTCCCCATTTGTAGAACTCAGCCTTTGGAAGCCATCTGCCAGTACCATGGAAGTCTTAGAGACTTTAAACAAGAAAGCAATGCCTTTTTGTTCCCAAAACAAAGTGCAATCTGAATTTCAAGCTGGGGAATGGGAAAACCCAAGCATGTTTAGTTATTGTGTAGTTAGTCACATTTCTCAGAAGGATTTCATCCATCTCTAGAATCTGAACTGAATCAAGAGTAGTCTAGACCCTTTGCAAATTGAATCCTTTGGCAGGAATGTTAACAGGACTGAAACCATGTGCAACATTTATGGTTTTACACTTGGCAACTGCCAGTTCAACTCAGTTAACAAACAAAAATAAACAAATCTGCACTGTTACTAGAACCAGGAAGGATTATCTTGGCAGAGCCTTGGAAAAGCTTTTTGTTACAAGAGGCAATCTTCTTTTCTCCAAAGACTTTGAGCCTCTGCGCACCCCTTGTCTACCTACTGGGAAATCTGGCCCTGTTTAGATGTGAGAACTCTGGCGAAGTCTAGACCTAAATTCAAGTGTTCTTGCTAGTGTGCAATTGTTGTGCCTGTCACAAAATTTCCTCTTCTAGATTTATGCTCTGTTGGCTGTAAAAACAAAGCCTGCCTTGAGGGACCCAGCCGGAAACCTGCCTCTGACTTAAAGCGTAGCTTCCAGCAATTTTCTGGGCTAATGTTGTTATGCTGTCTCACAGAGGAGGTCCTAATTGTTGAAAAGATATATGCATTTCTCTGGTGTGTTTGATCTTTGCATTTGACATTGTTTGGGGATCTGCTGTTACTGAAGTGTTATGTAACAAACTGAAAGGCTAGATGGCATGTTTGTGACAATCTGGGAACACAGGAAGCAAGATGGGTGTTCTGTCCTAGGACCTTCAGACCAGACAAACCACAAGTACACAGCAGAGAGTGGATCTCTGAAGACTAGGTGGCAGGGTGGGGGGAGAAGAGAAGAGTCACGGTCATGGATGATTCACTACCCCAGGAACTGAAACCAGCGTTGTTCTGGTGGCTTGTGAAGTGTGTCATTTATTGGGAACCTGAAGGGATGGGACAGAATAACTTCCCAGCCCATACAATTCAACCCTTCTGCTACGCCACTGGGGTGGGCGGGAGATGATTCTGCCACAGATACATGCAATCACAGGCCACAGACCGTGACCATCTAGCAGGGAAACCTGAAGGTTCAGATGGACTTCCCATCCACCTTCTAATCAACAGATGAGGATCAGAAATGGAAAGAAGACTATTGTAAGGGCCTTCTCTCTTGTGGTGCCTGTCCTGTGGAACAGCCTCCCCTGCGAGGTTCTCATGGCCTCAGTGTGGTTGGCCTTCCAGAAGGCCTTAAAGACCCGGCTCTTCCCTGGGCTGTAAGCCAAGATGCTGGCGGAGCCAGTCCCTGTGTTTTGCTCTGCCTTGTTTGACAGTCTTGGTGAGGACTTGATGGTTTTTACCTGGCATCTTTTATTGTTTTTTACTCTTTGTATACGGATGCTTCTGGTTTATGCCTTGTCAGCCTTAATCTTATTTGATTAAGACGGGTAGATATATAAATTAGCAAAATAAATGAAGTAAGATTGACTTTGACTCTCCACAGTGTACCCAACAAACTGGATTCGCAGCTGGATCAAAAATTGTTCTCAGACAATGTTCCACAGCTAACTGGGATGAATTGTCAAGCAGTGTGCCACATGGTTCCTCCCAGACCTGGAGATTTTCAGCATTTGATTAATGACCTGTATCCTTGCCTAGGGGAATTGCAGTATATAGCCTATAGTTGGTGGGATGGGGAAGCTACCAGATCACTTTCCCTATTTCTTAACATCTTTGTGGCAAAGCTCACTCTGGTTGATCTAGTTCTCTTTGCAGAGCAGAACTGAAGCTGAAGCCTGTTAGGGATTGTGCCCTGTCTGGTCAAAATATTCTTCTTGGTTCCCCACCTCCATCCCATCCACCCTAAAAATAGTCTTGTCTGTTCCTGAAATGAAGCAGGGCCTCTGTCAGTCTGGGGTCACCTTAAATGCTACCGGATTTATTGCGGATTCTGCTTTTACTCCAAATGTCCATCTCTTTCATGAACAACTTCACCCAGAAATAGACACGCATCTTCTTCAAGGACCCCCAATAGTTTTCAGCCACAAGCAGTGATCATACCATCCCCTTTTTAGTGCTTTTGATGCTGCTAAGCTATGACAAACATGGAAAAAAATGATGCACCTGACAGCTTGGTTATCAAAATGCCGCTTTAATGGAAACAATGCTTTCTCATCACGTTTGAGAGGACAGACTTGAGGACAGATGATTCATTCCAAAAAATAGTTTGCTTCAGCAATAAAACCTAACACCCTGGCCCTTTTTCTGTTATTAGACCTGGTATTATCCGAGTTGTCATATACACTTCCAGATGTGCAGCAGCCAGATCCAGAACAGAAAGGTGCTTTGCATCTGATGGTGATGTTTTTCCTGTATGTGTCAGCGGCACTTTAGATTTTGGCTTTTTTATTAGCAGTTCGTCAGTTGTCCTGGCAGGAAACTTTAATGTTGTACTGGCAGCCATCATTAATAAGAAAAAAACTTTGGAAGCCCCCAGACTCAGTTGCTGGCCTCGCCCAGTTCCTTCCCACCCTTTCCCAACTGCTTCACCTCCATGTCAACACCTTGGGGGGCAATCAAATCAAATCAAATCAAACCAAACCTATTGCAGCCACAGACTAAGTGCTGTCTCAGACTTGGGTATGCTCTTCCAGCCTTTAAGTCTTGTCCCACAAGAGTAGGGAGAGTCTGGGCTGTGAAAATCCAGGAGACCAGTAAAGGCACACCAAGGATCTGGGTTGTTGCTGCCCTCTGGTCGTTCTGATTTTTGCAGTCCAGATATGATTGCCCATGACTGAAAAGGCAGTTTGATGTAGTGGTTAAAGGCACCAGGCTATAAACCAGGAGACTGTGATTTTCAGTCCTGCTTTAGGCACGAAGCCAACTGGGTGACCTTGGGCAAGTCCCTCTTGTTGGAAGTCCTGGCAAATCCAGCATGCCTCATTAGCATGTGAATTAGCATGTAAATTGAGTTGTCCCACAACGCAACCCTGAGGAAGCTGTTAGTTGCCACTCCCACTTCTTCTCTCTCTTTGCCCTTCTTCCACTGATCAAGCAGGCAGCATGGATGCTGCTCCCTTCATCAGGGCCATGTGCTCGGGCCTTGATGAAGAATTCAGCCCCTTTCTTCCACGCAGCTCTTGGCAGCTGTAGGGCTGAGAGTTTAGGGCAAACTATGTATTTAGAAAGAAAAGAACAAGGAACTTCATCTTTTCCACCAAGATGGATGTAACAGAAGCAACAATAAAGTCAGGAAGAAATTCTTTTACTTATCTAAGCGTGTGATTCTTTATGCTTGGGAGGGCTGAGTGTGTGAGATCAATAACCTGTATTTCTTTGGCATGTTCATGGAAGCTATTTTAAGATGATATTCTTTTTCTGTGCCAGCTTCTCCGCTGTATTATAAGCTCTGCTCCAGCTCAGTTGGTTCTAGCAGGTCACTAAATTGGCTTCACCTCTCTCTCAGCCCTGGGAAGATGGAGGCAAGGGCAAACCACTTCTGAAAATGGTGCCAAGAACACTGCAGGAACTGGTCTGTGTAGATCTTCAGGAGCCGAATATGACAGATGTCAGAGTCAGTCTGATCTAGTGGTGAAGGTGCTGGACCAGGAGCAGTGAGACTGTGAGTTCTAGCCCTGCCTTGGACACAAAGCCAGCTGGGTGAACTTGGGCCAGTCCCTCTCTCTTAGACCGAGGAAGAAGAAGGCCAGGGCAAAACACTTCCAAAAATGCTACCAAGAGAACTGCAGGGACTTGTCTAGTCAGTCGCCAGGAATCAAGAGTGATGTCACACACACACACACAGACATTAAGTCTGTCAACAAACAAAGCAGACAGAAGGTGGACAAGAGGAAACTTTAAAAAAACCCAGACTGTCCACCATAATTCCAGACACCCGGTCATCCTGGTGGAAGCAATGGGCAGGGGTTGCTGGGTTCAGGCTCTTCAGCTCCACTGACTGGATTCTGAGAGCGAGGAAGGCCAGGGATTTCCTCAGGTGCTTCTTCATCCACTAAGGAGCCAGCAGGGCCCCTCATTCTGAGCATTGAAAAAAAAAGCCAGCTGGCCAGATTTCAACATCTGGAAGTAGGGCAAGTCCAAGAAAAAAATGGATGTTCGAGTCTTAAAAATGTATGGGATATTTCCTGACAACACCATATTTTTTTCATAAGATTGACAACTTCAACTGATTTGTTTTCTGCAATGTATAGAATAGTGATGGAATTTATGTACATTTTTAAAATGCATAAGTGTCAGTGGTTTATTAAAAAGCTGAGGCAGATGTGCTACAAACTGCTGCCTTCACTCTCACCTTGCATTTTGGACTGGGCTACACAATCAGCTGCCCATGGAGCCTGGATTTCTTTACTTGTTTTTCTAGGTCAGCCCCACTAGGGGAATTTTTTAAAAATGATGTCCCTTGCTGTGACAAAAAAAAAAAGCCTTGTTTGCAACGAAGGTTTCCATCAGCTAAAACAGCGAATGAAGGAACCTTGGCCATTTTAAGAAGTGTGGACTTCAACTCCCAGAATTCCCCAGCCAGCCTGCCACTCCATTTGCACTGTAGCTTGACCATCTGTAGCTGATGGGACGCTGCAGGCCTGGCCGAAGGGCCTGTTTGCAGGCAGGATGGGGCTTATTTCACAGACCTGCTTCTCCCAAGGAGCCCTTCCTGACACCTCTATACCTGCCAGCTGACTGACCTTCAGATGCTCCCACTTGAACACTACAGGGTGTGTTGGGACAATGCTGGCCTCCTGCTCTGAATCCTTGGTCACAACGAGACCTGACTCTTGCCTTGCTACTAATGAAGATCCTGGATCCTTGGTGGGCCTGGTTGAGGGTTCTTGAAGCCTCCTCTGTGAGATGGAGTTGCTTCTAATTTTCTTTTTAAGGGCCAAGCAACCTTAAGTGGAACACTGTAGAAGTAAACCTAAAAACAGGTTAAAACACACACACACACACCTTAGCATCCCAGGACTTGGACTTGGGTCTAGCCTCCTTTGCTGAGGGGGACCCATGTTGTGAACTTACAAGACAGCATGTAACAAAGGCTGCCTCAAATGCAATTTTCTACAGAAGGCTAAAAAGTTTTGCAAAATTCCCATGCAGCCTTTTCCCATTTTTTGGTGCTGCCCCAGCTGGCTGAAAATGGGCTCAAGCTCTGGACATAAGAGAGGAGGGCAGGCTGGAAGCGTTCAAAAGCTCTATTGGTTTTCTGGGCACCCCTCCCAGGGGTGCTTGTCCTTTGACTTGACGTACCATCTGGGTTCACCCACAGCTGACCAAGCAACAGCAGGCTGGGCTGAGACAACATGCAACCATAAATCCCAGTTTACAAGCTACAAGGAGGGTTCACTCAAAAATGAAGCCAAAACCAACCAAAGCATATAATGGCTTAACTCAAGGTGCAAGTGCAGTCTTCCTTTTGTTTGCTTAATGCCCACCTCTAACCTCCTTGTAGAGGAGTTTTTTGCTTCCAAGTTGGCACACTTGGACATGGACAGGCTGCCTCACCTGATAAAGAAAGTGTCCTCTTCCAGTGGCACTAGCTGGGTGTTCCTCTTCTTGAAGGCCACCTGGAGCACAAGGCCATCAGGAAAGGCAATCACTACTAGACGCAAGCAAGTTCTACATTAGGAGAAGATTTGGAGCATCACTGATTGCCCAAAGAATTTGACCTCTATTACACATTTATTGATTTATTACAGTGTTTATTTACTGTTGCCTCCATATGGATGCCTAGCAGTTGACATTTTCATAAAACCATAAAGAACATTTGAACATGCCATTAAAACTAAATTGTACAGTACACTGTTAACCAAACCCTTCCCTCGGCATCCAGTCACAACAACTGTAAAGCATTTAACAACTGTTAAATGCTGTATGGGAGAGGCCCATTCACACTGCCTTCCTGGAAGTCACCAGAGAGGGTGTCATCCAGATCCACAGATGATTAACTGTTCTATAGGGATGGAGCAAAAATTGATAAATACTGTTTTCTGGCTACTCTTCCAGAACTTCAGGTGGGGCAGGAGGGGACTCCCAATATCCCTAAACAAAATATGTACACTGGATGGATATGTTCTATTTGATGCAGGCAGTCCTGAAGCTATCTTGGTGCCAAGGCATGTAAGGCTTTATACTTTAGGATCAGTCCCTGGTACAAAGACTGTAACAGGTACATAAAACCTTATTAAATATGACTTTCTGTTCAGAGTAGGAATCCAAATTAAAATATTGCAGAAAATGGAAGTCCAACCTCTAGTTTTCCATAGGGTAAACATGCCCTGATCCTTTAACTCTTCCTCACAGAGCTTGGTTTCCAGATGCGTCACCTTCTTGGAAGTCCTTCTAGGACTAGCTCCCATTTCATGCTGTCCTTTTTGAACTGTGGTGCCCAGAACTGGACAAATGTAACTGAGCGATCTAACTGGGCCAAGAGGGATGTGCTCTCACCCTCAAGGACTTGGCAAAGATCAACTATCAGAATGAACAATGCAGCACACTTGAGCCTAACGGGAAAAGGGCCAGAATTATCTGCTTCATCTAAGACCCCTGAAGCTCAGCCACCACTCTCTTCTCCAAAGTTTCTCCAACAAAGAAGGTTGGAGACAGGTGATAGTTCTCAAGAGTGGACTGAGAGATGGCTTCAAGAAGAGTTGCACCACCTGCAGGTTTAAAGAGCTCCCCAGAAGGACCATCTCAGGAACAAATGGAAACCTGCCACCAGTCAGAGAAATCATCTTGCCATTTCTTCCACTGGTTCTCACTGCACCCAGTGACTGAGAAGGTATCGAAGTGTTTCAAGGAGAGTAGAATGAAGATGAGATTTTCATAAGCGGAGAGTGATTTCTTGCATTTATCTGACAAGGTGGCCACAGGCCAGGGACTATGGGAATGTCTTGCCTTTCATTGTCCTGTCCTTTCCCCACTGAGCTGCAGTGGCCTCCTGTCCTCCAGTTCAATCTTAAGAGAAGATATAAGGTGGAACTTCCACCCAGTGGGCTTTTTCAGTTGCAGTGCTACTCCCCTGTCTGGTGTGGTGGTGGTGGATCCCGCCCTTGCCTCAAGAAAGGCAAGGAAGATATCGAGCTATTTCTCCTTGTGAGGAATATATTAACATTCATTATCAGGACATGCCATCTAGCTCAAAGGAAATCCATTACGTGGGATATTTAACTTTAGTTACAGCATATTTTGAATTTGTGAGAGCAAGCTGGGGAGAGAGATCAACCCTATTTGAAATTTTAGGAAGTTAACAGCACTGCAGAGCCTTTCTGGGGACAGTTGTGTCTTGTTTTTTTTAACCTTTTTTGAAATAATACAGCTTCTTAAGATGCATTGGTACGATGGTATTTCTCATTTTGAAGGGCTAAGATTATGCATTGTTGGCAGCAGCTGTTGCTTAATTTAGATCAGTGTTTCTCAACCTTGGCAACTTTAAGATGTGTGGGCTTCAACTCCCTGAATTCCCCAGCCACTTGAAGCCCACACATCTTAAAGTTGCCAAGGTTGAGAAACACTGATTTAGATCATGCTCTTGACCAGAATAAAGGGAGAGACACAGTTTTAACAGAGGTATGGCTAAAGATGACTTAAGGCTCTCTCATTCATAGGCTGAGGATAAGGTCAAGGCAGCACCACAGGAGAAGAGGAAAAATGGCTGTTGTCAGGTTATGAACGTGCCATGGTTAAATGCAAGGGGGAACGCTGTCACTAAAAACCAGAGATGTGCAAAACATCCTGTGCAAGCACAGGGAAGTCTAGGCAGTCCCTCCCGGGACCAAAATGTGGTGAGTTCCATTGTGGCTGAGGTTTTCCAGGGTGGTGAAAAGGAAGGGGGGGAGGTGTTCCCAAGTGCACAGCTAAAAGCAGGCAAAGAAAAGGAAGGTGTGCAAAGTAGGTGGCTAGTTGGCATAGGAGGAGGGAAAAGAGAGGGAAGGGCCATGACCCCTTGTAAGACTGCGCTGGATTGCTTTGGGGCAGAACCTGGAACAATCACAGGTTCTGGGTTTCAGTTTGACCAGGCCATGATTTGCCTGGAATGGCCCAACTGAGCTTCAGACGGCAAGTGGGTTTGTTCTGCACACATTGTCCTCTTGTGCACACCCTTATTTGAAACCTTCCATCTTGGAAGGGCAAGGCAGGGGTAAAAACCATAGACAGCAAGGAGTTTTGCTTCCTCATAAATCTAGGACAAAGATGTGCAACTTTGCGGGCCGAGGGTTGCGTCTGCGTGTGCCTGCTACTCTCAGGACTGAGCTCCAAGGGTAAGCACAGCCATGGTAACCAAGTGGGAAGGCAGAAACATTTTTCAAATGGAGGAATTAAAATGAATTAAAATTTAATTAAATGCAATTAACTTTTGATTAATCTAAATTTAAATAACATTGAATCAATTAAATACATTTCAAATTATTATTGTCTGGCTGAATTCACAGAAATAAAAGTGGGATATAAATCTAATATGGAAACAAACATACTAAGCCATAAAACCGGTTTAGCCAAGAATCCTGTAGTTCTGCGTTCATATATATATATGAAAAATAAGCAATTTTATGGATGGAGGAGGTGGGTTCACTCTGCAGGCTAATGCAGTGGCTGGGTTTCCCACAACCCTTTCTTCACCTAGTGCGGTAGACACCTGTATCCATGCATTCTGTACATTTCCCCTTCTGCCCCATTACAGATGACGAATCCCACGCTAACGTCTGAAGCAGCTCTGGCAAAATGCAATTTACGGACAGCGTGCCGCTTGCCTCATCGTGTCGGGATGCCTATTGCTCACTTCCTCCTCCCAGGGTGCCCAGTGGTTCTAGAGGCCCGGCTCAGCCATGTGGGGTTGCCTACGGCTCTGGGCATTCGGACTTACCCCTACTCTAGAATGCCAAAGACATCCCACAAAATGGGTTGGGGGAGAGAGCTGGCATTAACAGCAGGGCTGGACTTTGAGGTCCCTTCCAATCCATGAAGGAAGAGATTCCTACAAGGTTGTTGGAATACAGCTCTGCCGGCCTGGTTTCCCGCGCCTATAAACCGAGGGACCCCTTGCGGCCGCAGAGGAGGAGGGGAGAGTTAGCAGGGAGAGGAGGCCCTCCCTTCCCGCGTGCAAAAGGCTGACCCTGCCTGCCTCGTCCTTCCTCGGGGCAGCCTTCCCCCCCGCTGGTCTCTGACCGGCCCGACGGGCGTTCCCTCCGCCCGGAGGAGCAGACCCCCCTCCCCAAGCTCTTCGCTCTCCTTCCATCACGGTTCCTTTTCCTCCCTGCAGGCACCACTATCAAATTGTACCCCTCCTCGCTTCAGCATCTCTCTCTCCACACATTCCTCCGGCCATGGAACAATTGTGGCAGCTGCTATCGACGAGCTGTGGTGCAAGAGTCGCTGTTGCCTTTGTTGCGTGTCTCCTGCTATTCGTGGCCACAGTGGCAGTGCCCAAGTTAGCCATGTTCCTTCCTGGCAGGGCGAGATCTTCCTGCGCTGCGTTTCTGAGCCTGGTTAACAGGCTGATTCCCACCCGCACGGTCTGTGTGCTTTGGGGTCAGATGCCTCCTCTCTCATCAAGTTGCCTCTTCTTTGCGGTTGTCACTGGAAGCCTTGTCCTGTGTCCCAACTCCAGAGAAGTTACGTTTCTTTGTTAGATTAAATCATGGTGGCCTAAGTATCATTCCCTCCCCTGCCTCCTTTTCCCCACAGCAACAAGCCTGTGAAGTAAGTTGGGCTCAGAGAGAGCAGAGAGGCCAAAGTCCTCCAGGAAGTTTCCATGGCTGAGTGGGGCTTTGAACCTGGGTCTCCTCACTCCTAGTTAGCCCTTCAAGGTAGTCCAGACAGGAAACCAAAACCATGGGTACTAACACTACCTTTATGGTAAGGTTACAGTAACAAAATCTTGCAGGTCTGAAAGTTCCCCCACCCCCCCGCTTACTTTAACTCCCCAGGACACAAGGGAGGGTCCCTTCTGAGACGCTTTCTCCACCCCCCACCCCTCCTCTGGACTCAGGTTTCTCTTATGGACCGTAGTCTAGGCTGCGGCTCTTCCTCCTGTCTCCCAAGGTTCTTCTCACAGCCCAGTGCACTCCTGTCTGGCACCTCCTAGACCACCCTGGCTCTTGGGCTCAGGAGGGTCCGTCCCAAGGTCACCCAGCCGGATTCTGTGTCCAAGGGAAGACCAGACCCTGGATCTCCCGGCTGCTAGTCCAGCACTTTCACCATTGCCCCACTTTGTCTCTCGGGCTGACAGACGGGAACTGACCCAGTGTTTCCCATGACTCTAGGTTGGACTAGATCCTGGGTCTCCCCGATGCAAGTCTAACATCTTCAATACTCTGCCAAGTACCTTTCAAAGGCGAGGGAAATGCCTCTCTTTCTATCTATAATTCTATACACTTACATAGCAGTCCTTCTTCAAATGTTCCTTACACAACACCCCATGAGCTGGACCACACACTAGCCCAAAGTCACGCTGGGGCTTTCTGTGGCTCATGGAGGACTTGCCCTGGCCTCTCCCTGGTGCCATTCCGACCCCATGCCGAGTCTCTGAACTGGTACTCAAGATAAGTACTCAAGATAACCCCATTTCCAGGAAGGCCAAAATACTTCTGTCTCCATTATTTACTTTTATTTTTGCTTTAGATGGCAGCACAAACTATATTATTCTTTTGAGCTTCTAATGGCTTTTAATGATTTATTCATATTTTCTTGGGATGAATGTTCTGTTTTTTGTTTTTATTTCCACTATGATATATTGGTTTTCTTATTCTGTCTTTATCTGAATTTGGAACATCACCTCAAGCATTCAGTGGACAGAGGGCAATTTGTAAGTTTGTCAGGAAAATACGTGTGCAGATGAGGAGGCAGAGACCAATTAATGTTATACTGTATTTCTCTGCAAAATCTGACTTCATGCTGAGATTATGTGCAAGAGTGGGAAACTGTACCAGAAGTCAAGATGACTTTTGATACTCTAACCTGCAATTAAATATGACTCCGTTGAAGACAAAATGTATTATTTGCACCTGCAGGTCAGGTTTGATCACCATTGTTACATCCCTGAAGTTTTACTTTTCAAACGAGTTTAAATTTTTTGGCATTAGGTGGTAACCGCCCTTCTGCTATTTTGCTGTTGATTCTACTTCTGCGTTGCTACATTCCTCCCTTGCATCTAGGTAAGGAACAGCTGCAGCTACAAGCATCCCCCCACCCTTGGCTCTGTACGCATTGACTCTCTCACTCTGTCCCTGGACGGGGGACCACACAGTGGCGCCCCCAAAACTGAGACCCCTAAGGGTTAGAACTCCTTCTCCTGCATTACTGTTTATGTCCTCAGGCTTAGATCTGAAAAGACACAGATACACAAAGCAGAAGAAATAATTAGCATTAACCAACCTACAGAGTTGAGATGCAGAGACTAAAGCTAATTGAAACAGTTCCTACGATTATTTCCCCTTGTTATGTATGAATTTGGCAGCAACCTTTGGAGGGACTATTCCTAATCTGAGGGTGCATAATGGCTCTAGCCACACACACACACACAACCAGCTCTCTGGCCAGTTGGCAGCTGGAATTCAGCAGCCCTTGTTTCTGCTGCAGCTTGACTCGGCCTCCTGAGCCTTCCTTTCACACCTTTTGCCTTGTGGAAAAGAGGAGGGGCACCACACCCCCAGCAAAGGCTCCGACCCAACCTGGCCCATTTCTTTCAAGACTTTGTGGTGCCCGTTGCTTGTCCACGCTGTGAGCCTCACCTGAACCCTCTAAATCCATTGGTCAATCCAGGAAGAACTCCAAGCGGAGTCCTGAAGGTCCATAATTTGTAGCATCAGCACAGTTTGATTTGCGGAACACCTGATGCAGCACAGGATTCAGAAGGTAAAGCTGGCATGCATCAAAAGCCAGAGGGCGGGTGACTCTCCCTCAGACCGGGCGGAAGGTTCCTCTCTCGGGCAAAGGCTGGGCTGGAGGGAGCTCAGGATCCTCGTGTTAGTGAGGGTGACTTATTCGCTCCCACCCCTCACCCTGACCAGGAACCAGTCCGGGTGCTTGGTTCTTTGCCTGCAAATAAGAGAGACGCTGTCAAGGAACCAGACATCCCAGTCATTAAACAAAGCGAATCAATACAGGGAGTTTACACGAATGATTGCAGAGGCATTGATTTCTCTCCCATAAACTACATTCCAGTGAACACGATTTCTGGCCAATAATACTTCCATTCTCAGAAAAACCAGTGGGACGAACTATTCTGAGAACAATAATCTCTTCCTGGGAATGTCCTTTTATTGATTTCATTTTTCAAGCTTTATAAACCGCTGCTCCAATCGAAGCTGACTTGGAGCGGAGTACAATTCCCGTGGGTTCCTAGGCCATCTGGCCTGCAGAATCTAAGGGCCCTTTTATTTAGACTCCCTTTTCCTTTTACTTGTATATTTTATATTGCAAACATGATGGAAAGGACTGTTTTATTTTTAATATTCTGAAATCACATTTGGAATCCTTCAGGTTGAAGAGTTTAAATGCAATTATACTACGTTCGGTCAGACCCCACCTCAAGTCCTGGGTCCGGTCCTGGCCAGCATCTTTGAAGGAGGAGGTTTCGGGCACTTGGCAAGGGAACCAGAAACCAGACCCTTCTGTGAAGGCGGGGAGAGGACAGCAGGGACGCGACCCCCGCGAGTTTCGAAGCACCTGGGACAGTCAGGGCCGCTCTCTCTCCGTCCGGAGGGAAGGGGGCAGCGGAACGGCTGGAAGCGGGAAGGCGGATCCTTTCTGGGAAGAAAGTTCCTCGCGCGAGGGCTCACCAGCGGCCCCGAGGCGCAGAGGAGCGGCGGCCTGAGGCCGGGGCTGGCCCGCCTCCTCCCCGCGCTGCAGCGGCCCCGGACCCGGCGGCCGGCTGGCCCTTCCAACGCCAGGCGATCCCGCGGGCCCGCCTCGCCGGAAGGCGCAGGTAGAGTTTGGTGCCTCTGCCCGGCGCTGCCTCTCCCCGCGTGCGCGCCCCGGAGGAGAGCGTGTCTGCCGCCTGCGCGCCGCCTCCGCCGCCGCTGCCCACCTTCTTTGACGCGCCGCCGCCGCTGTCGGGCTATAAAAAGCCGCCTCGCTGTCGCAGCCCAGCCGGGCGCGGACGCTCCAGTCGGGCGCGGGCGAGAGGCGGCAGCGGCGCGGGGCTTGGTCTCGGGCGGCGCGATCAACAGGCGCCCGGGAAGGCAACGCGGCCCAGCCGCTCGGCGCCGGGAAGCCCGACGGGCGCGGGAACTGCTCCGCGGCGCGGCCACCGGGCCCGGGCATCTCCTCCCCCTCCGCGCCGCCAGCGGCGGCGGCCCATGCGGGACGGCGGCGATGGAGGCGAGCACGGCGGCGGCGGCAGCCAACGGCTCGCACAACGCCTCCGACGGCGCCGGCGACGGCAACCCCTTCGTGCAGCCGGCCTGGCAGGTCGTGCTGTGGTCGGCGGCGTACGCGCTGATCGTGCTGGTCTCGGTGGCGGGCAACCTGGTGGTGATCTGGATCGTGCTGGCCCACAAGCGGATGCGCACCGTTACCAACTATTTCCTGGTCAACCTGGCTTTCTCCGAGGCCGCCATGGCCGCCTTCAACACGCTGGTCAACTTAACCTACGCCTTGCACAACGTCTGGTACTACGGGCTGGCCTACTGCCGCTTCCAGAACTTCTTCCCGGTGGCCTCCGTCTTCGCCAGCATCTACTCCATGACGGCCATCGCCGTGGACAGGTGAGGCGCCCGGGCGCGGCACGGAGGCCGGCCGGCGGCCGCTCCACACGTGCCGCCGGACCGGCGAGGGCAGCGGGCCACTCGCGTCCGGCGGGACGCCGGGGCCGGGAGGCTCAGTGGAGAGGCGCGGCGCGGCGAGCAGCGGCGTCGCCTTCGGACGGGCTCGGGGAAGGCGGGCGGGATGCGGCGCTCAGCCCCGAGGGAGCGGGACCGGCTCCCCCACAGCCTTGGCGCGGGAGACGGGGCCCCGCGCTCTCCGGCGCCGCTTTCAGCCGGGAGCGGGCGGGAAGCCCCGGAGTGGAGCCTCGCGTCGCTTCGAGCCTTCCGGGGCCGGAGTGGTCCCGACCGGTTTCTCGGTCGCCGGGAGCGGCTCGGCGAGGTTCGCTTGATGGAGGCGGGAAAGTGAGCCGCCCCGCCGAAGGCGGCTGTGTTGCTTATTTCCGAAGGAATGTGACATTCGTCCTGCCCGTTCGCCGCCAAAAACTTCAGGGTGAGACCAGGAGGAGCACTTTTGCTCCCGCCCGGCTTTTGCTATTGCGGGCAGGCTGGCGGCCGCAGGCGAGCTTTTCAAGCGACTTGGCGGCTCCGTGGAGGAGCGCCGTTTGTTGATACCTGCCCCCCCTCCCTCCCTCCCCCGCGAGGCAGGCTGCCCTCAATACCCAGCGCAAGGCAGTTCTCCGCGGGGAAAGGTCGCTGCTGCCGCCGGGCCTCTTCTGGGCTCCCGCAGCGGTAGCTCTGCCGGGTGACGGCCGGGAGTCCCAAGCCGCCTGGCGGGGAGCGAGGCCCCCCTGGGAGAAGCGGCCATCCGCAGACCCTGCTCAGCCTCGCTGCGCGCGGCTCTGGGCAAAGGTCGCCCCTCCCCGGCTCCCATCCCCACCAGAAGGTCCGCTACAAAACGGTGGGGAGGGCAGGTTCTTCCGCGCTCTCGGCTCTGGTCCGTAGCATCAGGTTGTTCAAGCGATTACTGGACAGCACTGCAAAAATGCTGGGTCTCTCCTTGTGCAAAAGCCCAGAAAAGAATGCAGTTCTCACAACAGGCTTATGAGGTGACTTATCTGAGAGGCTGGACTTGCTCAAGGCAGCCTGAGTTGTGAAGGTTGTGATCAGCTCATCACACCCTTTCTTGCCTCTTCCTTAGAGCAAGCCTTCTCTTTGGTTGAATTGGAGAGAAGACAGGAGTGTGCCTAAAGCCTGTGCAGGTTTACACAGAAGCCATTTCCCCGGGCTTGCCAAACCCCTTACGGAATTCATCTGTTTTCCAGATTGGTAAAATGCCCCGAACCCAGCAGTCGGGCTTTACACGTGCCAAGTTGCAGAACCGAGCACGCCTCAGCCAGCTTGGAGGTGAGGGTGCCACCGCCTAGGTCTCTACTCTGTCTTTCCCCCAAGAGCCAGAGTGGAATACGTGGCGCTCCCTCCTCCCTTTGGTTCTCACAACAACAATCCTGTGGGCCAGGCTGGGCTGGGAGCGCCTGGCCCAAAGTCCCTCAGGGAGCTTCTGTGGCTGGGGATCCTTTTGAGGCTGGAAGGGTCCCAGCAGCCATCCAGTTCCCAACCAGCTTTTCAGTCACCGGTACTGGTTTGGTGAGGTTTGATGGAGGCTGGAAAAGTGAGCTGCCCCTCTCCTCCTCTCTGTCTGGGTGCTGTCTGGGGAAGATGGTTTGTTATTTCTACATGAACTTGAAATTTGTCCTGCATGTTCATCACCAGAAGTCCACTCAGGGTGAGACCACTTCTGCTCCCGCCCAGGTTGTGTCATTGCAGGCAGGCGGATGCCCGTGACTGAGGTTGGGGGAGGGTTAAAAGCCTTGGGGGCTTTGTGGGAGGAGCGGTGTGAACCTGGGTCTCCAGGGTGGAAGCCCAGCACCTGCACCGCTGCCCCCACTGGCTGTGCAAACGCCTCCATGCCCCCGGCTGCCCACGTGGGATGAGGGCCTTGTGAACGTGGCCTTCCAGTTCACGAACCTGGGAGGCGGGTGGGGAGGCTCCTTGCACTGTGATTGCCAGCAGGGTGGGGAGATCTGCTGTTTAATGAAAAACGCTCTTTGCAGTCCGTCCCAAGGGGAGAGGAGAGGTTTGCTCCCCACACTTTGTAAACATTATTTTGAATCTGAGGACATTCATACCTTTACGTTTTGTCAGTAGTAAGGCTCTTTGCGGTTTTGGAGGGATTGAATCCCCCCCCCCATTTTTCAATATTTCTCACAAAGAGTTTCATGGGTTTTTTTATGTGTGTTCTGAAAACCACTATCATTACATGAAATGAAAAGCATTAATTATTGTAGAACAGCAGCAGCAGTACAGGAAGCATCTGCCCTTTACTGCCACAGCAAAACTGGGAAATGTTCTGCTTCCCTCCTGACTGCCCTAAAACATTCCCACCATAAAAAGCTCATCTCTAAAAAAGAAGGACGCCTAGATGGTTGCTTGTTGTACTCCTGCAGCTTGTTGCTTTCACCTGTAACATGCTGGTGCATTCTAGTTAGAAGTCCATGAGTGGCAGGAACCGTTCCCGTAGGCTGCATCATTGCTAATCTTGGGTGTCGGATCGGCAGATCTTCATCTGTTTGTGTTGCTGTTATTGCTCTGCTGTAATGAATGCTTTTCATTTCATGCAGTGAGGGGGGGTTCCCACCATCCATGGACTTCTAACTGCCAATATTCAGAAGGCTCTCCTGTACGTGCCACAAATCTCCGGAGGTTTGGAATAATGTAAGATGTGGCCTGTGGGCTGCGGAAATCTCCATTTCATTTTTGTTTTTTTGTTTTTGTTTAATTTTAAAACAAGCGTCCATTCTTAGGATTAGCAACAACGGTTACTTTCAAGGGTGGAGAATTTGAAAGCAGAAGTGTCTGGGTGTTCACATGTCAGGGGCTGGGACCTCATCTCTCCACAAGTAGCTTAGAGAAGCAGAGTGGATGAAGTCAAAAGCAAAATTGACTAAATAAATGAGGCAAAGTCAGGAAACGTGCAGGCGTGCAAATTGTATGCTACTGGGGAAACAGATCACAAACCTGGCATTTCTTGTTGCTGAAACGAGATTACTTAAGTGCGGAATATTTCCTGTGCATTTAGATACACTCCTTTAGTTCAGGTATCAGCATCTGAACTGCTGATTTGTGGGCAATTTTACTCCAAGATGGAAAGATGTTGTGCCATTTCAGAGTGGCTGCAGTGTGGAAGCTGCTTCAGCACTGGGAGAGGTGGAGTCCAGGCTAGGAACATGAAAATAAAACCAATAAGTAAATTAAAATAACAGCTGGAAATACATTGTTGCCTAATAACCAAGGGTTATGCTTTGTGCTGGACATGGCTGCAGTTCAGGGAGAGAATAACTGCCTCAGGAGCCACACACAGACGATATTACTCATATTATGCAGGAAGAAACCGAGTGGTCCACTCAGTGGGGAAGCACAGTCAGCCCCTCCCTCTGTCTACCATGCCTGTACAATACCATCAAAATCCATTGCTGGGGATACTTTTTATTGGGTCTTCCCAAAATGGCATGAAAGGGTATACAGTCTTTCAAATTCTCCAGAGCTGTTAGTGTTATAACACAAGGTGTTATTACAAAAATAGGACAGGGGAAAGAAGTTAAAGAAGCCCCCAGATTTCGCCACCTCTTTCATTTATGAGCTCTGCAGCTCCACGTCAGCCTCAAGGTGATGGCCATAGGCTGGATGCAGAGTCAGCAGTGGGTGTTGCTGGCCTCAGAGCAGACCACATTTTCAGGGTGGATGGCTCCCGCAGAGCTCTGCCATCAGTCTCTCTCTCATCAGGATCAATATGCACAGGCACCTCTTCTGAGGATGAATAAGGAAAGGTATTTAAAAACTATTTATTTGTCAGGTTTCAATCTCTTTTGACCCTGGGGTCTGATTTACATCCGAATGCCAACAAAACCATTTCAGTTGGGAATGAATTCCAAACAGGTAGAGCCTGGGGGCATGGTGGGAGAAAAAGGCTTCAGAAGAGGAAGCTAGCCACAGTTAATGGAAACTCTACCTGTGCAAGGCCTGTGAGGAAAGATGGAAATAATGGGCTGGGTTGACTCTAGCAACTGAAGGCAAGCAAGATACACAACTTTCAAATACTGAAAAGAACATCAGACACAAATTGTTCACCCATCGGTTCTGGGTGCAATTCAAGGTGCTGGTTATCACCTTGAAAGCCCTGCATGGCACAGGGCCAGATTACTTGTGGGACTGCCTCTCCCTGAGGGTCTCTGCCCTCCCTGCTAGGTTAGATAGGGTGGGGCGCTCCAGGTCCCCTCCCTCAAATGTTGTCATCTGATAGGACCTCGGTGGCCGCCCCAGCCCTGTGGAACAGCCTCTCACCTGAGATCCGCGGGATCCTTCCTGTTTTAGCCTTCCAGAGGGATATGAAGACCTGGCTTTCCCCCCAAGCTTTGGGCTAGGATGGGGGATGAGCTGCGAGGATGATTGGTGGGAAAAGTACTTTTGTTTTTATTTTTTATGGATTCTTGTGAGCTGCCTAGAGTTATATGAGACAGGTGGCCATATAACTCCTGTAAATAAATAAGTAAATAAATTCCGTACAAAGATAACACATACAGGAAAGGCAACATTTCACGCACATCCTTATGTGCCATTGATCACCATGGGACTTTCTTCTGGGTAGATCTGCATGGGAGGGGAGTGGGAAGCATGTCATTCCCCCCCCCCCAGTGGCTTTATCTCCAGTTTTAACTCTGCCTTCACCATCTTTTGAGCGAACAGCCTTCTATGCAAAGTGAACCACTGAAGTCAAATCATGATGCTCAGTCCATCGGGACTGAGGCAGTCCATAAATCCTATGAACAAACAAATATTTTTGATTTGCTTCCCAGCAAAATATATTTCCAATTAATAGTTTTCAAGCAAGGGGTTATGAATAATCCATTAAGTTACAAGTGGCCCATGAAATTTCTCTCCGTAAGATCCAAAGATTCCCAGAGCATTCTCCCCTCAGGATGCTTGATCCCTCTGCACACATCTTTTGTCACTGATGGATGGGGGTGCGAGGCATACCTTTGAGAGAGCACACCATTGGGAGTTTGTGGGAGCCCTGTCTCCAGTGCAGTACTTGGGGTGCCTTGAAAAGCCGAGCCTGGTCACCCAGTGGCAAAGAGGAGGAGGCGCGACTGGCTGCTCTTTGCCCTGCTGCTTGCGTTGCATGCCAGGCAATAGGAAACAGAGCCCGTTGCCGAACCCCTAAGGGGGCTGAGCTGAACTGGGCAGAAAAGGGAGCTGATGTGGAACATGGGGGAGCAGAGATTTATCTCACCGGGGCCCTTCAGAACCATTTCCCAGGAAATCCTAGACGCCAAATAAATGTCGCATCCATAGCCGACTGCGTCTGCTCAAACCCTCCCCTTCCTCCTCTTCCTCCTCCTCTCCTGAGCCTGCCGGATGTTTGAAAACAAGCCAGCCCACAGAAATGGCTGTGCAGGGTCCGGACAATTTGGATCTGACAGGCCACAGAGGAGCCAGAGAGGTTCAGCCTGGTATCTGACACCTGGCCGTGGTAGAAATTAAGGGCCTGGGATGACATGAATGTGAGGCTGAGGCTGAATGGGCAGCCAGGGCAGGAAGTCCCAGGTGGCGCCAAGACGTAAGGACTGCACTAGAGGCCAGGGTGGTTTCTGGGGAAGCAGGGCAGCAGCTGGCAAAAGCCCGGCTCTAGCTGAAAGCTCAACCAGAGGCCACTCGAGAGGTTTCTGACTGGGTGCCGAGACTGAGCACAGCCAGAGGCTGTTCTGCTCTCCCCTGGCTGGTCTGAAGTAGAGGGGGAGAGCAGCCTTGCAGGAAAACTCTGGTTGGGCTCCAAGCAGCAGGCTGTCAGCCTGCTCCTCTCCTTGAGGCAAGCGGCTGTTAGCACTGTAAGTTTAAAAAAAGTACAGAAAAGATGTATTCCTCTGTGGTGGCGTGAACGTAGTTGTGCAGGATGGGCAGTTATACCGGGCAAATGGTCCAGGGAAGAAATGGTGAATCTCAACCCCGCTTTCCAGAAACCACCGATGTTTTTTATGCACGAAACAGGAATATCCCCCTCCATCCCAGAGTTATGGGACTTTCCATGTGTTATGTTTCTGGTTAATTGTTTAAATTTATTTATATGAGTTTGTCTTTGCTGTTTTAACTTGTGAGCTGCCCAGAGTCACATACTGTAAGTGAGATGGGCAGCTATATAAATTGAAATAAGTACATTTTAAAGTACAGGCTATTTCAAGAGGAGGAGGAGGAGGAGATAACATGCAGCACAAGTTTCTTGGGCGATGTCTGATTTGGCCTAAAAACCTAACTTCTAGAACAGCAGCAGGGTGGGAGAATTCCCACACCGAATTCTCTACCTGCCTCTGGCAACCAGCTCTCCTGGCACAAATGCCCAGAAGCTCAATGCACAGCAAGTGTCCTGGTGGGCCTGGGTGGTTTCCCATTCGAACAAGGACCTCACCCGTGCTGGGACAAACCAGGGAGAGATTCAAAATCAGGCTCCAGTTGTGCAAGATGGTGTTTGTATATGTCAGCAACTCCAAGGGAAGCAATCAAAGAACAATCCAGTAGGAATGGCCGAGCCCTCGTTTCCCCCTGAAACTACCATGGTTCTTTGGATGTCAGGCATAACACTTGCATGAAGTTTTAGAGCGCTGAGAATATTTTGCATGCGTGGGTATCTTTGTAACCTTTGCTGAAAGCCAGCAACTTAGGTCCGTATTATTTTTCTCCTGTTGCGGGTGAGGGAAGCTTTGGCTGAGAGAAGAGAGGCTCGTTTTGAAGGAGGCAAGGGGCAAATAGAGGACTTTCTGCCTCCCACCCCCATCCTCCTTGCTGCTGTGTTTTAGAAAGATAAAGGGTCCTTCTTTTTACCAGCTCTCAGCAGATGAGAACTTTGAACAGTTCTAAAGCCAGGCTTAACAGCATCTGGTGCTGATCAAGGAAAAATTCTGATTGCTTCAGTTACGGTAGATCTTCCTTGTGCCCTGCAATACCTAGTACTGTATTTTATGAGGAGCACAACAGAAGCCCAGAGGTCCTCAGACACGTTCAAACAAATACAAGGAGAGATTTCACTCTGCAAATAAGAAATTAGCTCTTGCATCGAAGGCAGAAGTGTGTGGCCAAATTCCATGTGTCCTAGAAGAGGAATGCCTTTCAGTGGTGCTCGGGGTGGGGAAATGTACAGCAGCTGCGTAAAAGCTGCTCTAAGAATCCCATCCAAGGAAACGGCATTTTCTATTTGTCCCCCGCAGAGAAAGTGGCCCAATACAGAACCTGCATCCTTGCTGCTCTCAAGCGCGAGCGGTTCGTCTGTCAATAGCCACGGCTGTGCTGGTGTTCTTGGGGCTTCTTGGAATTTTGGGCATTATCCAAAGTAATAGCGGGCATCTTTCTGCTTTGAAAATGAAGTATCTCTGAAAGGCATGATGAAGGGGGGTGAGGGCTGTAAATTAAAGCAAGTCGGACAGATGGATAAGTCAGCATTTTCGAAATACGGAATTCTCAGATCTTTGGTACATTGTATTTACGTTGTATTGTGGAAACAGAACCGCTCACAGGTGTGTGCCTTGCACTCTGGCGCAGTGGTGACATGCTGGATGTGTGGTAGCTTGTTTCTACACTCCCACCAATAATCACCTGCATGTGCCAATGTAATTTGTGCAAGTGAAGAGACAGAAGCAGAGATGAGTGAGATTTTCCAGAGAGGTGAGTGGCATCTAGAGGTTAATGTTTCAGTTAAGTCAGGGGAGCTGCTTCTGAACCTGGGACTAGTTGAGGAAGCAGCTATTCTAGCAGGAAGTTGTAGAGCATGTTTGACACAAATATCGCAAAGGAGAAAAAAGATTAATATAACTTCCCCTGGCATGTCTATCAGCATTCTAGTTTTAATAGTTCTAGTGCAGAGGTAGAGACCCTGGGATTGGAGAAATCTCTGTATGCCACAGCAGGATTGGACATTCAGACCCCTTTAGCTAAACGTGAGAACCAAGACCCTGTTCAGCCACAATCATCACCACAAGAACTGCCCCTGCATGTGTAATCCGAGGACTCTTTTTGGATAATGTTGCTCTGAAGTGACTAGGAGTGTTTTCATCCCCAGTGTCACAATGTTGTGTTTCGTTTTCCATCCACAACCAACTCAGAGGTGCCTTTTGAGAGCTGAAAGCGAGGACAGCCAGGAATCTCGTGACGGTGGGGAAGAGCTGAGGCAGAGACCAGAAAAGTCATTCTAGGCAGGGGACAGCATGGATTTACCCTTGCCTGAGATCTGCATTATGTCCCAAAAGATGCTTGGTCTGCTGTGACCATGAGTAGTGAATCTACTCACCATGCACTAGAACTCCTCTGCATATGAAGTAGGAACAGTGGTTTCCCATCAAAAATGTATCAGATGGCTGTATATAGTATCCTCTTTGTTCTCTACTTCCTGCCTAAAGCTCTCTCTTTGGATCAGAGCATTTCTCAGGAGTAGGTAGGGCGTACCTCTTGAGGTTCTGCTTCTGGGTATGGGTGGGAAAAAGCATAAAAATCTGATATAGTCTGATGGTAGTTTGTTCATCATTGTAAGTTTGGAGCTGATGATTTCAAGAGAAAATTGGGAAAGAAAACTTCTCAACTTCTCTAGTCCCAATTTATCAGGGACTGCAACAGATTTTTTCTTAAGAACTACAAAGTCATTGCCAAGACATTCAGATCACCTTTGAATCGTTATGATGGCTGGGCTGAAGAAATGTGCTAGACTAGGTTGAAATGAAATTAGGTTGTTTATGGCTTGGCATGTTGTAGGAACTCAGCTACTGACTTAGTAAGTTGACTGAACCAGGACATCATGCTAAACTGTACTCTGATTTATTTTTTTGGACGTAAGTGAACACAGCAGTTGTGGTTTCTTATCCCAAGCTTAGTAGCAAGTTGTGTGAACTCAACCAGTGAATGTTGGATGATCTCACTCACCACTTCTATATGTTAATTTGATGTCTGCTCACAGCTTAGGCTGTTGATTAAATATGCATTTAAATTCATGGATAAATAGCTCAGACCACACAGTACAGCAGCAGTGCATCTGTTTAAAAGCCACCTGTAAAGAAGATAAAGACAACTTCAAGAACAAAAAAACTTATTTGAGAAGAGCAAGAGTGCAGCTGGTCAAGCCAGGGGTCCATCTTGCCCAGATGTCCATCAGTTCATTCATTCAAGAGATGTGTTTCTAACCTGAGTATGTCTAAAGTGTGTCTTTCCCCCTAAGGAGCTTAGAGTGGAAATTAAATTTCCTGCAGCGTCGGCCCGGAGGAGATTTACCTTTTGAAATAGGTGACAAGTAAAAGCTGGCTGTCGGTCTAGTCAAATTGCACCTGTGCCATGACCTTAGAGCCAGGTCTTAGATCAATTGCATTAACTTGTACCTTCCTTCGCAAGCAGAAGATTCATGCACGAATATTTGCAAAATACTTCAGAGGCTCTCAGGAAAAATTTGGGACTACCAGGGGTATTAGTTAAATTAGGCAACAACCACTTTTGCTCTGACTCCAGTTCTCCTCCAGCTTGACCACCCCACTTGACCCTCATCCTTGATCTTGCCTAGCAGGGAACTGGATTAGCCTTATCTCCAAATCAGAGCAGGCTATGCATCAGTGGAGGCCATGATGTAGAGGAGGCAGCTGGTGGGGATCCAGGCTGTGAGAGTCAAGCAGCCTGAACTTTTGCCTGGAGACTGTGAGCTCTCCACTCAATAGAACCTGCTGGACTTTGTCTCTTCCTCAGGAGACGAATTTAACAACCAGATTGCAAGAATGGAACTGGCCATGCTAGATAACAGCCTTGAATATCGCATAGTCCTCTGTGTTTTTAGAAGAAAATAGGCTGCCTTCATTGAAGCCATTCAGAAGCATCTTCTCAGCTGGAACATGTGGGGAGCCAGTGCACCCATTTGTTCAGCTATCCTTGATCTTGCAAAGAGAGATGCAGAGGAGATTTAGACCAGCTAGCCAACATTGTGGGCTCTTGCTCCCATTGGAACAGGAAAGAAAGGGGTGGTGGTGGCATTTTTCTTTGCAATTAACTGGAAACAGGGAAGAATCAAAGCAAGAAGAACATTGTGAGCCTCACTGGACATTGTGGAATGGAAGAATAAGAATGGAGACTTGATGCTGTTTGACACATGTCTGAACAAATTTCTCAGCCAAGGATGAACTTGTGAACTTGGGAACTTCTGGAATTCTTCTCTGGAGCCTGGTTTTTATTTTTATTCTAATTTGGCCTTAAGGAAAAACATGGAATGTGATGTTTGCAAAAAGATGCTGCTGCATGTCTGACCCTAAAAACAAAAATATGATATAAAACCAAAAACAAATATGGTTGATAAAGTCAGTGCAGCCAAGGCCTTAAAACTTTACAAGTCAAAGCAATTCAGAATCGGAACAAAAGTTCTCAAAGGGCCTTAAAAAAGCTTGGGCTCAAATTCCCTAACAATGCAAGGAGCTAAGCAGTAGAGCCAGTGACCCAGAGAGGGTGGGCTCCCCTTTGCATAAGCTGGAAGGACACCTGGCAGAGACCTTCTTGTGTGGGTCCCAGGTTGGACTCAATGCTTTAAATGGATTGGGTGAATTTAAGAATCAACTTAAGATTTCTGGCCCCAGGCTGCTCTGAAGGCTATAAGCAGTGGCCAGAAACACCCTAAAAGTGAGTCCAGCCACCCAGGTGCATACCCATCCAAAACTTCTTTCCTCTCCAGTGACCTCAGCACCAGTGGGTTGTTAAGGAAGAACGATCAAAACCCTTCTCACTGTTGCCAAGGGGGATAAGATGGGATCCTGTGGAACCTCAAACTCAGTCCAAAGAGCCAGGTCTCCAAACTTTGATGAATCCATTGGTCAAGCAGGAAAAGAATCTCTGCAGCCAGTATCTCTGAAAGCATGACTCCACAGCCTGGCCAGAAGAGCATCCCAAGAAAATGAACTATAAAATGAAAGACAGGTTTATCCCACAGAGCAGCCTTTAGGCTAGGCCTGAACCAAATCTCTGCAGCTGCTCCTGTGTAATTGAGCCCCTCCCGGCCTATCCCTTGAGAAGGTACCCAAAATGCAAGATGGTCGGTCTCTTGAACATGTCACTTTCACTCCTGCTCGCTTTATTTATGATTTAAACAATAATATCTTGCCCTCGCGACTGTGGGTGGCTAACAGTACATTAAAAACCAAACACAATTCCAAACCAAAAATTTAAAAAGACTACAAGGATAACATGCAATGTGCCAAGGGCCACAAAGCCTGCTGTATCTCATTCAGTGACACAAGTCAGTCTCACCTAACATCTGGGTTCTTGGGGGAAGAGCCAGGTTTTTAAGGCTAATGAGGTTGGGGACCAAGAGAATCTAGGGAAATGCTGTTCCGTAGGGCAGGGGCTGTGATGAAAAAGCCTGTTTCCTGTGTCCATTTGATGACAATCTTCACAGAAGGGACTCAAAGCATCCCCACTTTGCTGGATCTGGTGGGATGAGCGGAGGCAATTGGAGATAGGAGGTCCCACAGACAGAGAGGCAGTCCCACCTCACTTTGTTCCATGCAAGTTTTTCACTTTAAAAAATCTCCAAAATAACATTTAAACACAGATTTCTAACCATGTATTTTCTCCAAGTGCAAGAAATGGGAACTGCCTGGGTGGGAAAAGTGAAAGTCAATGGAGAACAATAGGTTCCAATCCATATATGGCCCCCAAAAGGTTGGAGTAGAATGGATCCAAAGAAACAAAGCAATAAATTTTCTCAGATTTCAAATTACTCCACTTCCTCTTCCCATCCAGAGCATGTGATCAGCTCACTCTGAAAGAGAGCACAAAGCCCAGCCTCTCCAAGGAATCGGGAAGGGTTCACCCTTAAAATCAGCATAATGTATTGGTGTGAACCTCAAACTAAGAATTGGGAGCTCACCTTCAGATCCTCACCCAGCCATTATAATCCCCGATGGTGTTCACCAGCATATATTACCAGCCCGAGTCATATAAAGATCTAGTAGCTGCACGGGTGCAACACACTAAGTTTGGGTAATGCTGTTGGTTAGTTTTGTGGCTCAGCGTGGTTGGTTGTTATATGAATCCAACTCATTGGGTCAATTCATGGCCTGTTACATTGTGCAAGTGAAGAAAGAAAGTAGCTAATTCAGTAATCAGGTTAAGCATGTTCTGTGAATACAGCTACCATCGTCCCTCAGCCTAACCCATCTCTCAAGGCTGTGAGAATAAAACAGCCTACGCTATGGTAGGGAAGGTTAGGATAGACATTTATGAAATGTAGCATGTTTTCTCCAAAGCAACAGTACTTGTCATGCTTGTTCCTTTCTACCTGCAAAACTGGAAATGTATTTGCCAGTTCCATTAGCATTATTCCATGCTGCCAATTTTCTTCACCCACCTATCAAAGCACATGGTTGCTCCACAAATTCCACCAGACTTTGCTTTTTCTTTATTTCTTTTCTAAATAATACAGCCATTGATAAAGATAATACCTATGCATGGACACAGAGCCTAGAATGGGTATGATCAATGACTGACTAAGCCAGGCCTCATGCTTGAATCTGACTAGAAAAATCTGGGCATTCTTTTTAAATAGGACGCATTAAAATTAAACAAAGTAGGACACAGCAACGTCAGAGAAATAAGGAAGGCTGTGCAGAGATCTGGATTCAAAGGGCAAAAGATGATTCCGAGGGTGTAGCACCTGTCAGAACACCTTTAAGCAGCCACATGTTTTTCTGATATGGCTGATGCTGGATCCCAGGAAAGAACTTGCACCTGCACATACTCCAAATCACATTTTGGTCTTCACATCTGGATCTCTGCACTGCCCTAGTAATCAGCAGCATCTGTGGAGTAGGAGGTAAAAATCCACAAGATGGTGGTTGTGGTGCACTCCGAGCCTCACCCCTTTTGCACATGTGTGCACACATAAATAAATAGGGTAGGGTTTGGATCACTACATCACACCCAGCATCTTGTGGACTTTGATTCCACGATGTTAGTAATCCTTTCCAAAAAATGCACTGTAGAAAAAGAAGGGGGTGAAAATATCTTGCTTGCTGCTGAAAGAGAATGATCAATTCTAATAGTAGCACCCAGCCATTAAGGGCTATTTTATTTAAAGGGAAGGGGAGAACAATATGACCAGGACGTGCATGATAAAGCTTTCTCCTTCCATCCTGCAAGAACCCCATGGAGTTACCTAATGAAGTAAGGTCATTTCTTCACAATAAGAGGTGTGGACCACCAATTTGGATTAGACAACTCCATAAAGCTTAATAGAAATTTATGTATTACCCCCAATAACAAAGGGAGCCTGCCTCTCAGCACTAATTGCTAGAGAACACAAGCGGGGAACTCATTAGATTTTCCCCTGGCATGTAGTTGGCCTCTGGGGAGCCTAATGCTGGACTAGATAGGTCTTGCATTTGGTCCAGCAAAGTGATTTAAATGTTTTATGTTCACCTGAGTGATGGAAACACACTTTAGGGAAGTTGTGGACTACACAATCTGCTAGATCTGCTCAGTAAATCAAGGATGCAGGAATAAATAGAATAAATAAATACAAATATAAATAAATATAAGGAATAAATAGGTATTGTTGTACGAACTTGTAGCCGGTTTGGTCTAGTGGTTAAGGCACAGCCTAGAAACTGGGAGACGGTGAGTTCTAGTCCCCCTTAGGCACGGAAGCCGGCTGGGTGACCGTGGGCCAGTCTCTCTCTCTCAGCCCAACCACCTCACAGGTTGTTGTTGTGTGGAAAATAGGAGGAGGAGTATTAGGTATATTCCCTGCCTTGAGTTATTTATAAAAATAATAAAGGCAGGACAAAAAAAAATTTAAGAAAGTCAAAAGGCACTTTGTAAGGAGGGCTGCTGAGATGTTACATGGTCAAATTTACCTGCCTGAAGAAGGGAATATCTGGGGCTGTTTTCCAGCCAGGTCTTTAGGGTGCTCAGTGTGGGCCATCACCCTTCTGAGTTCTCTGCCTGGTCGTTGGCCAAGAGACAGACAGTTGCACAGCAAGACATGATGTAGGAACACCACCTTGTAGTTTAATCTGTGGAAGAAGGATGCTATCCCTTCTTCAGTTAACCAAGCAGAAGATGCTTAAGTGGTGGGCTCAACTCTTCTGCAGTCCGCCACGGTAGTCTCCCTCTTCACAGGGTGTTCCAGCTTTTGGCTTTGGCTGCTTTTTTCTAGAAGAAAATGTATTTTTGAGCAACAGATGGGACAAGAAGCTACCTGCAGATGGAGAGCCAACCCACCTGAGCTCTGTGTCATAAATGTTACCTGGAGAAAATAATATTGTCCTTATTTTCAAAAGGTTACAATTCAAGAGCCTTCCATTTAATACAAACATAATTACTGCTTTCCGAGGAAACAGAAGAGAACCCTACAGGTGAAATCTTTCTCCATATAATTATACATTAAGTTGCCAGATTTTTAACTGGGTTTAGCAACCATCTGTTTCCATTGTATATCTTTACAGCTGCATGCCAATGTGTTTTGACAATAATAGCCAAGAAAGAAAGAAGCAAGATGCTCTAGAAACCTCCTGCAGAAATTTAGCCAGAGACTTACTGGTGTCTCTCCTATCTCAAGTTGGCTACATTTTCACCCTTTCACTTAAGCACTTCCTTTATTAAACTTGGACCTCTCCCGAGGCTTTCCAATCTCATAGTAAGGTCATTTGGATGGGGATTATTGTTCCTCTAACACCATTTGTGCCATCTTTGTAAGTTTAAATCCTTGTAAATCTTTAGCCCTTTAAATAGCTTGCCCACTCATGTTTTGCCCTAGGAATCCTAACACCGGGTTTGAAAGTCCTTCCAGAGATCACACGGCTTTCAGTTATGTACAAGAAGCAACATGGCCTGGATCGTGTGATTTCTTGTGCTGCAGAACTTCTGGCAAAAGATGAAACGAGAGCAAAGGAGGACTCGAGGATAAGCTTTGGTAAAGAGAGAGGCTGGGAGATTATGTCCCGGCCACCTGCTTTCTTGTCAAGGAAGTGGGAGATAGAGCTGGTGCTGGATCTTCTTCAGGGGTGATTTTAAACAGGGCCCATCCTGAGAAGATGAAAATGGTGATTTCTGAGGATAAGAAACCCTGGACTGCAAAAAATATTGAAACTTGGGACTGTATCTTTGGAGAAAGTATGTTGAGTGTGTTATGAAGGGGTTTCAATTGTATCCTGTACGACCTGGAAACCCAAAAGGAAGAACTTCGAAGAAAAGGGGTTTTGCAGTGTAGGAGTAAGTGAGAGAAAAACTCTATTGGGGCCATTAAAGCACTGAAGAAAAATATCAGGAACAACATTGGCTCATAAAGTTCATGGCCTCTATTGCCTGCACAGAGTATGGGAAGTAAGCCAGATGAAAAGAACTATAGGAGGGCATTTGACAGTTGTAATTGAAACCTAGTAGGACGACTCTCATTTTTGTTGAGGATGTTAGCTGCCATCTTCCTGGGATCAGTGATCTGCAATGTGGGCAGTATGCGTGAGGTCTCATTCTCACACAGCTCCCTGGTGTAAAGTATTTGAGCATGGCCCTGAACAGCCCCACCTGGATGGAGGGATCCGTCCTCACCACTGCTATTCGCCAAGGCTTGCAGGTCATGGGGTCATCCGCCACCTCCTCCTGAGAAAGGCGCAGCTCCGAGAAGAGAGATCTTTCCTGGCTTTAGCCCTTGTTCCCCATAGTTCTTGCCCTGCAACATCCCATTTTGCAATATTCTTTCTTCTCAAGAAACAGAAGCACTACAAAAGGAGGAGCTGCATTGCATGCTAGAAAGGCCCATTTCTGCTCAAAGATCTGAAGGAATGAATGTGGTGGGACTGCTGAAAGCATCTTCATAAAAATAAGTTGAAGAACAAGTAACCAAATGAAAGAGAAGTTGTGGACATTTTCCCAAAGCAAATAGTGGATCATTCAAAACAGCATGTACTAATAATGAGGGGTAATTACCCTAACACCTGTTAGGAGACATACCTTGCCAAGCACGGTATGGAGGGCGGAGGGTGGAGGACGAGCTCTCCTTGACTTGATCTCAACTCATAGGCACGACCAAGTAGATAAAGCAGAAGCAGTGAAACTTTTAGGGGAAAGTGACCAAGTAATGCTGGAGTTGTCAATGTTGAGGGAAAGTAAAGCTGAATATAATCAAATACATTCCTTGGATTTAATTGTGAATAGGATTCCACGACAGAAGAAACTATTGGGATATGAGCCTAAGATCAGTGGGAGACTTAAAAAAGGAGACACTAAAAGTCATTTACAAATAATTCTACAAGGAAAAGAAATGAAGGACAACAATATAAACTAACGTGCAGAAAAGGTTTAATGAAAAATCTAAAAATCAAGAAGGGCACATATAGGAAGTAAAGAGTAGATCACCACAACACAGGGAACCCAGATTTTCAGAAATGGTTAGCCAAGGATGCCAAGAACAGCCAAAAGACCTTCTTCAGATACATTCAAAAGAAAAGCATTGGGAGATCCACTGCTCAGCCAAGATGATAAACGCTACTCGGGTAGCAAAGAAAAGGCAGACCTACTCAACCCTTGCTTTGAGCCAGTGTTCTCTGAGCAAAGGATGTGTGTTGCGCCCCACAATTGGGAAGGCCTGGTTGAAGGAGCAGAGTTTCAGCTCAAACTTGATAGAAATGCAGAAAAGGAAGACCTACACTGAGGATATGCTACTGTAATGTTACAGTTCATCATGGAAAAATGATGACACTTCGTTATTGTTATTAAATGTTAAAAATGTAATTAATTTGTTTTATTCAATGTTGTTTTAATTTTGTTAGCCAGCTTAGGCCACCCAGCTGGCTCAGAAATGGTCCAGAACGCTCATCAATAGTCCCTTGTCAAATGGGAGGAAAGTCAGGTGGGCTGCCCAGGAATCAGTTCAGGGTGTTCTGCTCTTCAGTACTGGTACCAGTACCTTGGATGAAGGGTGGAGGGAAGGCTGATCTGATCTGCAGACACAGTGGGTTGGCTCATAGTTGAGAAGACAGAAATTACGTTCAAAATGTTCTTGATAGGTTAGAGGAAAGTGTCAGGATGAAATTTAACACAGACAAGTTTTTCACTTAGGAATCCAAAATCAAACGCACAGGTGTAAGAGCAAATGGATTGGTTAATCACTTGTCAACCTAGCCAGTGAGTAGCCCTGAAATTGACTAAACAGTCCCTGCTTTACATTCTTAACTGGGAAATATAATTGAAAGGACCTTTGTTCCTTCCCTAGCCTGCCTGGCACGCAAGTTCCTTTCCTCTGGGCCCGGCTCCCATCACCTGGGGCCCCTCACTTCCTCTTCTCACATAATATCCTAGGGTAATTGACCCCCACAGCTAAACCCTTTTTCCAAACTCCAGCTCTTCCACAGCACTTATTCACTGACTGTGCAAATCCAGACAGCCACTAGATGGCATCTCAGAGATATGTCTCTCAGCTGCCAACTAGTGGTCGGTAGGTTGAACAGTTGACTGGTTGACCCATCATTTCGAGGAATAAAAAAAAAGTTCAATCAGAAAGCAGTGCGATGGGAAAGAAAGAAATGGCAGCTCAAAGAGCAATCACAGTGTTGTGCCTGCTAATTGGAGGAGGCTTTTCTCATTGGGAATGAGGGTGGCTGGGGCTGGACTTGTAGCCCTGAGAACTGCCAGGCACAATCACATGAAAGCTGTGTGGCCGCAGTCCAGCCCAGACGCCCTCGGGGTGACAGTACCGGTACGCTGGGGGTCAGCACGATTTAGGGCAGCGTGGCTTCCTGCCAGCTGCAGATGGGAAGGGAGCAGAGCAAAGCAGCTGAGTGGGTGCGGGCTGTGCTCCCAGTGATCTCAGCTGGAATGCGAATGAAGAAGTCCTCCTCTGCACATTTAAAGAGGAGGGGCATATGGCTGGAAAGGGGTGGGAACTTCTCTCTGTTATTTAATATTCTCTTGCCACCCTTTAAATCTCTCTCTCTTTCTCTTTTCAAGATATATGGCCATTATCCATCCTCTGCAACCAAGGCTATCAGCTGCAGCCACCAAGATTGTCATCTGTGTTATATGGCTCTTCGCTTTGTTATTATCGTTCCCTCAGGGATACTATTCCACAACCGCACATCTGCCTGAGCGAGTGGTATGTTATGTGGAATGGCCGCAAAATAAGACCCAGGTCTCTGCAATAACGTGAGTTGGGGCATTGCTGCTGCTGCTGCTGCTGTTGGTTGGGGTGGGAAGAAACTGTTCTGTGGCTCCCTTCCGAGAATGCTGTGATTATTCCAGAGAATGTCAGAGCTGCCAAAGAGGACCCGGGTTCTCAAATTCCAACCCCTTCTGATTTTCTGGCCTCCCTATAACCAACTGTTGTTGCTAGGGGTCAGGTCAGGTCTTGGCTGCATTTCCTTTGTTGCAGTGAACACGGGGATAGTCTACCCTGACATTTTCAGGTATCATCTTTGGGTAAGAAAATGCCATCAGGGAGTCAACCATCTACAAAACTGAAGAACTGTTGTTTTATTGCAGAGGTTTCTGTTTATTTTTCTTTTCTATTTATAATTTAAAAAGGGAATTAAATAAAAAACCAAGCTCAAACAATTGAAAACATGAATTTTCATTTGAAGAGCTAGGTGGGGAATGGGTGGGTTGTGAAAAAAGCAGCGTATTTTGACACAACGTCTGTGCACTATTCAGGACTGAGATAGCTATAGACAAAGGACCCTTGGAGGAATCACATTTATGTGCCACTCTTCCACTGATCCTGGTTGGTGCCACAGGGTGCCATATTTTTCTTTTCCTGAATTCAGATTTCCTTTAAAAAAGCAGCTGGAAGACCCTGGAGATTAATTTGGTCATACCTAGTCGTTCAGGATTGTTACATGGATCAGTTACCAATGAATACAGGCATATTGCACCATTAAACACACAAGATTGGCTGGGTTCACACAGCATTCTAGGTAAAGATAAAAGGGAGTGAGGAGGCGAACCCACCTGTTCTTTTAGTGTGTTGTATCAACCAGCTATAATATGATTTATTGCTTTGGGCAAAGCTGGGGGATCCAGGGACAGTGGGGGCAAAAAAATCAAGATGGTAGCATTACAGTGCACATAATGGGGGTGGAGCTTTGATCACACAGTCGTGGCCAACATCTTGACTTTTTTGATGCCTCTGGCCATAGCATGTTTGCAAACACAGCAGTGTTACTTTGTTTACCTGGAGATGGAGCTTAGCATGTTATGTGAATCCAACTATTGTCCATGTAGCTGAATCTTAACACTTTGCTCTAAGGTGTTTGCGATCCTCCTCCTTTGCTGTCATCTGCAAATTTGATAATTTTGTAGTTTTTTTGCATAGGCACAAACACTGTTCTGTGAAGACAGTTTCACTGGCATAAAATTGGATAAGATAGTTATGTGATATTCAGTATTGTACAGTAAAACAGAATATTTGGTATCTAGAACTTTGTATACACATTCTAATGAATGTACGGGGGGAATGGTACATGTCCTGGGATGGACTGGAACATCTGCTGAGTGCTTATGCACAAGTTCTGTGCAACTTTAACAATATTATACCATGTTCCAAAATAAGTATAAATCATCCGAATATAGCATCTGTTGCTAGGATGTATCAGCTGTGAAAATGGTTCACAGAGCCAGCCTTTGGAAAATGGTTCTTAACCAGTAAAATGAGGAGTATCAGATGGGATCATGAGGCCCATCCAGTCCAGCTGAATGAGCAGGCAAGCTTGGCTGAGACAGGAGGACCTTGCTGAGAATAGCTGGCCTGAATTGTGGTGAGGTTGGGCCTCCTCTCAGACAGCCCCTTCTGCCCTACCTCACTGAGATTCTGCACTTCTGCAGTGGTCTAGGGAAACAAGATTAACAAAGAGGTACATAGGAGAAATATTGCTGCTGCCAATGCATTTGATTTCTTCAGATGTCCTGCCTCTCCCTTGAACTGGGCAACAGAAATGGGTAGGGAATATTTTGGCTCTGGTGGTAAGACTGGAGTAACCTGACTCAAATCCCCATTCAGGTGTGAAGTTAAGAAGATCTGTATCTTTGCCAAGTCTAACATGAGGGGTTATTGTGCAGATGAATTCATCTAGAATTATGTATGTTGCTCAAAGCTTGTCACCTCCACAAGGTAGGCCTTGAGGTTACCCGAACTCTATTAATATAAGGTATAATAGAATCTAGAAAGCCTGCCAGAGTTGCCCACTGTCCCCTCTTATACCAAACAGAATCAAGGTGAGGTTATCTTGAGTTTCTTTCTCACCCCTTCTTCTTTCTCAGGACTGAGTTGTCATTTACTTAACAGTTCTTGCATCCCTTCTTCAGGGTTGTCTCCATGCTCCTCTATGGAGCTTTGAAGAAAGATCGAGTCATAACCGAAAAATTGGAGGTGGAGGAACATTTAAAGTGCTTGCTTGTGTCCTTGAGAAAATTTCAGAGACCAGGGTCCCTTCAGGATCCTGCAGTGCAAAGGTGTGGGTGGTCGGCCCTAGGCACAGGCTCTGCTGGGCTGCTTTAGAAATGTCTCTGTTTTTGTCATCAGGTGGGGTTTGTTTTTTGTTTTTGTTTTTGTCACCAGTGGTAATTTGCTTCTTTTCTTTTTTAAGCATCATATTTTATTCAGCTCAGAGAAATTTGCTTCTTTCCTGGGCAGCCAATTTATTATGATTGTGATCCATCGTTTTATGCTGGGCAAACATTGTTATCGTAACGAATCTGATTATCGGCATTACTCTAAGCATTTTAGTGAGTCCGCGGGTTACATTTATAGATGTATTTTTTAATAACTGGGCTTCAGATGTCATTGCAGATGTTGCGCATCTTCTGTTTTTTAAATGCTAATCTCTAGTGAAAAATGGAGGTAGTGAAAGCATATCAGGGAGCGACACAGCAGCAGGGACAGGGGAAAACTCGTTTTGCTGTTTCCTGTTGCTCTGATTCTGTGGCTCCTACAGTTGCGCATGTTCCAGAGTTAGTGCAGATGCCTTCCATCCAGTCTGATTCGGTCTTTGCCCAGAAAAAGCATGGGCTCCACCATTGTGAAAAGCAGGATGAGCAGGCAGAGGGTTGACGTCTGAGACTGATAGGAACATCATCATCCGAACTTTAAATGAATTTAATTTCCAAAGGATGAGTAGGTGGTGACAAGAAAAAACCCCCACCTGATAACAAAAGCAGAGACATTTCTAAAACAAGTACTGCAAGAACTAGCTGAAGCTTTATATATTCTGGAGAAACTCTGGAGAACTGGTAAAATGCTAGAGAATTGGAGAAGGGCAAATGTTGCTCTCAAGTTTAAATGAGAACAATAATTAGAAAGGAAAGGGGAGGAACTGGGAACTACAGGATGGTTAACTGGAAAAAGTCTAGAGTAGATCATCCAGAGATCCACTGAGAAGCACCTTGATATATGCTGTATGTGCCAAGACAGCAGGGATCTGTCCAGAAGAAATCTTGCCAGACAAATCTAATCTCATTTTTGATCAGGTAATTTCCTTAACGGATTACGAGATTGATGTGGATGTAATGTGATTTCAGCAAAGCATTTTGCAAAGCATTCCACGCCATTCTGATTAACATGCCAGTCAAGCTGTTGCTGGGTGGCATGACAGTTGAGTGAAAACTGTACTCAGGTGCTCATCGCTTGTTCCGCATCAAACTGGGGAGAACTGTCAGCCAGCCACAAGGTTCAGCCCTGGGCCCTCTACTTTTCAATATTTTTTATTTATGACTTGTAGATAGAGGAAATACGTATCAGATTAATAGGTAACCTAAAATTGGATGGAATAGTTAACACTCTGGAAGACAGAAATAATCTAATAAATTAGAGAAAGCAACAGAATGAAATTTAATAGAGACAAAGCAAATGTCTTCACTGAGGAAACAAAAATCAGATGCACAAATATAAGAGGGAGGGTATCTTCTTGGTAACAGTACTCACGAAAACAGTCTTGAAATAATAGTTAATGGCAAACTGAGTAAGAGTCGGCAGGGTGGTGTGCTTGAAAAAAAGGCAAAGGCAGCTTTAGGGTTCCTCCACAGAAGTAAAGCTTCCCAGCTTTAGGGATTACAAATTCCTAAATGGAATAGTTCTTCTACTCTCTTCTGTTTTGGTCAAACCACACCCGAAGTATTGTGTGCGTTCTGAACGCCACACTAAGAGTGACTGAAATAGGTCTGAAGACAAGTAATTAAGGATGGTCAAGGAATTAGAAACTATGTGGTATGAAGAGAGATCACCTCTTGGCCAAGTCGGTTGTAGTTGATTCAGGCAGAACTATACTATTTTGCTAGACAAGAACTAATAATGTATCTGCAGCCCAGATTGTGGCATTCTCTATTAGCCTTCATTGCCACACTTGGCTCCATTCTGCTGAGCTCAAGGACCTTCCATTAGATGAGGAAAGCTTGTCCAGAGATTGCTGACCCTTGGACAGGATTCAAAACCTGTGTACAGCGGCATGTGAATGGGAACTTCAGTGACCCTATTTTGTCCCCTTTCAGAACCATTTGTCGCTCTGTTTATTGCTCATTCGGAATAGCCAGCCTTTCAGAGAGGGCATGCATACTGCACTGCACACAGAAGCACTCACTAGATGCCAGGACCGCCTCCTCAGCTGGCATAGCAGCATCATGAGCACCAGACTCCAAGCAATGCCTTTGACCAGGGTGTTCATCTGTACCTGCCATTTGAGGTCTACCTAGCTTATCTTCAGGATATGTGGACCTCTGTAATGAAGGACCTTTGGTTTTTTTTATTGTCTCCCAGTTTTACAATATTGATTATCCACACTAAATTGCCTGGTGCTTCTATGGCACTTCCTGAATAGCACAAAGGAGACTTTCGCATACAGAAAGAGAGGATTGGGAATGACCTCTGTGGAGAAAACAGTACTCCCACTTTTTTTTCAAGATAATCCATGATTCCTAAGAAGAAAGACACCTGTGTCTCAAGGCAAGCATGAACTTGGCTGAAGCTCCCCAAAGCCTCAACAGAACTGTCAGGCCTGCCAGGCAGACCAGTCCAGAAACATGACCAGATGAGCTAATTCTACTTTATTGTAAGGCTACATTGACAGAATCTTGCAAGTCTGAAAGTACATTTCTCCTGCCGTTTCTTTTTACAGCCTGATAAACTAGGGCAGATGTGATCCTTTCTGAGTTTCTTTCTCTTCCCCTTATCCAGCTGCAGGCTTCCCCCTCACTTATCTGACCGTTCCTAGGCAGCATCTCTTCCCCCCTCCAGTCTCCCAAGGTCATTCCCACATGCCATTACACAGCTAGGATTATGTCTTTGCTAGGATACGCCTTCCTTCTCCAGGAGCAGTTGGCTTTACAAAGACGAGGCAGACAGTCTTGAGCCATTAAATTCTGATTCCGGCAGAAGTTTAGTCACCTGGTTCAGACTGTTTCAGTGGATGCCTAAGAGAACAGAAGCTGGCACAAACTCTCCATGGTACAAAGTTAAATGCAACATTTTTCTGCAAATTGGAATGCATACTTGCCATTTATATGTCATTGTTTACCAATTCAAAATAAGAAAACTGATTGGATTGGCCAATTATACATACATTTATTTTGAATTCCTGTTGCCTTTTTAATCTTTTAGGCTCCTTATGTTTATATCTTAATCATTTACTTATGTATTTTTTTAAAAGGTGATTGAATGGTAGTATAAAGATATTGCAAATAAATCATGAAAGTATAAGTAAGTAGAAATGAATAGGTAAGTTGCACTAGGAGATTACAAGCCACGAAATTTGTTTCAGATGTTTTCTCTAGAAAAAGGAAACATAATCTTTTAATTGAGAAAGTTTGTATTTTTAAGTTTGAATGTCAAAGTGAATGTCTCCCTTGTTTGAATAAAAAGTTTTATTCTCTGATAAATATTTTTCCCCTTAAATCATAAAAGCAATATTATGCTCAGCTTTACCTAATTTTACTGAGGTATGAGAGAAAATGTTGCAACCGAGAACATTAGTGGTGTTAGCGTTTGATTGATAACCTACATTTGACATTTTTACTGAACATGTTTAATGTATTAGCAAACTGCTTTGCAAGCAGATGACCACCATGGTGGCGTTTTTCTCAGTGTAACTTTGAATTGCTTTTGAACCTCTGGGAATGCTGAGAGAACATCAGGATAATTGCAGTCCCTTTCCCAGATCTCAGAAACCGGGGAGAGAGGCACCCGCGATGCAAAGCACTGCCGCCCCCCGAAGGGTCAGTCAGAGCAGACTTCCCGTGGCATCGGAGCTCGCAAGGCTGGCCCCCAGGTTTCCCCCCAGGTTCAAGACAGGTATGGCAGTTCCAGTTCAGCAGAGCCCTGTTGGAATTGGTGACCAGAGCCCATCTGTATTGTTCACAGCAGAGCAGGTGAAGGCAAGCAAGTTAGTTCTGGCTTCAGGGGTGGAGTAAGTTTATTTTGAAACACACAGATACGATAAGAGCCCCACATTATGCTGTGCATTTGGCTCTGATGCCTTAAATGTGATGTAATAATTAGTGTCTCCCTCTCTCTCTCTCTCTCTCTCTCTCGATCCGTGGCCTATATCAGTAGGTATGTATGGACAGTATGTATGTATGTATTTATTCAATTTGTATGGCCGCCCATCTCATCTGAACGACTCTGGGCAGCTCACAACAGATAAAAAAACAACAATCCAATAAAAACAAGTTAAAACCAATATACCAGCATATAAAACCATAAATAATTATTTTAAAACAATCCTGGTCAGTGGCTATCCTTCCTTGCATCAGCTCAGCACAGCCATTGTAAAAACTCCCCAGCATGTCTGTCCAGCTATCTCTGGATATGTAGGATTTTTTAAAAAATTTGAGGAGCTTGCCATCCCTGCAAGCATCTCTGATAGGGGTATTTTCAGCACCACTGAGTTGAAAGGGTACCTTGGGCATCATCAGGTTTCACTGCCTGCTCAGCACAGGATTGTAGGGCACGTTCTACCATCGGCCTCTCCTGAGAAGTTCGGCTGCTCAGCATCTGTTCAAATGTTTCCAAGAAAGGTGAGCCTCCCCCCCACCCCCCAAGGCTCTCTGCACGACTGCTGAATAATTCCAGGCTTTAAAATTTATCCTAATGCTCAACTGAAATCTACTCCCTTGACATTTCCACCCATTGGGCCTGGTCTGGATCGACAAAAAATCGATACCTGATTGCTGCTATCACATCTGTCCTTGTCAAGCCCCACATGGCTAGGCAAAACCAAAGACACAAGGGCAGCACAGATTTCAGCAAGGTCTAGCGTAAATAGAGGGACGCAGTGGCACTGCGGGTTAAACCGCTGAGCTGCTGAGCTTGCCCATCGGAAGGTCAGCAGTTCGAATCTGCGTGATGGGGTTTGCTCCCGTTGCTAGTCCCAGCTCCTGCCAACCTAGCAGTTCAAAAACATGCAAATGTGAGTAGATTAATAGGCACCGCTTTGGCGGGCAGGTAATGGCGTTCCGTTTAGTCATGCCGGCCACATGACCACGGAAGTGTCTACGGACAAACGCCGGCTCTTCGGCTTTGAAACAAAGATGAGCACCGCCCCCTAGAGTCGGACACGACTGGACTTAATGTCAAGGGAACCTAGCATAAAAACAGAACCTTGGAATTTCTCTTCCTCGTTCATACTGAACTCGTTAAGCAGGAGCCTCTTTGAATACTTTGAAACGCTTCTTCCCAGACTTCTCCCCACCTGGACTGAGCTGCCATTAACAAGATAGGCTGTCAAGAACTCACCCACTGCTACATCTTCCTGTTCTTCCCAGCCTCCCCACAGTCCCTCACAATCCTCCCTCGCGTGACCCCAACTCCAGCCCCACAGCTGCCTTACCCATTGACTTCGACTGTTCTGCTTGTAGCGCATCACTACCTTGGTGGCTCTGTTCCTTGCTGGCTCCAGCCTAGCAGTGGCCTTTCTGATCCTGCATATTTTGCATCAACTCCAGCCAGCCTGACATGGAATGAAGTGGAACCATGACGTCCAGTGGCCTGGCCATTGCACCTCTGTTAGCACTGCCCAAGATCACATTATCTTTCTCTCTGTCGCACTGTACACTACTGGATCAGCATGTTGCATTGGGAGCTTTGATTTTGGTGTCCCCCAAAGGGTGCCTTGACATTTCCTCTTTCAATCTGGATTTTGTTCATTGTGGCTGGTTGCTGTATCTTGATTCTGAGCTGTGTGTGGGCTGTGTGGGCAGTGGCGTGCTGGAGCTCGCTCACACCAGCTCATGAGAGCTGATCATTAAACTTTCTGGAATTTTGCAAGCTGGTTGAGTGCAGAGCTGAGCCACAATGCCTAGAGCTCTAATCAGCTGTTCAGGGGCTAGTGACATGGCACGGCGGTGGCAGTGGAGTTGGCAGAGCCGATTCTTAGCATTTATCAGCACACCTCTGGCTGGGTGGCTTTCACAGCTTCATGCCATTAGCAATTTGGATAAGCATCTGTAAAAAAGAATGACCAGCACAGCACCTGACGAGGCAAGGCTAAAATGGGTTGGATGCTTCAGGCTCTGTTAAAGAACACAGAACTTCCAGTTTACACTCTACTACCTGATTGTGCCCAGAGCAGCTTGTAATTCAAAAACAACAAGACACCAGAATATCTTATTTCTGTCGTGGTCTGTACTGGTTGAGTTCCACTTAGAAGTGATTAGGGCAATCTAAATAAACAACACACTCATTTCAGAAATACAGTACTCTCATTGTAACATTTTAAATATTATGAAATTCTCGCTATAATATCAAATTGGGCTTGAACCAGTACAGACCAAGAGAGAAGTTGTCTGCTGAGCTCCTTCGGTCTGAAATGGTTTGAGCAATCTCCAGCTCCCCCACCCCACCCCACCCCACCCCCTGCCCCCACCTGGACCTTGTCTTGCTTCTTCTAGCATGTTACATGGCATGGCAGTTGTGTAATGATAATACAGATCGAGGGTTGTGTGTTGTGTCACCCCTGCCATACAGATGCTTAATCAGTGATTGGTCTTGCTAATAAAAATAGAATAGCCTGTCCATGTTCTACTATCTTTTCAATCAGGTAGAGTGAGAAACCAGCCAAATGCTTTTCTAAATTCAAAATAGACTCCCTGTGGCATTCTTGCTATTGGTCAGATTAATGTTTCGGTGACCCTGTTTTCATGATAGGCTTAACTGGATCAATGGGAGGTTAGTGCATTGTAGGAGCACCACAAAAGAGTCACTTGACCCAGATGAGCACAGGATTCAGGTTGGCCCCGGCAGATCACGCCCAGGTTAGTTTGAAACTCCACCTAGTCATTTGTGTCATGGGAATACCTAAACCCATTCAGTCAACCCATTTTGCCTTCCTGGTCCTCCAAGACAGAAGGAGATCCTGAAACAGCAGATCCCTGCCACAGCTTGGCAGCACCAAATAGACCTCCTAAACATCATCACCTATTTGGGGGTGGGGGGGGAGGTCACAACACAAACCCCATACAATATTAGGAAGCAAGTATGTGTGCATGTCGTCATTTTTTCATCCTTGTGGCTGTGCTCCTAAATGTCTGCTGCACTTCCCAAGTCACACTTCCTGTGACCTAGCTGGGCAATGGGGAAGGGACTATGAATTTAATGAAGCCTCTCCAGTACTCTCCTACAACAAGGCTCCTGAGATATTAGGTACTTCCAGGAACTCTGTTCCCAAACTTGGGAATTGGTCCAGTTAGTCTGATCATGCTACCATTACTAAGGGGATTTGCCTGGGTTATAGCCAGCTCACAGACCAACTGCTGAATAATCCGCTCTTGAATTTTGCTTGATATTGACATTCTTGGATCCACTTGACTCTTTTTTGAAGACAGCACATATCTGTTTCAGGTTCAAGATTTTTCAGTGGCCCTGAAATAAAACCTACCTTTCTTTATTCTGGGCATAATTCTTCATTTAGAGCAAATAAGTAATAACATCTCCTTACCTATCCTATAATTCAAGGCTCTCTTTTTTCTGAGGCTATAAAACTTTAGCAGTTTGGGATTTCTTTCATTGTCTGCCAATATTTCGTCTTCCCAGGATAATGGACTTACCACTTAACAACCTCTTAGTTTCAAGACCTTGGTGCAAAGCAAAAAAGTGGCGCAAAGCAAAATAGTGAAGAATCCATTGAGTCATAGGGAGCTGGGCAGGAACAGGAAGATGAAGCAACAGATTTAAACTGCCATGAGTGTAAAAGGGGAACGGCAATCATATGTTGCCAGAGGGCTATCAAATGTTCTGTGTGGCTTCATTCTGGTTTGCAATAAAGATTCTTATCTGTCACCCCATGTCATGTGTCCAAGAAAGACTTCAGCCAAGTTTGTATGTGACATTGCAGGATAAGAATTTATTGTCAATTCCTGGTCTGGAGAGTTGGGCAGTCTTCAGAGTGGAACAAATTCTGGCATAGTGGCCCTGTCAAAAGCCTGTGCAGTTTTGTTAGTTTCTCAGAGGAAGGATGTTTGCAAACATTCAATATTATTTTAATCATGTAATCAGATTGCACTCCACTGTGGTCAGTAAATTGTTCATAAAAGTATTGCCTCTTCTCAGTAGCAATAAGACCAGATGCATTAACAAATCAATGACATTTTAAAAAGTAACTGAAAGGCAGCAGAAAAGCAGCAGAAAAGCTTTCCCCTCTCTGAAAGGTTGCTCCCTGCATTAATGGGAATAGTTAAAGGAAGTAGATATTTTGTATCACAAAATATAATTTAAATAATGGAAATTATAAGGTTGCAGTCCTAAGTATATTTACTTGCAGATCAATCCATTCAATGGGGCTTAGTTCAACTGAGATATTGTAGGCAAAAGTACTGTAAAATAAATATTGTTGTTGATTCGTTTAGTCGCTTCTGACTCTTCGTGACTTCATGGACTAGCCCATGCCAGAGCTTCCTGTCGGTCGTCAACACCCCCAGCTCCCCCAGGGACGAGTCCGTCACCTCCAGAATATCATCCATCCATCTTGCCCTTGGTCGGCCCCTCTTCCTTTTGCCTTCCACTCTCCCTAGCATCAGCATCTTCTCCAGGGTGTCCTGTCTTCTCATTATGTGACCAAAGTATTTCAGTTTTGCCTTTAATATCGTTCCCTCAAGTGAGCAGTCTGGCTTAATTTCCTGGAGGATGGACTGGTTTGATCTTCTTGCAGTTCAAGGCACTCTCAGAATTTTCCTCCAACACCACAGTTCAAAAGCATCGATCTTCCTTCTCTCAGCCTTCCTTATGGTCCAGCTCTCACAGCCATATGTTACTATGGGGAACACCATTGCTTTAACTATGCGGACCTTTGTTGTCAACGTGATGTCTCTGCTCTTAACTATTTTATCGAGATTTGTCATTGCTCTTCTCCCAAAGATTAAGCGTCTTCTGATTTCCTGACTGCTGTCAGCATCTGCAGTAATCTTCGCACCTAGAAATACAAAGTCTTTCACTGCTTCTACATTTTCTCCCTCTATTTGCCAGTTATCAATCAAGCTGGTTGCCATAATCTTGGTTTTTTTGAGGTTTAGCTGCAAGCCAGCTTTTGCACTTTCTTCTTTCACCTTCATCATAAGGCTCCTCAGTTCCTCTTCGCTTTCAGCCATCAAAGTGGTATCTTCTGCATAGCTGAGATTGTTAATGTTTCTTCCAGCGATTTTAACTCCCGCCTTGGATTCCTCAAGCCCAGCACGTCATATGATGTGTTCTGCGTACAAGTTAAATAGGTAGGGTGAGAGTATACAGCCCTGCCGTACTCCTTTCTCAATCTTAAACCAGTCCGTTGTTCTGCGGTCTGTTCTTACTGTTGCTACTTGGTCATTATACAGATTCTTCAGGAGGCAGACAAGATGACTTGGTATCCCCATACCACTAAGAACTTGCCACAATTTGTTATGGTCCACACAGTCAAAGGCTTTAGGATAGTCAGTAAACCAGAAATAGATGTTTTTCTGAAACTCCCTGGCTTTTTCCATTATCCAGCAGATATTGGCAATTTGGTCCCTAGTTCCTCTGCCTTTTCTAAACCCAGCTTGTACATCTGGCAATTCTCGCTCCATGAATTGCTGAAGTCTACCTTGCAGAATCTTGAGCATTACCTTACTGGCATGTGAAATGAGTGCCACTGTTCGATAGTTTGAACATTCTTTAGTGTTCCCCTTTTTTGGTATGGGGATATAAGTTGATTTTTTCCAGTCTGATGGCCATACTTGTGTTTTCCAAATTTGCTGGCATATAGCATGCATTACCTTGACAGCATCATCTTGCAAGATTTTGAACAGTTCAGCTGGGATGCCGTCATCTCCTACTGCCTTGTTATTAGCAATGCTTCTTAAGGCCCATTCAACCTCACTCTTCAGGATGTCTGGCTCTAGCTCACTGACCACACCGTCAAAGCTATCCCTGATATTGTTATCCTTCCTATACAGGTCTTCCATATATTCTTGCCACCTTTTCTTGATCTCTTCTTCTTCTGTTAGGTCCTTGCCATCTTTGTTTTTGATCATGCCCATTTTTGCCTGGAATTTACCTCCAATGTTTCTAATTTTCTGGAAGAGGTCTCTTGTCCTTCCTATTCTATTGTCTTCTTCCACTTCTGTGCATTGCTTGTTTAAAAATAATTCCTTATCTCTTCTGGCTAACCTCTGGAATGTTGCATTTAATTGGGCATATCTCCCCCTATCACTGTTGCCTTTTGCTTTCCTTCTTTCTTGGGCTACTTCTAGTGTCTCAGCAGACAGCCATTTTGCCTTCTTGGTTTTCTCTTTCTTTGGGATGTATTTTGTTGCCACCTCCTGAACAATGTTGTGAACTTCTGTCCAGAGTTCTTCTGGGACCCTGTCTACTAAGTCCAGTCCCTTAAATCTATTCTTCACCTTCACTGCATATTCCTTAGGAATATTAGTGAGCTCATATCTAGCTGATCTGTGGGTCTTCCCTAATCTCTTTAGTCTGATCCTAAATTGTGCAATAAGAAGTTTGTGATCTGAACAATGGTCAGCTCCAGGTCTGGCATAGTAGATACGGTCAGTAGTAGATCTGGTGGTCATTTGATGTGAAGTGGCCCATTCCAGTCCATTTCAGTTCACTGACGCCCAAAATGTCTATCTTTAATCTTGACATCTCACCAATAACCACATCCAATTTGCCCTGGCTCATAGATCTTACATTCCAGGTTCCAATGGTGTGTTGATCCTTAGAACATCGGATTCGCCGTTCACCACCAGCACCGTCGGCCTCTAGCCGTCCTTTTGGCTTTAAGCTAGCTGCTTCATCACGTCTGGGGCTAGTTGAACGCATCCTCTGTTCCTCCCCAGTAGCATTTTGACCATCTTCCGACCTGGGGCTCTCATCTTCCGATGGTATACCGACATATCTCTGGTTGTACTGATCCATTTAGTTTTCACGGCAAGAATACTGGGGTGGGTTGCCATTACCTTCCCCAGGGATTGCATTTAGTCTGACCTCTCTGTCACGACCTTCCCATCTTGGGTGGCCCTTCACGGTTTAGCTCATGACATCATTGAGGTGCTCAAGCTCCAGCACCATGACAAGGTAACAATCCTTTGCTGAAGAAAATAAATATAAGATACATAAAAGTAAATGTATTTTTCCATCAGTAATCTAATGGGTAGGCAAAATTTCCCCATTTGGAGGATATAACTCAGCCTCCTAAATGGCTGACAGGCAGGAGGAAACCTGTGGAAGTGGTTAGTTACATCGCTGCAAGCAACCAGATTTTTTTTTTTTTTTTTTGCCCATTTTTTGTGATTCTGGAAGGTTGGGAGAATTAAGGGTGAGAATAGTGGTGTTCCACCTCATAAAGTCCAGGGGCAGGGGGAGGGCTATTTCCATTTTATTTGGTGTTTTTGTTCCATACTCCTATAGACTTGTAATTTTCCCGCCACCATTTGATTCTGTGATCTTGGGGGGCTCTGGAAGCTACGAATGGGGAGCCGGGGTCCCACATGCCCTGAATGCACGGCAAGGAAGTTTCTCCCTCTCTGGAATGCCCTCCTCCTCCCTAGTGCCCCATCCCAAGGCACATGTTTTGTTGTTCTCCTGCTGAATCATCTGCAGATCCTTCCTTAACCCGTTATTGTTTTGGTGAACCAGGAACAGTCGGGTGAGCCCTTAGAGCCTGCTGGCCATGCATCCTGGCACCTTGATCTTGCAGGTGAGGTGGTGCACCAGGACTCTAAAACATCCAGAATTTCCTGTCAGAGCAATGATGCGGGAGATCAAAGGCAGAGATGGACTGCTGAAACTTCAAGTTTGAGACATGTGCCCTCTCCCTGATTTGCCAGTCATCAAGACTGTTCCATGTGCCAATCAATAAACACAAGGAGTGCAGTGCTGCCTTGCTGTATCTGAAGACAGATGTCATAGGCTTTTCATGGTGATTTTGAATCATAAGTTGACAAGTAAACAGATCTACAAATATCAGAATCACCAGTCTGTTCTTGCAGAGCCCTCCAGCAATTACGAGCTATATGTGGATTATAAATCAAGGTCAGTTCTCAATTGAGCGGGAGCAGAGGACTCAATCCACCATAGTGACTCAGGTACTTAAGAAGCAGCCTCCCAGCTTGGCACCCCAAGTAAACTGATTATCGTAAGAAGACCCAACTCAATGAGAAGACTTGATCTTTACAGACATAGACCTGGTATATAACTTATCCATATGGAATACTTGTTGGTTTCTCATTCCTTCATGACTTTGAGCTGAATGTGTAAACAATTCAGGTAAACAATTATATTTAAAAGGGATAGTTCATTTGGCATTTTATTTTTTGATGGGTCACCCAAAAATGAAACAGTGCTGTCTCTCAGCCTTTTAAGCTGCCAAGAAAAGGATAACCTGAAGATGACATTCAGGCATAGCTGCTGTGTGGTTGCATACATTCATTGCGCTCCTGGTTTGACTGGAGGATGAGATTAAGTATATCTCTAAAACATGGAGGCTGCTTAAATTATCCTAGCTTTTTTCTTGCCGTATATTACTACTAAGTGCCATCATGGCAGCCTGAAGCATTGCTGCCCAGGACCCCAAGTCATCAGGATTGCTTGTCCCTTGTTTTGAATGAATGGAGTGATGCAAAGTGTGTCCTCTACCAATTTTACAGCCAACTGGTTGGGATGTCAGGTAGGCTGAGGAACAATCGAGTTGTGACAAAAGCCAGGAATCCTTTGTGGAAAGAAGTAGAGTGAACAAGTGAACAACTGCAAATGCAGAGGAAGAGGACATGTGGAGAAAAGTAGAGTATGGGCAGAAGAGTAGAAGAGAAGAAGGAACAAAAGAGGCTTTTAAAAGCAAGAAGGATAGAGCCGTGAAGTGCAGCAGGGAAATTGTAAGAGCGTTAGAGAGTTATATAAATGAAGAAGATTAAAATAGTTCATAAAACTTTATTAAGTTTCAACAAGAGATAAAGTACAAAGAAGCAGGAAAAAAAAGAATTAGAAAGATCAGAAAAAGAGCAAAATTAAAATACAAATATAAGATACATTAACCTCTTACTCTAAAATTAACAATAGTACACAGTATTTCTATAATCGTAAACAATTCTAATCATCAAATCCCAAAATTTCATTTTCATTTTTTTCAGTTTCAAGCAAAAAGTCCACAAGTGGTTTCCAAGCAGAAAGACAGCTAGACAGAATCTTTTCTTTAATCAAAGGAGTCAGTTTCACCATCTCAGCCAATTCCATTAACTTCACCGTCCACCATCCATTCTTGCGTTGTAGGTATTTGTAAGTCCTTCCACCTCCGTCCATATAAAAGCCTTGCTGCTGTCATCCTATATAAGAACAAAGGCCCATGTTTTCTTTCAGTCTGTTTATCCATCAGACCTAAAAGGAAAACCTCTGGTTTCTATTGTGCATTTGTTTTGAGAATTCTCTGAATTTAAGTACGTATCTGATCCCAGGATTTCTTAGCTTTCTTCCACGTCCATCAAAGATGGTAAAAAGTACCTTCACGCTGATTGCATTTCTGGACACTCTCTTATACATCTTTGGCAATTTATCTAGTATTAAATTCCAACGATACATCATCTTATAAAAATTCCCTTTCAGATGATTACTAATTTTAAATTTCAGTCCCTTACTCCACATATTCTCCCATTGATCAAGTATTATACTGTAACCAAAAATCTTTGTCACTTCATTGGGGCCAACGGGTTCAAACTCTTCTCAGATGACTAGGCCAGACCATGGCTCAGGTTCTGTACAGACAGATTCCAACCCTGAGCAAATCCAAGGAACTTCATCTCTCAGGTGCCTAGAAAAATTCTCACAGGGGCCCTGCAGGTGTTCCCCTGGCCCCTTGTTACCTGGAGGGGTAGGATTGCCCTAGATGGGGCCAACGGACACAGTAAGGGCAGGAAAGTAATGACTTTTGCCACCCTTGTTGCCGCAAGGTAATCCTTAAGAAAGGCTCTTAACCCATGTTTGGTTGGTGTAATGGCACGTGGGGAAGACTGGGAGACGGGGCAAACAGATCCTGCCTAGGGAACGGTCAGATAAGAGAGGGCATAGCCCGCAGCTGGATAGTGGGCAGGGCAAACGGCTCAGAAGGGACCCTCCCTTGTTTCTCAGGCTGTAAAGGAGATGGTCCTGCAGCCAGACAAACCCCATTCCTGCCGTAAGTGAAACTGGCAGACGTTTTCCCCACCACTGATGATGTGCTGAAGAGGGAGGGCAGCAGAGCCGGAAGAATTGGCCAGTGGTTTTGCTTATCAATTATTTCTCCCATGCTCTTTCTAATAAACATTGCAAAAAAAAAAACAACCATCAGAAGTCCCTGGGAACTTGCTTCTCAAGTTCCTGAATTTCTCAACCTCATAAAAGTGGACAAAATAAAATGCTTCCTCCTCCTGTTTCCAGCATTCGGGACTTCCTTCTGAAGTCTTCTCTGTTCCCCACCAGCCCTTTCTCTTTCTATCTGATGCTCAGCTCTAGAAACTTCCCTTGCAGTTAAGAGAGGGTGTTTTTGCAGTGACAAAAGCAATAAATTAACCAACTTGAGAACCAGAAATGGAAAAGCACGTACCAGAGAACAATGTTGTAAAAATGCATGTGGGAATTCTGTAATGCCAAACATTCGCTTTTTCAGGCAAGGCCATTTGCATCTGAAATGCATGTAAATCATTGAAACTGATTTCTCTGCCCATCGTGGTCAATAGAGACATTTGCTCTGGATTACATATGCATAATATAAAAATACAGTGCAGACAAAATGTGTACAGTCCATTTTCCTTTTGGGGAACTTCAGTGCATGAAATGCGCAACAAGGATTTAGATCAGCTGTAACTCAAAACTTGCAGGATGATACAGCTGTGCATGGCAACTTTGTCAGAAAGGGTGGACTTGAACCTGGGTCTCCCCACTCCTGGTCCAGCAGCTTCATCTGAGCCACACTAGTTCTCTGTGCATGGCAACTTTGTCAGAAAGGGTGGACTTGAACCTGGGTCTCCCCGCTCCTGGTCCAGCAGCTTCATCTGACCCACACTAGTTCTCTGTGATGGCTTTGGTTACACCACATGCCTCAACAGTTGTCAAGTACTTGAGCCACAAAGTCCATTTTAGCCTAACTTAGTGTATTGGGTGAACTCAGATTACAATTAATAAAATATGTGGGGCAGATTTGGGAAGCCTTGAACTTTAGGGTTTGGAATGGGCAATATGTATAGGAGAGAGTTGTCACTCGGGAGATTTGGTCGGGCAATATTTCATGATCCTTCCTTAACTTGGTGCACAATTTGATGAATTTGCCGTGAATTTGGCTGATCATCTCTTGCAGGTGGGGGAATCTTGGCCTCAGCCAAGGGATGGGGTAGGCTTTGGTGTTCAGGTGGATGTCCAAACAAGTGATTTAGATTGCTGTTGCGATGAACTACAGGCCAAGGGTGAATCCTTGCAAGCTCTGGAAGGCCAAGCCATATTTATATAAATAGGAAGAATTTTATAGAGCTTGAGTTGGGAGAAGTTGCAAGGGTGGGTGAGGACAACTGTGGTGAAGGAAGCTATGATGCCTTCTTTCACCAGTCTTTCCGGTTATGTATGGCATTTGGTATTCATCGTTCCTTTTTATTTCTGAAGAGAGATTTTTCACCCAGTCAAAAGGTAAAAAGAAACAAAACATGATAGCCCATAGACCTGAAAGGTCAGGACTTTTGATAAAGGTGTCTGCAAAGATAGGAGAGATCAAATGTCTTTGTCTAATGACTGTTCTTTCACCCTGCTACCCACCTTTGAGTAGAACGCTCTTTCTATCCACACATACAAAAAACGTTGGTGTTGGTTCCAAAGGAGCTGCCTTCCAGCATCTCTGCTTTCTGTTATTTTGTACCACTGTCTTTTAAGCTGATGCCTCAGTTTTTCAAAATAAAGTCTAATCTTTCCTTAATTTATTAGTTGGGAGATGCTTTCAGCTCACAGAGCAAGTATTTCCCTGTCTTGCACTTCTCCTGTTAGAGCTTCTGTCTCTCCCTCTGCCTCCACTGTTCATTTCTGCAAAGAAATAACATGTCCAAGCTGATCAAACCATGCAGTTAACTGATGTTTTGGTATTTTGTCTTTGTTCCTTTGCAAGCTTTACTTTTTAAAAATGCTACAACTAAAGCACTGAGCTATTTCCTTTTCAGTCTTGACAAAATGAGCTAGAAGAATAATTCCACTAATTATTGTTTGTGACAATTCCTCATTTCTATGATAAAAACTTGGCTGGCTCCCGAAGCTACATAGAGGTTTCCTTCATGGAAGAGGTTTTTCCTGGAATGGGGAGAGCGATATGAACAGGATAGAGGAACCTTGAATGGGGATTGGAACAGGCCACTTGGTCTTTCAACCTCATCCTGGCCTCTCCTGGGATGGAAGGCTTATGATACTGCCAGGAAATGGGGTGAAAACTCCTACAAGGTGAGCTTGAGGAGGAGGAGGAGGCTATATTAAAATTACATGCCACGCAGCTCCCAGTGAAGGCTCTAGGCACTTTTAACTGTTCCCTCATTTCTGGGGCCAGCCCTAATTTTCTGACATGCAAATCATTATCCCTAGGGGATCAAAAAACTCAAGCGGTTGGTCATAACTGCGATTGAAGCATGTGCGTCACGCACAAAAAGGGGAGTGCGGCTTCAATTGCACAGTTGTGACCACCCTCTTGACTTTTTTGACACCCCCCCCCCCACCCGATGCCACTACAATTGCCTTTTTTTTTCTGGCCACATTTCCAAACAAAACAGTTGGTGGCAGCCAGTCACATATTTTATTTTCTGAGAAGGCTTTTAGAACCTCATCTTGAGCTCTGCTTCCATATTATATATGCAGCAACTTATTTGGGGGAGGGGGGGAATCTTCAGAAGACCTTCTAGAAAGCCGAGGGCTGGGGTTTGCCATATTAATAGGCCATTGGATTAATTTATGATTCAGTTTGTTATGCAACCCACCACTCCCCCAAAATTCAGCGATCAGATTAAATGTGGAGTGAACAATTTCTGTTTGATGTAACAACTGCCTCAGCTCCTGGCCTTCCTTCAGAGTTTGTGGCAAGGAACACCTGCATTCCTCCAGTATTCTCCGTTCCATCTGCAGTAATTTCCATTCTGCCCCATATTCTCCTTTAAAGTCGAGCCCTCACTTGCCTTCTTTTCGGCCAAGAGGCAAAAGCCCCAGTACATTGTTTTCTCCCAAAAAAACTCTAACGTGTGCATTTTCCCTGATGGCTAAGATGGCTTCCAAGAGGCTGAATGTTGACTACATGCTAGAACGAGTAAATTGACTATAAAACCTCATTTATGTTACTGATAAGCATTGATCTTACTGATGCCTCAGAATTAAGTCTTCAAACCTTCAGCACATGGGCTGAACCTTAGGCTCCGTATCTTTTTGGCTAGAAGTGATTCCGCTGTTGTGGGGGAGACATAAATCAGGGCTGGACATCTTCTAAGAGAGGCATTATTTACTCCTGAACTGTGATCTTCAACTCTTTCAATATGGCAAATGCTGAAATATGAGATAACACATCAAGAATAAACACTGACATCATACAAGGTTCATTTTAGAACTCTGCAGCAACAAACTATGCCAGAAGTTTATCTAAGGCCAATCTGCTTGATGAGAAGTTATTCTGGTCTTCGGAGCAGTGGACTTGGGAGGTGGAGGGGGGCATATGCCTGAAGGTGACCTGAACTGAGCCCCAGGCAACAGCTGCCAGCATTCAGTCTGAACTGCAGCTCCATAACAAGGAGACCAAGATTCAGCCAGGAAAGAGACTGGTAGAAAGCATAAGGTGTCTCCCTTTCCATCGCTGAGAACTGATGACAGAAGTACATAATCAAATAAAACAAACAACAAAATCATAGACTTGTCAACCTGGAAGAAGCTGCAAAGATCATCTAATCCAACTTTCTGCCGAGTATAGGAAAATTAATTAGACGTAGCTGCCCAGCCTCTTCTTAGATGGATATCCTACAATCCCTAGAGGTAGTCCATTGCACTGTTGTACAGATCTTACTAGAACTTTTTCCTTCCACTTAAGTGAAATCTGGGTAGTTGCAACTTATCCTGATTATTCCTGTTCCTGAAGTCTATAGCAATGGAAACAGCTCGTGGCCACCTTCCCTACAGCATCCCTTTATGAACCTGAACACTGATGTCACCTCTCGTGTTTTTTCTCCAGACTGAATATCGCAAGTTCTTTCAGCCTTTCTACAGCAAGAGTAAATCGCTAGACTCTTTATTCCGTGTTTGATAAATAGCCTTTAGGCAATTTTCAGCAACTTCTCTAGAACTCAAAAAGGATGTATTATGTAATATTTGTTTGATTGTTTATTAAATTTCTATTGCCTGACCCCCAACAACTCTGGTGGCTCATAAGTAAAATCATTTTTTAAAAAAATACAAAAATAAACAAAAATAAGGAATAAAAGATAGCAAGATGATAGAGACCAGACTGGAATGGAAAGAACAAACCCACCCACCCAGCCCAAGGGGGCTTCACGCACACTAAAGGCCTGGGAGAAGAGCCAACCCTTTGGGGCAATGCTTACATTCCGTTGAACCAGGGCAATCCATCTGGAACTTCCAGCGTGGTCTTCACAATTCTGGGGCTTAAAAATTGAACATGTCAAAAGGGTGCCAGGTTGGGGAAGCTGGGGAAGATTATAATTAAGAGTGAAATGCAGTTAGGAGTCTCTTGTGCGCTTGATATAAATATTCATGCACTTGTAATTGCAGAGTTCATCCCACTGGGAATTCCCACCCATTGCTTTGCTTCTCAACAAAGGAAATAGTAAGGGGTGTTAAGCCAGTCCCTCCTTTGAAGGCTGGGGAAGGGAGCACAAGGGAAAAACATCCTGGGGTGACTGCCTTGCAATGCTGCTGGTGCAGCCTCTTCTGACCCAGCTTCTCCTGCATGGTGCCAGGAGGCTTTCAGATACAGGAAGTAGCTGATATGTTGGCAAAAAGTTGACATGTGGCTGTAACAGCCATGTGCCCTACTGGGCAGCCAGCGTTGGATGAAAATGTTACAGAAGATTCCTGTTCCTGTTAAAAGTCCCTTTTCTTTCTGCTCTTTGAGCAAGTTTTCTACTGATGGCCATCAGCCTTTGCAAAAGAACATACAGAGCACGTTGCAAGCATGGTCTCTGAGAAAGTTATTGGACCCGAAGCACAAGAAGTACAAAGCCCAAAGCCAAACCAGGCAACTACATTAACTCAAACATATCCAGGATGACCACAGGAGTGGGGAACATGGGACTGTCCAGATTTGGTGAGCTGCAGGTTCCAGCAGATCCAAGCAGGATGGCCAGAGGTTGAGAATTGATGGAAATTGCAGTTCAGGAATATCTGGAGGACTGCATTGTCCCATTATCCCAAGCAACATTTTTTCAATATCAGCCTCAACAATCTTGACAGCTGAAAAAAAGAACCTTTTGGGAATAGTTTTTAACTGTAATTCAAATAAAATAGTATTTTAAAATGTACGAAGGCGATACACACACACACACACACGCACACACACTGTGTATGTGTATGTCTATGTGTATGTGCGTGTATATAATTCTTAAGTGCCTAGAGTGCAGAGAAATATGTTCCGAGCTCTCAATCATAGCAAGGTTGATTATGTGCCATGAGAGGTGTATTGAATAGCCTCCCATTTTCTTTTTCAGCTCAGAAACAAACATTTCAATGCATGAATGTCTCAGGGGAGAAAATAGTTGCCTGGGGTACCAACTTTAGGGCCAGCCAGTTTGGGGCCTTCTCTCCTCCTCCCCAAGAAACTGAGAGTAAAGGGTGGGGATGGTTGGTTTGTTTTCATTTTGCTGGTTTTACAATTTTAAAAAGAAATTTAAAAAAAAAACCAGAACACAAATCTGTTATGCATCATGCACATTGGCCCAAGACAAAGAAATGGTCAGGGGGAGGTTTGCATGGACCAAGAGGGGCTGAGTGCAGTGCCTCCAGCTTTTGGATTCTCATGGTACAGTGAAGGCCGGGGAGAGGACAGGCTGTGATGGTGGTGAGGAGAACCCTGATGAGGTGCACACCAAACGGGCAGCAGGCAAGGGCATTCCCAGAGGGGAGGATCAAAAACATCATGGTGGAGCCTGCAATCTCCTATCAAAGCCCCAAATGAAGGAAAAGAATTGGATTTCATGGGTGCAGCCACCATTTGACATTTTGACCTTCCTGGGGATGCCCATCTGCAACTCCAGGAATCCCCTAGCTGGCCAAGGGGTGTGTGCAAACCCCAGCCCTCGGCTTTCTAGAAGGTCTTCTGAAGATTCCCCCCCTCCCCCAAATAAGTTGCTGCATATATAATATGGAAGCAGAGCTTCCATATTATATATTAATTAATCCAATCACACAACATACAAAGGCACCATACAGCCTGATTTGCAGTGATTATTTACACAGTGGTGACAAAGACAATTGCACTTTGGGCATTTTTTAGCCTTGAGTGGCCTAATGTTAGGAGGAAGCATGGAGCATCCCCTCCTTCTGAATGAACTGGCCAAAGACCTTGGCTTGTAACTTTAGGCCTTCCGTATTGTGTCTCTGCCAAGGGATGTGTGGCTGTGATGGTTCACGATTATAGAACAAACTCCCGAGAGAGATGTAAGATGAACTTTTTGGTTTTAGAAGGCAACCATGAGATCATTTTATTACAGCAGACATGATGATTGGTCTGATGTTATTTCCTGAAAATATTTTTCATATGCACTTGCATTACAATTCTTTGCCTATTTTTGGTTTGATCTGTTTTTAGAATTATTTGGGTAATTCTAAATTTGCATTGATGTTTCTTTTGATAAGCTATTATTATAGAAAATTGGGATGTAAACAGGAAATGCATGAATAGATTAGCAACTAGTTCATCATGTGTATTATTGCTCAAATGGAACCATGTTCCTTGTGACTCCATGGACACATTCATGTACTTTCCTTGGCAACCATCTGGAAGGAGTTTGCCAAGGCCACCTTCTGGGTTTTTTTGTTTATTTGTTTGGTGGTGGTGGTGGTGGTTTCTACTTTCCAGTCTTCAGCTCTGGCCTTTCCTCCCAACCATGCACTAACCTGGTTCAAAACTGATTGGCCCTTTTCTTTTTTAGATTAGCTGATTCTACTTTTGATTTATGATGGCAAGAAATGTTCAGAAGCATCACTAAAAGACTGTAGAGCAGAAGCCAAAAGAAAGTAGATAAATGCTATGTTTTATTAACCAAAATGCCATTAGTAATCTAAAGAAAAACACAAGCTTTCGTATTTCTGATCTTTGCAGCTTTTAGGAAGGTCAGTTTCTTTTTTTCACACTGTCAGCTTTTTTGCACAAACTAAGGCAATGCTCTTATTCTCTACTGAGAATATATTCTAAAACTGCAGCTTTTGTATTAGTATCTATTCTGTGAAGAAGAAATGTGCAGTGTATAATCAATTAAACTGTAACACAATAAATAACAGTAAAATATAGATAAAATTCTCCAAAACCCAAATTCACAACAGTTTAAAAACAGTTAATAAAATACATTTTTGCTTCTTCTGGTCAATGCATAACTTTACACGGTAGACCTCTTTCTGGGCCCTTTCCCACTTAGCCCTAACCATGGGACAAACGGTTCTTTGCAACATCCTTTTTGATGCTGGGTCCCCATGATGTTCCTTCATCTCATGCCCAGCCGGCAGATGAGAGAGGCTTAAATTGCCCATAGCAACGTTTGCATTAAAAGTAGTTTTCTCCTACTTAAGCTGACAAAATCCGGTGGCAGCTGCAAGGTGGGTAAAGTATTACGGTTTAGCGCCTATTACATCAGAGGCAATGTCAGGTGACCTGAAGCGGAAGGGATCAGAGCAGTCCTTACTGGCTGATTTGGACTGATGGGGGCATGTGCTCCTTGTCTGCTGCAACTAGGCTACAATCTCCCGAAACAGCTGGATGTGCTGTGCTGTGCTGGTGATCTTCGGACGAGGTAAAGGAGACTTGTGCTCCTGGGGGGCGGGCTAGGTCTTCCCACACGCATCCAGCTCTGGCACAGAGATTCTCTGGCAGCGTCTTTTTGTGCCCGGTCCTCGTGAGGTTCGCTTCCCCTCATGCCCAGCCTGGGAACGAGGGAGGCTTCGGTCATCCGCAGCTGGGCTAGCGCTACAGTTGTGCTTTCCCCCTCAAGCCGGCAACCTCCAGAGGCAGCTGCCAGGTGGGCAAAGTCTGTAACGCTTCAGCGCCTCTCACCTCAGAGGCAAAGTCTGTGGCCAGAAGCGGGGCGGGTCCGAGCGGGCCTTGTGGGCAGATGGGGACCGATGCGGCCTGGCCCCTCCCCGGTGCTCCTGATCAGCCTTGTCTGCCACCGCTGCGTGACGGTTGTGCCCGTGGTCTGTCGGAGCTGCGCAACGGCGCCAGGCTGATCCGGCGGCCGCTCTCTGAATCTGATTTAATTTTTTCTCATATTACTTTCTTAGTTTGTCATGGAAATATGTAGAGATAATATCACTTGATTTTAGCAAAGTATTTGATAAAATAGGCCGTGACATTCTTAGCTTGCTACTTAGCTTGCTAAGTGTGGGTTGGATGGCATAATTATTAAGTAGATATATAGTCAGCTTAAAAATGGTATTCAAAGAATGTTCATCAATGTTCTTCATGAAACTAGAGCAAGCTATCAATTGGGGTGACACAGGATTTGATCCTAGCTTAATACTCTTCCCCACTTTTATTAATGATTTGGCTGAAGAGGTAGAAGGAATGCTTATCAGATTTATTTATTTATTTATTTATTATTCAAATTTCTATCACTGCCAAAAGGGGGACTCTGGGCATTTTACAATAAAATTATCCTTTTAAAAGCATCAACATATAAAATTACTAAGTGAACAACCAAAATACTAAAATAATAAATATAAATATAAAATCCAAGTGGGAGAGATTACATTCAGTAGGGAGGACTCTACGCCACCAGCCACCCCCAGGAACAGCTATCGCCCTTCCCACCCCAGGCGGCAGATGATTCAGAGCTGATTGGACTATCCAGAAGGGCAGACACAGTTCAAAATAATCATGATGGGTAAGAGAAGTGAGCTAACAACAGAATGACATTTAACCCACATCAAAGGAAAGTTCTTCACTTAGGAAAAGGACATATGTGAATTAGTAATAGGATCTTGGAATGGAAGTATATCAGAAGCTGAATATGAGCCAGCAGAAAGATATGGCTGTGAAAATGGCAAATGTATCCATGGAAGCATCATTTCCAAATAATGGAGAGTTACAGTTTAGTCTTTATTGGTCATAAACCAGTTCAAATATTGTGTCCGTTTCTGGGTATCCCATTTTAAGAAAGATCTAGAGAAAAGGTGCAAAGAGGGTGCTCAAGGGATCCAAGGGTTGGACCATCTTCACCCTTGAGAACAGACAAGCGGGGAGGTGTATGATGGCACTCCACAAATTCCTGACAGGATATCACTCATGGAAAGGTCTAGGGCTGTTCTCTCTCATTCCAGCATGAGGAGCATGGATGTTAAAAGGAGGCAGATTTTGGATCCATGCATGAACAGAGCCATTTGCTAGTGGAACCAGTGGGCTTCCCTTCATTGGGTGGGTTCAAGCAGAGACTGGACAGACATCTGTCTGGGGTGCTTTCATTTGGACTCCTTCACTGGGCAGGAGGTGTGATTGAATGGCCCATGTGGTCCTTACTAATTCTATGATCCTGTGATCAGACAGCCTATAGGTCATTGTGGAGAAAATCTGTCTGTGTGGTTATTAAGAGTTGACACCATCCTGATGGCACATAATCAGAATTGGCGTGGGATTAGAAGTATTAGAAAGCTTTTCCCAAGTTATGTACAGGTGTATGACTGTTTTTCTTCCTCAGAGAAGCAGGCCATGTTACACCATCATATATGTCGTGAAATTACCATGATGTTCCAACTTGCAGATGCATTTGTAACCAAGAATAAGGTGGGCAGGATGTTCAGGCTGTGGGGAAAACACCTCTTTTATTGTCAGATTCTTAACACTTGTCCCATTTATTCCAGGTATCAGTTCTGTATGACTATACTAGTCTACATCTTGCCACTCATAGTGATAGGCTATGCCTATATTATGGTGGGCATTACCTTATGGGCTAGTGGAATACCAGGGGACTCTTCAGACCGCTATCATGAACAAGTGTCTGCCAAGCGCAAGGTAAGGGGATTGGACTATCAGGAGAAACTAGACAGAAGGAAAAGCCCTGTCAAGTTGAAATAATGCATCCTCAGTTTAGGTCAAGGTTCAAATGTTGACTGAATAGACAGCTAGAAACAGGTAGCTAAGCTGTCTTGCCAACTACTTGGGGTTACCTGAGATCAGTTTATTTCAAGAATGGAAAAGCAGTGGCCCTCTAGATACCACCCCACTAACACCAGATAGCATAATGGATACTGGGAATTGTAGTTCAGCAACATCTCAAAGGTCTTAGGTTCTCCATTCCTGTTCTATGTCACTGCGTTGCATAAATTAAAAGTTAGCATATTTGAACTCCCATCTTGTAACTTGGCTTGTTCTCACAAAGGATCAAATAAACATGATAGCATTAACGTTCTGAAGAAGCTCTTGGCTTCTTTGAAGAGTGAAAGGAAGAATCAAAAGGTTGTAGTCTGGATCAGGAGTCCAGGGCCCTGGCAGGGGATGTGATGTCACCCTTGACATCTACTCACAGCTGGCCTGATGTTTCCATTAGGGGAAGGCAAGAGTCAAGCCCAGAGCAGTTAGTTACAGATATTTCTGTCCTTGCACAGCAACACTGTTCTGTGAACCCCATGGGCTTCAGCACCATTAGGCAGTTGGAGCTGCCTTCATGCCTCTTCATTCTGACTTCTTGCTAGTGGTTAAATCTGGTGGCTCTCCTTGTCTGGCAGGTTGTCAAGATGATGATAATTGTGGTTTGCACCTTTGCCATTTGCTGGCTGCCTTACCATGTCTACTTCCTCGTACAACCTTTTAAAGTTGAAGTATACTCAGAAAAGTACATCCAGCAGGTCTATTTGGCTATCATGTGGCTGGCCATGAGCTCCACTATGTACAACCCAATTATTTATTGTTGTCTCAATGACAGGTAAGACCTTCTTCTTTGGATGTTCTTTTTATTATGACAGGTTCAGTTGAATAATAAAACTAAATCAGATTTACTCATGTCAGTTGTGACCAAACATGGTCATTTCATTAATGCCAAACTCCAGAGTTTCACAACTTGAATGGGCTGGTTTTAAATATGGTGGTCAGTCAGGTTACTAGTAGAGTCTTTTGAAGCTTGGCCTCTGAACATGAGCAATTTTTGCGAATTGTTTCTCTCCAGAAGGTGTAATCCAGGACACTGCTGCGTTGTTTACATTCCACTAAAGTTCATGATTGCCCAGCACCACATGTGCTTATCTACTTCTCAGGTAGTGCTGTTTTGTTGAGTAAAGGCTAGCCTGAGATTAGGGAAACGGGGTAAAAGACGTTGATTGGCTGTTCATTCACTGAAGAAGAAGTAACACTTTACAAAGCTGCATGAGCTGAAACGGGCAGGCAGGGCTGCATGAATGAAGCAGCTCCATAGTACTGTAGTGAGGTGAATAGTACTGTGACTCAGAATCCAGATTCTTTCTTGGGAATGCACCTTCACGAGTCTCTCGCCCTGGCAGCTGCCACAACATGTAAGTTAAAAGTGTGGATGGCGGGTCAAGGGAGAGGGGTGTCTATTAGAATTCTAGAAGTCTGAGGGGTGACATTGCAGTGGGGGGAGCATTTTCTCCTTCTTTGCCCAGAATGCAAAGTAGATAAAATTACAGTACAAATCATGCAAATTAACGTAATTTATGCAAATTGAGCTCTGTTTTTAACAGCACAAGGAATTTGGCTTTTCTTAGCACAGGATGGATGTTAAATATTAATACAGAAGATGCTTGCAATATTTCAGCTCTGAGGATAATGCGAAGCGTAGCATTTCGCATGCCAGACGGAAACCCGGCCAGTCCCGGGAGCTGCGCGGAGGCTCGACCGGCCCCCGGGTGCCTCTGGCAGGTGCCAGGCAGGCTCTAACGCAGCTGCTGTGCTCTGTCTTCCCAGGTTCCGGCTTGGCTTCAAGCGCGCGTTCCGCTGGTGCCCGTTCGTCACTGCCAGCGAATACGAAGGGCTGGAAATGAAGTCAGCCAGGTACCTCCAGAGCCAGAGCAGCATGTACAAGGCCAGCCGGATGGAGACAACAGTCTCTTCCGTCGTTGGCAACCCGGAGGAGGACCTTGAGGACAGCGGCAAATCCAGGCACCTCTCCGTCGACCTGACCTCCAACGGCTCCTCCCACAGCAACGCTAAAACCGTCTCGGAGAGCCTGAGCTTCTACTCCAATTCGCTTTCCTGAGCAAACCCACACCTCAGCCACATGGGCGACACCATCACCACCTCCATCTCTCTGATGACGCCCCACATGAAGCGTTCCTTCTTGTTCCATGTGGTTTTGTCAGATGTTGCTGTTCTATGTCCAAAAGAGGATTCCTGCTCATGGATCCTGGGCTGGACACAGAGATCTGCACATCCACTGTATCTGGCTTTTCTTCCTCTGTGTGCCCCGGGTCTTCAGGCAGGGGTCATCTGGTCATCTCCCCTCTTTCAAGCTGCCATTGTGGAAGGACCAGATGACATTGAAATGTTGGTGGGGGGTTTTTTTCCTGAGGGTGACAATGAAATGTTTACAAAGTTGGAGTTTCAAACATAAATTTTTGTGGGAAACTTGAAACTCAAATCAAAATCCTCATTAGTCATTTCTTAGCAAACCAGAAGATTTGTTTTTATATATTTTGTTTTGATACTATTTTGTTCCAAAATGGACTTTGGGTTACTTTCCTTGAGTAACTGGGGTACTTCCAGGATCACTTTTCTTCCATCCATTCATCACCGTTTTTCACTGGGGTTGGAGAAGGGCCCTTGACTGCCTCTGGTGAGGTGAATTACTTCTGTCTGAGGATCCCCACCCCTGCCTGGCATGCCACCTCTAGCACAAGATATAGTTCAAGGCCAAGTTCAACACTTTCTTAGAGCTTAGTCCCCTCAGTGCAAACATTAGAACCCAATACATGTAGAAAACCATAGGAAGAAAGGTTTGACTCTATTTTTTCTACTGGCAAGAGATTTTTTCTTCTTTTTTCATGGGAAAAGATTAACCCATGCATAGCAGCCCTACAGCCATCCACCCAAAGCATCACCTGGGATTTTCCAGAATCTCCCAACATGATCATATCAATTGGTCAGGACATGTTTGAATCTTCCTTGAAGTTTGCTCATTATATGACTAGCAATGCAGAGAGACTATAGGAGGGGAGGGCCGCAGCCTGTCCACCTGTAAACATCAGGAATGGTGCCTTTTTGCAGCAAATGCAGCTTGAGCTAAGCTGCAGCTGGCAAAGGACCAAAATGAATGTGTGATTGTAATGCAGAGCCTGTTTCAGCACCAAGCACATGTGACAGAGATGAATAGATGCTGGCTCTAATAAGATTGAACCAAATAGCATCTTAGAAAAGCTATGTGGTAATAAAAATGGGATGGAATAATTTAACAGGATGGAATCAATTATGAATGGAAATATAGGAGGCACGTTTCAGCGTGAGCCATATATCCCCAAAGTCATCACAAGGGAACCATCGGATTCTCAAGCAAGCAATCTCTTCCAGTTATGGAGAAATGTTGAGGATACAGGAGAGACACATGGACCTCCAATTCTCATCATGGCCCAAGTGCTGTGCTGCATCAGCCATGCTTACAGAAGTGATAATAGCACAATATTAGCTTTATTACCTAGAGCCACTATGAAAAATCCTCTCTAAAGAGATTACAAACTAAAGTCAGTGGTTCAATCACCTGCCACCTAACTTTGAACATATGTGTGACTGCATCCTGCTACCATACCTTTGTAACAAAGCTCTTGTGTGTCAGAATATTTTTCACTGTTGTCATGTTCGCCGTTTCAATGTGTTTGATACATCGTAACGTTTCGCATGTCATTAGCTGGATGTGTGTTTCATCTTTGCCGGGAGGATGGTTCCTGTTGGGAGTGGTTTATCTCTTGGCTGTGAACTTGGAATGTATTTGGGTTATCTCCTGTGTTCAAGGTTTCTTTCCCAGGCTAGGAGATCTGACGGTTGCCAGCACCTGGGACGGGCGGCTCTGCTGGTAGGGAGGCGGGGTTACGTTTGCAGCGAGGGTTTTAAGTTTGTATTTGGCGCGCTTTCTGTCATTCTCAGCTTTCTCTGTATTTGTACTAAGTTCCCTAATAAATCAGATTTCATTTAGCAACCTCTTGTGAGTCTGAGTATTTGGGCTGGGCAACCATTACATAAAGCTGAGAATCTTAAAACTCAAAATTCCGCTGGCCCCTTTCCAGGAGAAGGCAAGTTTGTCCGACCCTGTGAGGGAGAGTGCTAGCGATGACCGAACCTGACATCCTGCTACTGGAAAGTGAGGAGTCGAGTGAAGGGGAGCCGGACTCAACCGTGATGCGCCCCGACAGACCTCCCCAACTGGGGGAGCTCTCAGCGATTCGAGAAGAAGCGGGTTCTGGGTCGGAGGGTGAAGCCGGAGGCATGAAAACCGCGCCGGAAACCACCGTAACCACCCCGGGCGAACTGGTCACCTGGGATGAAACCCAGGGGGACGTCTCAGTGGGGGGCCCATCCTGGAGGCAGAGCTACCCGCTGTCCCCTACAGTGATCCAGGTGCCGCCAAAAGGGGATTCTCCCACTCCGGACCGTATCCGAGTGTTAGAGTCAAAAATGGACTCATTGGAAACGATCCTGAAACAGATGAGTCTGGACCTGAGTTCGTTGAAGGAAACACGGGAGGGGTCAAGCCAACGGCATTCGACCCCTTCGTCCCATGGGCAGTCCCGGAGCGGAGAAGGGCGGCACGTCCAAGGGAAGGGGACCAGGCTGTTCGAGTGGAATTAGCGTCGTCGCCCGTAAGGTCGCCACCAGCTCCCGAGCGGCGGCCGGCAAGAGAAGTCGGACCCACCGAACCCTCAGCGGGAGGGCGCAGCCCGTCGGCGGGCGGGTTGAGGGACTTCCCCGTCAAATTCGATGGGGACCCGACAAAACTCTCATTTTTCCTAACAAATGCCAAGGCATACATGGAGGAGTGGGGGTCGCTTTTTCGTTCGGAAAAAGCGAAGATCATCACCATTGCTACCAAGCTGAAAGGGAGGGCGGCAGACTGGTATGTACAGATGTGCCAGTCGGAAGCGCCCGAACTGGAAAAATTCAATGAATTCCTCTGGGCTCTCAGGCAGCACTTCGAGGATCCCTTGGCGAAAGAGAGGGCGAAGCGTGCCTTGAAAGAACTCAAGCAAGGGTCGAAATCAGTAGCTGATTATGTGCTGGAGTTTAAGGCGCTGGCTGGAAAGGTGGATGACTGGTCTCAAGCCACCATCATCGAGCTGTTCAAGGATGGCCTGAATACAGAAGTGCTGCGCTGGTCCTTAGGACGGGACGACCCGTACACTTTGTACGAGTGGATTCAGCTCGCTGGGAGGGCTGAACACGCACACGAGGTATTTGCCCAGCGGAGAACAGCGAAGTTGGGGCGAGAGGTGAAACGTAGTCGCCCGCTGAGTACCGGGGGAAGACCCGGGCAAAGATCCTGGGAAGAGGAGAGAGAGAGGCGGTATGCGAAGGGGCAGTGTCTGCGATGTGGCAAAGAGGGACATCGAGCGGCGGCGTGCCCGAAGGCAAAGGGTGAGGAACGACCAGGGAAGTCGATGGCGAAGTCCCCTTCCCTGCCGAGGAAAATGAAAGCAGTGGTGGCCGAAAGTGAGGGAGACCGCGTGCCGTTCTACGAAGACGAGGGGGAACCGGAATTAATGCAGCCGGCGGGAAACGGCAGCCACCTGCTTTAAAGGGCGCCGCAGGGCAGGTGGTGGAAGAAGGGCACGAGCCTACATCAGTGAGTGGCAGTTATCGCATTCTCACAGTGAAGTTAAAGTTGGGTTCCCGATCCAAGACCATAGAAGTGTGGGCCATGATTGATTCGGGGTGTTCCCGGTGTTAATGCGGCCCTGGAGCTACCTACATTCCCCTTGCAACGACCCATTGCCTTTACGCAATTGGATGGGTCCATGGCAGGTGGCAAACCGGTCACCCATTTCACTGGGCTAGTGGCTTTACAACTGGGCAGCCATCGGGAAGGGTTGTCATTTGTGGTGGCTCCGGTGGGGGGTCCCCTGGTGGTTTTGGGAGTGCCCTGGTTGGTCCAGCAAAATCCCCAAATAAACTGGGTTTATCGGACTGTCACCTTTAAGGACGGATTTTATCAAGCACCGGAGGGGAGGGAATCCCCAGAGAAGGTGGTGGGGGTAGCGGCAGCTGCGACTCCGCATTGCCCAGCCCCTCCTCTGGAGGGCCTGCCGGTGGACTACCAGATGTTTGCTGATGTGTTTGGAGAGAAAGAAGCAGATCAACTGCCCCCTCATCGGAAAACGGACTGTGCCATTGAGCTGGTGCCTAACACCCAATTACCTAAGCCGAAAATCTACTCCATGACGCAAAAGGAATTAACTTTGCTTCGGGAATTTGTGGACAAAAACTTGGCTCGTGGGTTTATCGAGCCAGCCAACTCGCCAGTGGGGGCACCGGTCCTCTTCCGCCCAAAGAAGGATGGGACATTAAGACTCTGTACCGATTTCCGGGGGCTAAATGCAGTCTCAATTTCCAATAAATATCCTTTGCCTTTGATCAAAGACATGTTGTCTCATCTGGCCAAAGGAAAAATCTTCTCCAAACTAGATTTGAGAGAAGCCTATTACCGTGTAAGGATCAAGGAGGGCGATGAGTGGAAAACGGCATTCAATTGCCCATTGGGTGCATTTCAGTATAAGGTTTTGCCTTTTGGTCTGGCTGGGGCCCCTGGGGTGTTTATGCAATTGATCCATGAGGTACTCCATGAACATCTGTTTAAAGGGGTATTGGTGTATTTGGATGATGTATTGATTTATACTGAAACTATGGAGGAACATGTATCCTTGGTTAAACAGGAGCTTTGCAAGCTCAGAAAAGCTGAATTGTATGCCAAACTGTCCAAATGTGCCTTTCACCAAACACAAATTGATTATTTGGGGTATAGAATTTCAGATAAGGGCATTGAAATGGATCCTGCCAAGGTCCAGGCTGTTGTGGATTGAGAAAGACCCCGCACCCGCAGGCAACTTCAAAGTTTCCTGGGGTTCAGCAATTACTACAGATTGTTCATCAGGGGGTTCGCTGAAATTGCCTTGCCACTAACGGAATTACTTCGCACAAAGGGACTGGGAGATACTCGAAGAGTAAAGAATCCAGGGGCGCTGCTGCGGTGGACACCGGCCTGTCAGGCGGCGTTCGAGCAGCTAAAGGCGTCTTTTACCAATTTTACAACACCCTGACCCCTCCAAACCTTTTGTGGTTCAGGCTGATGCCTCTGATTATTCCATTGGTGCATTATTGATGCAGGCTGATGGGGCAGGGTGCCTAAAACCATGTGCCTACCTGTCCCGCAAGTTCTCTGAGACGGAGAGGCGTTGGCATGTCTGGGAGAAGGAGGCATTCGCAGTAAAAGCTGCTTTAGAATCTTGGCGGCACTTATTAGAGGGGGCGAATCACCCTTTCGAGGTGTGGACAGACCATAAGAACTTAGAAGTCCTCAGCACCCCCCGCAAACTGAGCCCGAAACAAGTCCGTTGGGCTCAGTTCTTCAATTGATTTAATTTTCAATTGAAGTTTATTCCGGGGAAAAAGAATTTCCTGGCAGACGCGTTGTCACGGCAACCTCAGGACTCCTGCGCAGCGCCCGAAGTGGTCAGCACTCTGTGGACAACGCCACAACTGGGGATGCAGGCTGTGACGCGCAGCCAAACACGGGTGCAGCAGCCAGCCGCTAGGGACCCCGGACCGCCGAGCGCTTTGTCAATTCCTTCCCAGTTGCAACAAAAGTTTCTAAAAGAATTAAAAACTGATACTTGGTTGCTCGCCAACAAAGACAATGTTACATTTGACCGGGGTTTTGCTTGGAAATCTAACCGTCTCAATGTCCCTGAGAATTTGCGAAAAGACGTGTTGCTCCATTCACATGATGACAAGGTGGCGGGACACTTTGGTTTTGTAAAAACTTTGCACCTCGTCCGGCGGCAGTTCTGGTGGCCCACCTTGCGCACAGATGTAAAGGAGTATGTCGCCTCCTGTCCTGTCTGCGCTATGTCAAAGCGCAAAGGAGGTAAACCTCAGGGACTCCTGCAACCTGTGGCTAGCCCAGCTTGCCCTTGGGATGAGATTTCCATGGACTTTATTGTAGAGTTACCACCCAGCCAGCGCAAAACAGTGATTTGGGTTGTCAAAGACTATTTCTCTAAACAAGCCCATTTCATTCCATGCGTGTCAGTTCCTTCCGCACAACAGTTGGCCCGCCTTTTCTTGGTACACGTGTACCGGCTACACGGATGTCCTTCTCGCTTGATTTCGGACAGGGGCACACAGTTCACCTCGAAATTCTGGCGGGCGTTCCTCAAACTTTTAGGAACTAAGCAAGCCCTGTCCACGGCGTGGCATCCACAGACGGACGGGGCCACAGAGGCACTAAACTCCACGCTGGAGCAATACCTCCGGGCTTTTGTAAATTATCAGCAGGACGACTGGGTTGACCTCCTCCCTTTTGCTGAGGTTGCCTACAACAATGCAGTTCATCAAAGCACCGGTCAGACCCCGTTTCGTATTGCACATGGCAGGGACTTTGTGCCCATCCCGGATTTACCGCAACCCTCTGTCGCACCGACCTCGCCGGGGGATTGGTCGACACAACTAGCGGAGTCCTGGCCGGTGATTCAAAAGGCGTTAGCTGACGCACAATCAGATTACAAACACTATGCTGACCAGAAACGTGCACCTCACCCTGCTTTTCAAGTCAGTGACATGGTCTATTTATCTACTAAGTTTATCAAGTCCTCGCAACCTTCAAAGAAATTGGCACCTAAGTTTGTGGGTCCTTTCCCCATTACCGCTCAAATTAACCCTGTGACTTTTAAGCTTGATTTGCCACATAACCTTAAACGCTTACATCCTGTTTTTCATTGCAGCTTGCTCAAACCAGTTACTCGTTCTGACCGATGGCATGATCAGCCTCCACCTCCAACCCCCATCATGATTGACGGTCAACAACACTTTGAAGTTAAAGAAATTTTAGATTCTAGACGCCTTCGCAATACTCTACAGTATTTAGTTCGCTGGAAGCATTTCCCTCATCCAGAATGGGTCGCTGCCTATGACATGGCTTCTCCTACCCTTGTTGCCCGTTTCCATTCTTCCTACCCGTCTAAACCGGGTCCTTAAGTTTGTTTTTGGGGAGGCGGTATGTCATGTTCACCGTTTCAATGTGTTTGATACATCGTAACGTTTCGCATGTCATTAGCTGGATGCGTGTTTCATCTTTGCTGGGAGGATGGTTCCTGTTGGGAGTGGTTTATCTCTTGGCTGTGAACTTGGAATGTATTTGGGTTATCTCCTGTGTTCAAGGTTACTTTCCCAGGCTAGGAGATCTGACGGTTGCCAGCACCTGGGACGGGCGGCTCTGCTGGTAGGGAGGCGGGGTTACGTTCGCAGCGAGGGTTTTAAGTTTGTATTTGGCGCGCTTTCTGTCATTCTCAGCTTTCTCTGTATTTGTCCTAAGTTCCCTAATAAATCAGATTTCATTTAGCAACCTCTTGTGAGTCTGAGTATTTGGGCTGGGCAACCATTACAACTGTGTAGTATGCTGTACAACCACACAGCAGCGAGGGGGTAATGCTGACTGTCTTGGAAAATGGTACAAGCCAGTTTTCCACAGGCAAATGGCTGAGCACAATAGTTGTCCAAAGAACTCCTGCAGTATTTCCACAAATGGCAGAGGATCAGCATCACCGAACACCGCTTTGGCCATGACATCTGAACCAAGGCCCTCTCTTGCAATCGTGCAATAAAGAAAACAACCATTAAGCCTAAACCATGATACAGGCCAGAGACTGCATTGGTCACATGTGTTGATGTCCTTGGGCACAGCTGGGATGGGGGTGGTGTATCCATTTTTTGTGCCCCATGATTTCTCAGCAGCTTTTGATACTGTTGATTACACACTTCTTACAGATTGGCTGCAGGGCTTGGGAGTGGGGGGCACCAGATTATGGTGGTTATCCTACTTGAATGATTTCAGTTGGTGTTCAGGGGTAAGAGAGATTGTGCCCATGGCCCCTCACTTGGGGGTGCCCCAGGGTTCAACACTCTTCAACCTTTTAACATCTATATGAACCTGCTGGGTGAGATTATTCAGCAGTTTGGGGATTGGTATCATTAGGATGATAACTATACAACTATACTGTACGTCTCAACCCTGGGCTATTCAAGTGTGCTGTTGATGTTCTGTCCCAGTGTCTGGAGGCTACGTAGGTCTGGACGGAGAAGAACAGGCTCTGGCTCAATCATGACAAAACTGAATGGTTGTGGGTATTTGGGCCCCCTGGTACTGGGAACTTTCAATCTTTACTCTTGGATGGGGCTGCACTTGGGGGTCTTCTTGGGATTACAGCTCCTGCTCAAAGAGAAGGTGGCAGCTGTAGCCAAGAGGGCCATTACACAGATCCGTCTAGTCACCAGTTGCACCCATTCCTAGATTGGGAGGCCCTTCAGTCCACTTTACTGTTGGACTACTGTAATGCACTCTGCATGGGGCTGCCCTTGAAGATCACTCATAGGCTACAACTGGTCCAGAATGTGGTGGTGTGGGCAGTGATGTGAATGTAACACCGCTGCTCTGTGAGCTGCACTGGTTGCTGGTGGGCTTCTGGGTGCAATTCAAGGTGCTGGTTATTAAAAGCCTTTCATGGCATTGGGTCTGGTTATTTGTAACTACCGATCTTCCACTGTTTCTGCCCATTCAGTAAGATTCAGCAAAGTCGGTACATTCCAGGTCACTTCAATTAAACAGTGTCATCTAACAGGACCTAGAAATGTGCCTTCTCTGTCATGGTGCCTGCCCTTTGGAATAGTATCCCCCTACAGATCGGTATGGCTCCCACCCTAAAGATGTTCCAGAAGTCTTTGAAAACCTGGCTGCCCCCACCCCACCCCCGGGTGGAGTGGCTGCTGAGTCCCTCCCTGTAAGCTGTTTTTTTGTTGTTTTGCTTGGTTTCTGTTCTGTTTCTGTTCTCTTCTATGATCTGTTTCTCAACTGCTATTGTTCTAGCTTCTAAAGTGTACCCTAGTCAGAGTCATTTGGAGTTGGGTAGCCTCATTAATAAATAAATGAACAAAACAAGCAAGCAATTGACAGTTCAGCACTCAATGACGGATCACAGGATGTTTGGACTGCTGCATGACTGAATGTAAGAAGTTCCCTGTTGGGTCAGTCTCAACTGCTTCTCAGCAGTTGCTTTTGATAAGTCCACACAGAAGGATTGAAGGTAGTGTCTCCTGTTTCTTCCCTGAAACTATTGTTCTGCCTGGTGTGTACCAGTTCCCCTCTGCCAACCCCCAAAGAATTTGTCCACAGATACATGTGCACCATGTGAAGTTTCCACCATTAAGTGGTGCCTTGCTTGTATGATTGGACCATCAGCAAATCAGACATGGTATTTATGATGCCTCCACCATTGCTTTTTATTCTGCTGTGAAACAACTAGGCAGTGAGGAATCAAGCAATGCAATTGCGTGTTTGAACCAGACTGAAAAACTGATACGATTTTTGAAGGCAGAGACAATATTTTTGTTTGCCGTATATCTGTAGTTCCTTTCTTGTGCACATCGTACAAGTTTGGGGGCCACTTTGTATGTGCCTATGTATTTTTTACTTAAATTTGCAGCAAGGTAGTCATAGATGAAAGTTGTAGCTTTTGCTGTGAAATGAAAAAAGTGATGAGAAACATGACCTGTATCCTGTCCTTGTTTTGGGTAGACTTGAATGCTATTGCCATTTATGAAATGCTGAGAGGCCAAGGTGAAGCATTTCCATCAGAGCTGCTCACATACTGAAGTGCATCATATCTTGTGAGTCAGAACCTTGTAATTAAGGCTTTCTTGAGTTTTGGGTGTTCATATGTATGGAATAATAATAAAAGAAATCTATCTTAGCAGAATTGAAGAGAGATCTTTTGCCAGTGTAAATGAGAGTAATACTGCGATGGAGATTTTAGTGGGATTTTTGCCAAAGAATACTAGATAAAATTTTGATCCTAGAAAAACTGTTTACAAAAGAAAAAAAAACTAAAAAAATTTTCCAGCTAGGGAGAGCAAGCAGGTAAGTGTAAAATGCCGATAGTTCAGAATGAAAGTGACCCGTCCTTTGCCTAAGAGATGCTCGAGGAGTCTCCTTAACAGGCTATCGTGATAAATAGCTACTCCATGGGAAACAACCCTCACTTCCAGGACTGCCTTTCCATGGTGTGTACCCAGATGAGCCGCTTGTTGCCCAGCTAAGGGTGCGTGTTGGTGGAGCGTACGGCTGGACCTAGACGTTCCAGACCTTGCTAGAAAGCATCTCTCTGTGTAAGGATGCGCGTGGAGCAAGCAGGGCTGGAGCCACAGGGTGGCAGGCTGGGGATCTCTGGCCTTCCCCTCCCAACATGGTCTGGGTCTTCACACACCCAGTCATTCTCACTGCCACCTCTTCCTTCTGTGAGTTGGGCCTAACCTGGCATAATCCACACCACCCTTTGGTATAAAAGATGCAGAAGTCTACAATACCTTGCTGTCTTTCTAGTGGGTAAAAAGATAAAAATGAAATAAGGATGGATGGATGGATGAGATAGATGATGATAGATAGATAGATAGATAGATAGATAGATAGATAGATAGATAGATGATAGATAGATAGATAAGAGAGAGAGAGATGCATGCTTGCTATCCTGGCCTATAATGTTAAAACGTGTGACTAGAAGTATCAGCTGTTGTTCCCTAGGAGGTAAAGCTGTCTCACAAGACAGAAAGGAAAATCAAAGCTTTGTTTTTAAAGAGAAATATATAAAAATACCTTCTTCAGTTTAACATCTTAAAGTTATAGCTACGCAGTGTTGCAGGATCTAGAGTATCCAGTTGCCCAATTTACAATATAGATCGACTGACAAGTTAGTTAAAAAACCCAAAAGACCTCAATATGGCACTGAATCTTTCATAGCTCAAAGAATTTCTCTGGGAAAAATACAATTTCAAGATATTTGAAAAAAAGGAAATGCTTCACACACCTGATACATGCATGAAAGACGGAAGCATATACAATGACTGAGTTTCTACTGAGGTATGAAGATCGTTGGACTTCAGCCCAGAGAAAGAAAAAGAAGTACAACTGAGCCTAAACATTTAGCTGTTTCTTAAAGGTAACCTGAGCCTCCCCAGCCCTCTGCGGGTAATTCCACCTGCTTCTCAGAGCTGTTTCGGAGTGGTACGGCCCAGTCCAGGCCCAGCAATTCCTCAGCTTCCTCAGAGCGCTGCCCCTCCTTTTGAAGGAGCACGACTCTGGCCAGGGAGGAGGGACTGGACTCCTGCCTTTGCTTTGCATGGCCTCCCTCCCAGGCTTGAGAAGAAGGAACATGGGTCCCCAGTCCTTCCTGTGAAAGCAGGCTGGGATCACGGCTTATACTGAGGGAAAGAAGCTGCAAGATGTGATGCTTGCTGGCTGATGCTTGTTTGCTGTGTACTGTTCAAGGACACCTGATAAATCCCCCAGACTCTGTTCAGGGAACGCAGCCCAGCTGAGGTTGTGCTTTGCTTGGCTGTTCTGCTCAGTAGCGAAAGAAACGCTTTATGCCCGCTCCACCCAAACTCTGGTGCTCTCCCTGGTGTTGCAGAGGGTGCAGCCAGTGAGTGCATCCAGACAATTGACTCGTTGTGAGTCGTGCTGAAATGAAAGTAGAAAAGTCAGTCGGTGCGGTCCTGAGATGTCTGCACTCTGTCCAGTCCAGTGGACATTTGCTGACCGATTACTATTCATCATTATTCTCCCACCTGAACCATCAAAGAGGTCCTGGAAGGTCCCCTCCATGCTTCTCAGAAAAACAAGAAAAGGGCTTACTCGAGGTTTCCTTCCGTTCCCTCTTCATCATCAGAACAACCAATTTTGTACCTCTGTGGGGCTGCTTATGGCTGCCTAGAAGATCTTTCTTGCATTTTAAAGAAGGGCACCCCACTACCGCTTCCCTACCAGGCAGGGAGGCCTGCTTCATCACTGGCTTCTTCCTTAAACTTGCTCTGATCTACCAAACTCACTCATTTTTCTTCATATCAATTTCTATATGTAAACACGAATTTTGCCTTTACAAAATAACAGAGGCTGTTATAACTCGTGTGGATCATCTTCCACTGAGAATGGAGTTTCGACACCTGACTTGTAAATTACGTTCAGAAAGGCATTTCCCTTCGGTGTCCTCTGGAGGGTAACAATGTGCCTTTTATTAAGACCTTAAATCTCTGGCAGGCAATAGGCTCTGAGAGCTTTGCTATCATGTTGTATGAAAGATGCAGATTTTTCTTAGACATTTGGTGGAGAAAATCCCATCTCCCCTGCTTCTTCCCCACCAGCACAGCAGAAACATTTGCTTCAGATTCAGTTCAGTAATGACTTCCGGCGGAGGCACAGCAAATAAAAACGTCTCCAACGGTGGAGATGACGACCGCAGCAAAGACCAAAGAACCAGCGAGTAGACCAGTTCTTCAGAACCTCTCCAGATAAGGAGAGGACAGGAGATCACCCACATGTGCTCCGGGCAGCTGCTCCTCAAGAGGTGACCACAGGACAGCAGTCTCCCATGGGTCTGAGCACCGGGAGATGAAGGGATTAATGATCAAGCACACAACCCTGGCAGAGCCTTTCAGAGGAAACTGAGTGTGCTAACCTCACTTTCTAATCACTTTAGGAAATTGCTTATTTACTATTCTAAGGCTATTAGAGATCTTCAGAATGACAAATTTGAAAAGCCATCTGGTGACTTTACTTTCCTTCTTGAACAAAAGAAAAATTAACTATAAGAATTTAAAGAATTGGAAATAAACAGCAAAAAGCTAAATAAGATTATGATCTAAGAAGAGTCCAGACAGCTTTGGAACATTGAGACTTTTACAATAAGAATTTGGAAATAATTAGATAAAATAAGCAGCAATTCGTGGGAACCAGACTGTTTTGTCTATGTTAGGTCAAAACAGGAACTTGAGACTTTATGATTTCAGAAATTGAACACAGAGGGGACTAAAGATTCCAGGCAGAAAAGGGAAAGGGGAAAAAAGTATAAAAAGGCCTTTGAGTTTGGGTTAGCGTGGGGATTCACAAAATGTCAGAAAATGCTGTAACGTTAGAAATACTTCAGGAGATTTTTGGACTTCTGGTGGAGGCATGGTGAGCTAAATATAGTCATCATGAATTAATCCTCCGTTTCTGTTCATGATCAGAACAGATCCCGGGCACCACCAAGGGGCAGGAGTGCAGGAAAGACCCATGTGCCAGGACTGGCAGTTTGGCTGTTCCAAGTGGAAGGCCCAACCGTCATGGGTTCTCTTCAGGGGGGACCAGAGAGCAATCGCTGTGCCCAGGGTGATGCGGAAGGCCAGGAAGATGAAGGCTCTGCCTCAAGGAACAAGCAAGCCGGTTGTCAGCTACAACAGAGAGAAGAGAAGGAAATCAGCAGAGGCTGAGGACGGATGCAAACATCCTCCTTCGGAATAAAATGGGCCTTCACTCGCAGAAACTGGTCGCTCTGGCTAGCAGGAAAGGTGACTAATGAGTTTACGATTTGCATGTGTCAATCACACTGAAATTGAAATAAACTGGAGGGAAATAAAACAAAATAGGATGCAAATAAGCCATCTCGCTGCATAAAAATCTGACATTTTATCCATCATGTCCTGCCTGGGAATGGAAAGATAGTCGTGCTTTATGTACTGTGCACGTAGGCCATAAAAACGACACAAGCACACGACAAATTGTTCCCCTTCCCTGGGACATAAAATGATTAGGGAGGGGGATGTGTGCTCATAAACATTGGGGTGGGGAGGCAACATCACATTTTACGGCTCTTTGGCGGCTCCGGTAACAGCACACAACCAGGCCCCCACCAGATGGCACAAGGCAACAGACGGCAGGGTTCAGGCAAACGGCCCTGGGAGAGGGTGCTCTGCGGCTTTGAGTGGGGAGGAGGGTGGCTTTCTGGGCCACGCAGGCTGAGGAAGAGCCCAGCAGCCGGCCCCAGCGGCTACCACCCAGCGCTGTTGGATCACAGCTCCCATTGCTACTCCATTGTTAGATCAGTGCTCAGAACCGGCACGCAGCAGGGGAAGAGACGATCCACAGCTGGCAATCCAGCTCGTGCCTCTCCCAGTTGGACAAGAGAAGTTCCTGAGTGGGACCTCCAAGCACAGATAGGAGACCCTCCTTGGGGGGATTTGGAGCACCTGTCACAGGCAGTCAAGGAAGGCTGCAGCCATGGTGGGTGTGCCAGGCCCAAGATGCGTCTTTTCCAGAAGGGCAGCAGGGAGGTAGCGCCCACCACGCTGGCATTTGCCTCCCTTCTTTCTGGACAACGTAGGCCACTTTCTGAGGAAGCGCTGGGTGACTGACACTCACCATTTGATGTTTAAAGAATGCTTCTGGGGCGTGGGCACCTGCAGGGGGGGCAAAAAGTTCAAGATGGCAGCCACAATCATGTGATTGAAGCTTAGCCCTTTTTTACGTGTTTACATGTATCAATATAAAAGGTACCCCCTTTTGATCACACAATTGCACACATCATGACGTTTTTGACCCTCCTGGCAGATGCCTCAGTGTTCGGTGAACCCAGCCACTGCCTTTTGTTAACTGAGGATTGAGTTCAGGGTGCACCTGAATCCAGCCACGGAGTAGGTAGCATGGTATTAAGCAGGGGGGCCTTCTCCTTTCCCAACAGTGCAAAGTCCTTCATCAGGAAAGGGTCGGCTCTGGGGGAAAGCAGGGAATGGGAGGGGGAGGGCCAGGCCTTCCCAAACCGGCCAGCCAGTTGCCGGTGACCGTGTGGGGTTACTATAAGAAGTGGACAAGTCACAAATATGAAGTAGTTCATGTAAATGAACTCCTGGCCACTTTCCCAGCCGTGCAGAGGGTCTTAGTACCCATTGGGGGAGGGGAGTGACCTCAGTCTGCAAAAGGAGGCCCTTTATGTCCTTCGGTCAGTACCTGCTACGGTGGAGAAAGCCTGCCTGGGCGTGTGCATGTAAATACGAGCCTCAACGTCCTTTCCATTGCTTTGTGGGCCCAGGGGCACCAGGCGCTGCTCTACTGATACCAGCAATAGAACTCTGGTTGGACGAGAGTCCAGCTGGGGTTGCCAGGCCTCTTCTCTCAGCTGGAACAAGCGTCCTGCGCGCTCCCTCTTCAGAAGCGTCAAGAGTTCATTGGGGCTTTTTCTCTTTCCATTGAGCAAAGACCCAAAGGCGACAGCTGCTTTTGCCATACGTTTTTATCAAAAGACTGGGATTACCTGGGATATGCACACTGAAAAGGACTTCAAAATTAGGTACAGCCAAAGAGTAGCAACTGAAAATTATATAAATTAAAAGAAAGGGGCCTGTTAGGAAAAGGGCCATGGCAGACCTTTGAAGCCAGAAACAAAACGGGCATTTCGATGAAACATTATAATCATGAGTACACTTTGTGTACTCTGCTGAGAATAGGTTGACATGCAGTTTGGTCTAGTGGTTAAGGCAACAGGCTAGAAACCAGGAGATGGTGAGTTCTAGTCCCGCCTGAGGCATGAAAGCCGGCTGGGTGACCTTGGGCCAGTCCCTCTCTCCCAGCCCAGCTCACCTCACAGGGTTGCTGTTGTGGGGAAAATAGGAGGAGGAAGGAATATGAGGTATTAACAATTAATTAAATGCTTTAGAAAATAAGATTTTCCTTTCCTCCCTCCCTCCAAGGCTGACCTGTCATTTTCTACTTGATGTAACCAATTATCAGAATAAGCAATCCTGACAGTGGGAAGGTTTAATTGTGGAAGTAATTCCCACTGAAAAGGAGAATTAAGAACATCTGCATGTGAAATGAAACAGTGATGCAAAAAAACAAATGACAAGGATTAGAGAAAAACCTCCGGCCTCTGACGTCAGATGCTCGGCAGCCCCCCTCTTCAGCCAGCAAGCTGCCAGCGCTGTCCTCCAAGGGCTCATCTTGCTCTCCGTCCCCCTGCCTGTCCTTTCTTGGGCTCCAGGAGAACGGGGTCCCTGTCCTGGCTACTGTTATGGGATCGCCTTCTTTCCTCACTGCCTGATGAAAGGTCCTTTGGAAAGGATTCACTAGAAGGCAATTTTTTGTTGAACATCAGGGAAAATTTCATATTTGCTTTGGAGGATCACCCCTCATTTATCAGAGGACTGAAGCAAATTCTTGGGACAGAAATCGCAGAAGTGGCAGTGTCTCTAACTTGGGGTCCCCTGACATCCTGGAAATATGGGACAGCTGGGAGCCTCCCCCGACAGCATGATTAACAGGCCCGGCTGAATCTGGTTGGAGGGTGTTCAAAGTAGGAATGCGGCTGGCAAGTAGGAAGGGCTACACAGGTCAATGCCTGTCACTTTTCATTGCGCTTGGACCTGAGCGGTGCCCATAATAGGCTCCCAACGTCAGGAACTGGGGCCACCTACATCCAGGACTAATTGTGATTTCCTGGCAGTCTTTAAAAGCAGCCCCAGGTAGAGTACATTGCAGTAGTGTATGCAGGGTGATGAGAGCAGGAGGTTTTTTTTTTAACCCACCTTTATTATTTTTACAAATAACTCAAGGTGGGGAAATGCCTAATACTCCTTCCTCCTCCTCTTTTCCCCACAACAGCAACCCTGTGAGGTGAGTTGGGCTGAGAGACTAACTGGCCCAAGATCACCCAGCCGGCTTCGGTGCCTAAGGTGGGACTAGAACTCACCGTTCTAATCCTGAACTCACCGGATCACCTGCCAGATTTGGGCCTTGGGGTTGCCAATATACAATGATTCTGGTCACTCCCATTTGGAAAAGTCCATAAAGACCTGAGGAGATGACTCTTCAGCAGATCCAGTCGCTTTCCTGACATTGCAAAAATGAAATTGTGGCTGATTAGCTGAATGAGCAGCTCTAATCCTGGGTAGGCAGGAGCAGAAAGCATTGCTCCCTTGTGGAACTTGTTACTACAGGTTGCCATTTTGGATACAATGCCCCTTTGACACTGGGTCCAATATGTAATTTGCTCCAGATTGGTTTTTACAGTAGGCTTTTGAATGTTCTGCGCACCCCACCCTTTGTGAGAAGACCCTCCAGCACAATTCCCAATGAATCCTAGACCTTCTCCTGACATTAGCAGGTTTGCACTCCAAATGGGGCTAAGTCTTTCCTGCCCTATCCCTGAGCTCAACTTCTGCTATTCGTCTTGCTATGACCCCAAGTAAATCCCTGAAGAAACTGGCACAGGTCAAGCAGAAATGATTGGTCCAACTGTTTAGGCACTCAGGTAAATACCTGGGGTCTTTTTGGTGTCCTTGCGAAGGGGCCTGCAGTCACGAGGGGCCACCCAGCAGGGACCATGAAGAATACTAATTCCATCCAAAGGGGAGGAGAGTGAAGAAGAACACCGAGCAACCTTCTAGAACCAGGATCTTTCAGAGGCCTAAAATCAGGAGGAGTCTGATAGTGCCTTTTCAGACTAAAAAAATCTCATTAAAGGGCAGAAACTTTGGTGAGCTTCATCTTGTCTTTTTTTAAAAAAAATGGCTAGTCAGAAAAGACATTACCAGACACCTCCTGATTTTTTTGCTGCAAAGATACACCCAGATGTCCCCCTAAAATGTCTTCCAGATATGTGATGACAGTTAAACTCCAGGTTTGGAAGGCTGAAACAAATTGGGAACCGACTATAAGATAAATATGGTGAGGTGGATTGATTACAGTTATGTACACACTGTGAATCCAAAGGAATGCGGAAACCCTTTAACATGGGATGTTGGAATGCAGGTTTTTAAGAATGTTAATATTCTTTCTTTTTTCAAACCCCCCCCCCCCAATTTCCTAGCCCTTAGGACTGCTTGGAATAGATGACAAAAATTCATAACATTTCCCAGGTTGGAAGGATGCCCAGGAAGCCAAGCCTAGAAAAACTGGGGAGGGAGCTGCCTTAGTGTACATTATTTTACTTAAACAGAATTGTTATTCTTCTGAATTTTATTGTTGTTGAGTTTTTTACTTATTCTTGCCTCTTTTTAATCCTCTGCAAGCAGCCCGGAGTCATTGGCACGTGGGCAGCCTTAGAACTTGATTGATTAATTAAATAAACAATTGGCGCTTGCCACTTAGATGACCCTTCATCCAATTTAAAGAGGTCCCTCTGGAGCTGCTTGCAATCACTTTTCATGATGCAGGATGGTTCACTATCTTCTTGTGGTAAGAGTGGAAAAGAAAATTTCCGGAGTGGCGGACTCTCCTTCTCTGGAAGTGTTTAATCAGAGGTCGGACCACAATGTGTCATGGATGCTGTAGAAGCAGATTCCTGCATTGGGCAGGGATTGGACTAAATTGGTGTTTCTCAGCCTTGGCAACTTTAAAATGTGTGCACCAAATCCCAGAATTCCCCAGCCAGCATGCTGGGCTAGATTCCTTTCAAACCAACATCCTATGATTCTATGCCTGTAAGAAATGAGAAGGTATGATTAAAAAACTAATAGAAACAAAAGTATTTATCTTAGCATTGTTCGGAGTGTTTTTAAAGTGCTATTAAAATCACTTCATTTCCAGCTTCGCCATGGGGGTAGCAGTAGGGGTGGGGGAGGTATGAACTCTTAGAAGTCAATGCAGAGCTGGCTGCTGCAATGCCACAAGGATGCACCGATACCCAGCCATACCCACTGGCAGGTATACCCAGCGTGTTCACAACATCTGCACAGCTTCTTCTACGTGGAAGATGTTGCCTGAAGTTTAGCAGTCAAGTTGTGCACAAGTGCTGTTGCCAGAAAAAGGCATTTGCCTGGTGTCAGGATGGATGTTCTGTCTGGCAAAGCACATTCATATATCCACATCATTGTTTGGACTTGCAGTCATCCAAGAAGGAACAGAACTTGAAACTATATGCCAGGATTTCCCCACAAGGAAACACAGACGAGGCAAAAGATTATGCACCAAGATTTTATGCCATTTCTTTCCTTGGGAAGATGCATTGGGTAGGGCTGGGATGTGCAATTTAAGGGTCCATGCTGCATCACCAAACTCTGAAGGAAGGGAAGATTATGAAACATACAGGGAATAATAATTAGGGCCCTAAAGGATACATGACTTGAATGCTCATTTTTAGGCATCTCCTGATGCTGCTTCATCCAGAGCCCCTGCCCCCTTTTCTGAAAACGAAGCCCTTCTTAGCTTTGTTTCTTGCAGTTTTGGGCCTCATCTGCTGAACCAGCTTCTGCGTATCCTGCTGGCCCTCAAACACAGCCCCAGAAGCTCCGTTGTAATGGGCTGTGGTGTCCCTTCTGTGCCTAAGCAAGGCACCTTGTGTCTCCTGCAGAGCACAAGCCCATCATGGAGGCAAAACCCCACCACCTCATGTGGCCTGGTAATCCTATCACTGAATTGGATTGATTTAATTCACTTATTGTCCAGCTCCGCCTGTGGTAGGGCTGCCCCCCAATCAGAAAGCCAATGAGTGGCTGTGTCCAAAATTTCCAACCTGCTCCCTGGCCCAGGAGCTTCCCATTCACAATAATACCTTTGTGGTATGACCATTATTCATATACTGCTAACACAATTTTTATACATTTTTTTCATTTTCTTTGAATATTGCAAAATTTTACCCCGTTGCCCTAAAGAGTCATTATTTGTAGTGCTGCTCTTCCAAATGTTCTTTTAAAATTAAATCTTGTGCATGAACTCCCTCTGCCACATATTATTTTTGCCATCGACTAAAAGATGTTTTTTCTAAATTTTCCATTTCCCCATTTTTATTGCTAGTAATATCAAAACTGAAATTAACACATTTGTAACCATTTTTCCTCTGCCAATGAGTTCATAGGTAATTTATACTCAGCTATTTTCTGTAAAGCCACAATTAATCCAGAAAATAATATACTGCATATTTTTGCAATTCCACCATAATTTTTTGGCCACCTCTAGGAAATTGCATTAGATAATTCATACGATGTCCGCAACCTCTGGGCCAATTTAATGGTCCTACTTGCCTGCAAATTCAGCAGGCGAATTGTTGACCTCTCCTGCCAAGCCAAGTTCTGGAGGCAGTCTGCAAAGAGTCCATGTCTCGAGCAGAAGGCTGGCAAAGCAGGACTGGCAGAGGTGAACATCCTTCCCTGCTCCCCTTCCTTGAACATAATAGTTATACCTGGTGATTGAATCAGGATTAGGAGGTGTTAAATGCCACCAAGTGGTGATCCCTTGCTGCAGCCACCTTATGTTGGCGATCTTGACACCTTGTGTTAACCCATAATATGCTCCGTTTGGTTTTGAATTAACATGGTGTTTAAACCAAGCCACAGTGAAGATAAATGCCAGTCTCAAGGTTATTGCAATGTGTGAATCCAGCCAATTGTATCTTCCTTTCCTCTCTTCCTCCCTTCCTTGCCTCCCTTTCACTGGACATGTTCAAGGAGAGCCATCTATCAGGGAAGATTCAGTTTGGATCCCTGAACTGAGCAGGGTTTGATCCTGAGCAGCTCTCACTGCCTCTGGAGTCCCGTTGCAGAAGAGCCAGTTTATTCCAAGCTTTCTTCTATCAACTCACCTGGGGTATTCACAGTTGGGAGGGGAAACAAAAAGGGGCCGGGCATCAATCCTACCGCTACAGGTGCAGCCCACATAACAAAGGGCTTTGATCATGTGGCTGTGGCTGCCATCTTGACTTTTTTACCCTCCCCCCATGGATGCCTCTTGTACTGTAACCCATGTTTTCTTAATAGTAATTTTATTAAAGATTATAATTACTGTGCCAGAGTAAAAAGCCTGACTCAAAATCAATTTCGGAGTGATCGGATCTACTGTAGTGGTGAAGGTGCTGCCCAAGAGCAGGGAGGCATCTGTGAGTTCTCGTCCTGCCTGAGGCACGAAGCCAGCCGGGGGGCCTTGGGCCAGTGCCCCACCCTCGGCCCCAGGAAGAAGAAGGCCACGCAAACCACTTCCGAAAAGATTGCCAAGAAAACTGCAGGGACTAGTCCAGGCAGTTGTCAGGAATCAAGACGATTTGAAGGCACAAATTGCTTTCCATCATCCACCAACATCTAATGTAACGATCCTAGCACTGGTCCAGCTCTTCATAAAACTGTTTTTTTATTCATTTTAAAATTTAGATTATCTCACACCATCAATTTAGCATGAGAAAAAGGCTTAAAATGCATTTTCCAGAACTAATATAACACAATTTTCAAATCATTACAATAGCACCAGGAGAAATCTATTATATTTTGAACCCCAAACAGTCTGATTAACGAAATAGATTATATACAATTATTAAAGGGCCCAGTAAGGAGAATTTGTGCATCCCAAATTTCATACTAGTCAAAAGGTATGACTAATGGTATAATTCAAGATTCAGAAAATTGAAACCCCCATCTTTAATTAAAAACTGCATCTTTTTCAGAGATATCTTCCAAATGAAAGAATCCCATAGCAATTTACAAAACAGTGTATTGAGCTTTCAAAAATAATTTCTGGATATGTAAACAGGAATTTCATGCAAAATATAAACTACTTCGGGAATTACTCTCATTTTATGAGTGATTATCCTACCCCAAAGTATAAGGGTTAATTACTCTCATCTATCAATTTCCAGAAAACCTCTTTATATATCTTATTCATATTCAGTGAAATTATTTGAAAAATATCACTTAGAATAAGAGTACCTAAATAAATGTAAACTTCGTAATGTATGCAAATGACAATTGTTTAATGTATGAATAAATAAGTCTTTACATACAAGCATCAGTTCTGACTTAGACCAGTTAACAGAATAATCTGGCCAAAGGCATTACTCAGATGCATCAAAGCCAGAATGAGTTGTAAGGTTCAGAGAGAAATAATAAAATATCATCACTATATAATACTAATTTATATTATAATGATATGCAAAATCTATAGATACATACAAACTAAACACAGGCTAGACAAATATCAAAGATCTTGCTCTAGTACTTTTATAAAATGAAAAAGAGGGTGAAAAAAATATGATTAACCTTTACTTTGGATTTAAAGGCCTCAAAGGGAATCTATACCCACTTTATAATTGTTAGTCCTAATGTTAATAATGGAAGAGGGTTTTACTTTTTATTTCCATAAGGAAAAGTTCTCTTTTACAAATTCATGTGGATGCCACTGCCTGGCTATGTTCACACAACATGCTAAACTCTAAACCCAGATTGACATAATTACTGTGTTCATAGAATGTATTTGCCTCCCAAACAAGCCCAGTTGTGGTTTCAGCTGGTGACCTGGTTCGCACTGCATGTTAAGTCCTTGGCTGGGTTTCCACACAGCACTCTGAGCGACCGCTACCCAACTCATTTCAACCTGGTTTAGCATATCGAGTAAGCCCAGCTGCTGTCTCCCAGGGTTCACCAGGCATCTTCATCCTCCCTCTTCCAGCACCTTCAAAAGCATCTGGAACCCAATGACGTCTTCTTTGAGATTTCTTACTCTCAAAGCAGCACAACGCTTGCATGTTTCATCTCTGCCTCTCAGAAGCTGCTGCTTTTATTTACTCACTTCATCTCTTCTTTATTTATTTATTTACTTATTCATTTATTATTCAAATTTTGCTATCACCCATCTCCCCCAAAAGAGGGACTCTGGGCGGTTTACAATAAAATTAAAACTATAATCATAAACAATTAAGATCCTATAAAACAATTTACAAATATAAAATACAATATAAATAAGTATAAAATCCAAGAGGTTAAAAATTCTGATCAGGTGAGAGGGGGTCTAAGGCACGAGCCAACCCCATGAATGGTTGCCCACCTTCCCGCCCCACGCGAGATGGCAGAACCAGGTTTTCAGGGCCCTCCTGAAGGTCGGAAGTGAAGGGGCCTGCCTCACCTCCGGGGGCAAGGTGTTCCAAAGGACGGGGGCAGAGAAGGCCCGCTTCCTGGATCCCGCCAGATGAAGTTCTCTTATAGATGGGGTCCATAACATGCCCTCTCTGCCTGACCGGGTGGGGTGGGTCGATGTCGTGGGGATGAGATGGTCCCTCAGGTAGCCGGGCCCCATGCCATGTAGGGCTTTAAAGGTGATAACCAACACCTTGAATTGGACCCGGAAGCAAACTGGCACCCAGTGCAGCTCGCACAGCAACAGTGTTATATGTGCCCACCTAGGTGCACCAAAAATAACCCAGGAAGCTGCATTCTGGACCAGTTGAAGCTTCCAGATACTCTTCAAGGGTAGCCCCTACATTGCAGTAGTCGATATGGGAGATGATGAGGGCATGAGTGACCGTTCAGAGGGCCTCTTGCTCCAGGAACAGGTGCAACTGGCACACAACCCAAAGGTGAGCAAAGGCCCTCCTGGCCACAACTGCCACCTGCTCTACAAGCAGGAGTCATAAGTCCAGAAGAACCCCCAGATTACGCACTGGGTCTGTCTGGGGCAGTGCCACCCCATCCAGAACTAAAGATGACAATTTCCTGGAAACCGAGGAGCCGTCAACCTACAGCCACTCTGTCTTACCAGGGTTCAGCTGAAGCCTGTTGTTCCCCATCCAGGCCCCCACAGCCCCCAGGCACTGAGAAAGGGCAGTCACCACATCACTTACTGAGCCATCCCAAGAGGATACCATGGTCAATGGTATCAAAAGGCACTGAGAGGTCAAGAAGAGCCAGGATGGATGCATTGCCCCCATCCCACTCCCGCCAGAGATCATCCATAAGTGCGACCAATGCAGTTTCTGTCCCATATCCTGGCCTGAAACCTGACTGAAAGGGATCCAGATAATCCGTTTCATCCAGAATCCTCTGGAGTTGCAACGCCACCACCTTCTCAACCACCTTCTCTAAAAAGGGGAGGTGGGAGACTGGACAAAAATTGTCCAGCACAATTGGGTCCAGCAATGGCTTCTTGAGGAGGGGGCGCACCAGTGCCTCCTTAAAGGCAGCCAGAAATACCCCCTCTCCCAAAGATGTATTAACCATCGCTTGGACCCAACCACATGTCACCTCCCAGGCTGCCTTCACCAGCCAAGAGGGGCATGGATCTAAATAACATTCACAATCTGGAGGATCCTGTCCACTTCCTTGGGTCCAATAGGATCAAACTGTTCCCAGATAACTGGGCAAGAATGTTCCCTTGGCATCTCCACAGACCCTGCTTCATGCTTGGAGTCCAACTTGGAGCGAATACGAGCGATTTTATCCTGCAGATGCTCAAAAAACTCTTCTGCATGGCCTTGTAGGTGGGCCACTGGGCTCATCTTCCCCAGAAGGGTACGTGTGATCTTGAACAGGGCCGTGGGGTGGCATTCTGCAGATGCAATAAGAGTGGAGAAATATTGGCATTTCGCCGCTCTTACCACCACAAGGTAGGCCTTAACAGCGGCTCTAACCTGTGTTCGGTCAGATTCGGTCTTTGTCTTCCTCCAGTGGCACTGTAGATGTCTCTTAAGCCTCTTCAAAACCCACAATTCCTCTGTAAACCATGGGGAGTGTCGGGTTGGATGAGGCAAGAGAGGCTGCATAGGTCTCTTGGTTTCTCTTTGAGAGTAAAGACATCAAAAAGAGTGTGTGCCCCACTTAGCCACCTGTTATGGCCACTCTGGAACTTGACACTAAAAGGGGGTAATTCTAAAAGGGTAATTCTTAATTTTGATTTTATAATTTTAACGGGCTCACATGGTGTGAAATGTTTGGGAGATTTGCTTCATTTTTATTGTCCCACAGAAGAACCTGGGTTCCTCATGGGCAACCTGAAGCTTGTTTTATGTTTGGATGTTTGGATGGAATCTTGTCTGGCCAGAGACATGGTGCTCCAGAGACCTGGCCTGAAGCCTTGCAAGAGAGCTTCCCTTCCATCAGTAGCCACCTGCCAGCAGGATGCACATGGCTGGACAGAACAGAAGAGAAAGCCAGGGAAGAGGCTGGTGGTTCTGCTTCCATGTGCTGAAAATTCTCTGCTTGAATGAGAGCAAACTCAAAGCAAACTTTTTCCTCTGACAGAACAACACACGTGTTAGTGATTGAGGCCATGCTGAGCAAAGAGTTTGAAATACATGGCTCTAGCTCTGAGAGGCATTGTACTGAGATATCTGACACAGCCCTCAGAACCTGGAGACTGCCTGCAGAGAAGACCACTGCCCTTGAGCTGGCCTTGCTGCCATACAGGTGTTTGCAACCTTGTGTTGGTGCTCCAGCAGAAAGTCCTGAGAATGGTTCTCAAAAACCCATTTTGCTCGACTAGTGAACATTGGTTGGATATCACACACCATCCCAAACTTCAATTGTGTTGCTATTTATTTACGTAATAAATTTATATGGCCACCCAGCTTGCAAATTGCAACCCTTGGTGGCTATAACCATAATTATTCCATATCAACCAGTACAGTTGGGCTCATCCACCACCCTGGCCCAATGCCCAAGGAAAAGTCAGGTCTTTGTGGCCTTGCGGAAGGCTAACAGTTTTGGCCATCCAAATCTCAGGGAGTAGGCTGTTCCAGAGGAAGGCATCATGTCATGCTCCCCAATCACATGTTCCAAGAACATCCGATCGGACTCACATGCATGAATGGACTTAACACGTGTTGGGACTTGGGGGTCAGGAGAGTTGGGAGGGGGAACATGGCAGGAGTGTGAAAACATCTTGTTTGGACTATCTCTGGTATCCAAGGTCAAGCTACCGAGCTGTTGGAGACATCTGTGTGGAGTTGAGATGACTGGCACAAAGAGGGGGGCTGCATGCCTGAGAGAGGGAGGGGGCTTGTACTCATTGGGTCGTTTAACTTGGGGAAAAAGCGGGAACTTTCATTTGCAATTTTTTCACTGTTCTGTGTGCTACTTTCCATTAAAGAGATTTCTACTAAAATCATGTATGAATCAAACTTAATGGTAAATTGAGTAACACAAATTACACACTACAACAGAGGAGGCATAGTTTCTGGGGCCCACTAAATGGCATTATTTTATAAAAGGGGCCTAGAGGTCATGGGAAGGGCAGACTCATCTGGAGAGTGGTGATCGCACCTATCAGTGCTATGAAGGGGTTTAGAGATGATAACCAGCACCTTAAATTGTATATCCAGAAGCCTATTGGGAACCAGGGCAGCCTGCAGAGTCATGGCATTACATGGGTGACATGTGATGTATCTATAACTACCCACACCAATACATTCTGGATCAATTGCAGTTTCTGGGTGGTCCTCAAGGGCAGCCTCATGTTGAATTTTTTGCAATAATCCAACCAGGAGGGGACCAAGGCATGATCAGGGCCTCCTGATCCAGGAACAGCACAATAGGTGCACAAGATGAATTTGTGCAAATGTCCTCCTGGCCATGGCTGCCATCTGCTCTTCAAACAGGAGCTGAGAGTCCCCACGTTATATGTCAGTTCAGCCTGGGGGAGTCCTACCCCAGCCAGAACTAAAGTCGGTAGCACCCCAGATCCAGAGGGCCCTAACACCCACAGCCACTTAGTCTAGATAGGTTGAGCCAAAGCCTGTTCTTCCCCTTCCAGATCCCACAACCTCCAGACACTGAAAGAACCTTGATGGCATCACTTGGTCTTCTCTGGGCTGAGATATATAGCTAGTATCATCTGCATATTGGTTGTGGACACTCTCTCAGGAATGCCAGAGAATGCCAGATTTGCTCCCTGCTCTTGTTGTCTGGGGTGGGGGGTGGGGTGGGGTGGGAGGGGGGCTCTTTCCCATTGAGATAGACTGCCGTGCAAGGAACAGCAACCGGAGTGGTTGTTCAGATGCCTTCCCCCTACACCTGAAGCAACCCCCTTCATCACAGCTGCCATGATAACATAGCCTGCACTGGGACTGTATTTAACTATGAAAAGGTAATATATTTCAGGAGGAAAAAAATCCATAAACCATTAAGAACTGAAGCCAAGATTTCCTTGTTTCCTTCTCCCTCCCTGCTTCTTTTGCATCCATGTCCTTCTAGACCGTAAGGCTGAGCACAAGAATTATCAGGTTTTCAGTCTGAAGAATAGGATATAAATACTTCAAAGAAGGAAAGAGAGAAAGAAACAAGCATATACACAGTGTAAGAAAAATGCGGGCTCCACTAAATGTCATCAAACTGTATTCAAAGTCCTTTGTGATTTATCCTTTAGTCAGAATGGAAGGAAGCCAAAACAGTATTGATGAAAGAGCAAAAGTTTTGAAAGGAATTGTGTGGAAATGTGTATACTTCTAATTGCCTTCAATCTTAGCTTAAAACAAAAAGACAAGTAAATTGGAGGAGATGTCCTTGGAGAAAATCTGAAAAATTAGATGGAAGCAAAAACACTGAAAAGAGGGATGAGATTTATCTCAGCTGGTTCCCACACAGCCCCTGAAATGAACCAAGGCTGGCTGTTTGAACTGACTGGGGTGGAGGAGTCAGCATTGCTTGACATTAACACCCAAGGAAGAGGAAATAATAACCTAATTAACTTTGGGCTAGGGACGATTCTGGACATCCACAATCATTCATTCAATTCTGCCTGTAGTTCCTTAGGTTGTGAAATTCTGAAGGTCTTGTGTTGCCCATGCAAACTGGTTTTTTGTTTGTTTTTACAGTTTAGAGGCAGCTTACTAAAAACAGTGAGCAAAAACAATAAAATCACAAACTGTTGTGTCCAGAAAAAACACGTACTGAAATGAAATTCTAGAAGGGTTCAGCACCCATCCAAGGCCTGAGGAACAGCCAAGTTTTCAGTGATTTCTTGAACATCATCTTTATCAGGATGGAATCATAGGAATCTCTAGGGGGAGGATGATGTGTTTAAGGGCAGCCCCTTGTAGACTGCATAGCAGTAGTACATCTGTGAGGTGACTAGGGCAGGAGCAACATCTGGAGGTCACCACAAAAATCAAGGAAAGCTAGAAAATCACAGGCCACCCTAGTTCCCAAACATGATCCCCATCCCAAATACAGATGATCAGATGACAGCCATGATGGATGATGTTGTCTGAAAGGGCCTTCTCAGCAAGCAACAACTTTAAAAACAGTCTTATAAAAGTCAACTCAGCGAAGAGCAGCAGAAACCATTTCTGCAACACCCTGGCAGCAGCGTGAAACTACTGGAAGCTCATTAGAAATCCACTGATCCCAAACAGAGGTAGGTAGAGGAACTCCAGGGGCTAGAGGGCTCCAATACAAACCAGGCTGATGCCAGAATGAAGAAACGTCCCTCACAGTGTCATGATGCACAGGCCAGCCTTCCATACGTGTGTCCTGCGTCTGATACAGGTACCTGAGTTGCATGGTTTGTGTTGTGATCTTGTAACAGATATCGCATCTTTGTTCCCTTGCAGTGGACACCTGTGCTGGGCCTCCCTTGCTTTCTTCCAACATCAGACTGAAGCACCATCCAACATTCCCCATTTATTTCTGGATGTGGAATGTGGCTTCGGGCATAATGAGAGCATGTTTATCCAGCCAACCATGGCTCCTCAGTATTGTTCATGCACCTGCTTGCAGCCTAAGCATTTCTCCACAGGGGCCAGAGACCAGCTCACAATTGCATCATAAAGCTAAGAAGAGAAAACAAGTGACAGTCATTAAGATAAAAGGCTCCAGGAAAAATGAACCCAAACTGTCATTTCATTGATGGCACTTAGTTTTTCACTGCATATTCAGCCAACAACTTGGCAGCATCTGTAGCACTGCCGTGGAGGAACCTTTGAATATTTTGCAGGAAAACTGTTTTGACAACAGAAGGACGTGTAATCAGGTTGCCGTAGGACAGACAAGCAAGTTGCATTTTTATAAAGGCAGGCCTGCTCCTGCACAACTGGATGACAGCTGCTTCTCAGGGCCATGTTGAACTCTTTTCTTTGGATCTGTTTCAGTAAAAAATAGCAGTTCTCTCTCTCCCTCCCCCAGGTTATTCCAGTAGAATAATTTAATTCCATTTTCTCTCCTTTCTTTTTCCTGGTTTAGTTGCATTGGTGATCCCAGTCCACCAGGGATGGTGTAGAAGGCAAAAGACTTGCGGAGATGTAAACTGGGTCAAGAGGTCAGATTGGATGAAGGGATGTTATCACTAGAGTACAAACTAGGGCAAATGAAAGTGAGGACGAAGCATCCTGCATTATCCCTGTGGATAGGTCAACCAGATATTCCGGGTTCATTGAGTCCATGGGAAGCTCCCAAATGGTTTGAGCAGCTTAAGAAATACTTAGTAGAAAAAACCCCTCAGCCTTGGCAAGACCAAGTTCTCTCAGAAACTTGGAGAACACGATGCAGAGCTGCTGGCTTGACTCTCAGGAGAAGAACTGTCCTTCCAGCAAGGGTTTGGGGTAGACAGGCATCTTCCAAGGCCAGCGAGGCCCCTGACCCCCATAATTCTAGCTGTGCTGGATCCTCACTCTCTTGACAGGTTGTGGTCGTTTCTGAAGGTTCAGATTCCAAGGCATCAGAGACCATGGGAATTTCATCTTTTCAGTCTGCAAATAATGGCCAAACAGGAACAGAAGGAGGTGTTGAGGCTGAACCCCCGTAGTGATGGAGGGTTTATCAGATCCTGAACCTTGAAGAGGGAGGGAAACCCTCCTGAGCACCCAGGTTTGAGAACACGATGTCAACTAATGGATTTCTCAGGAAATAAAAGAACATCAGAATAGGACATAGCCAATCAGAGTAGGCTGCATGATGATGTTGATGATTGATTGATTGATTGATTGATTGATTGATTACTTGCCATCATGTCATTTTCAACTCCTAGAGACCACATAGATAGATTTTCCCCATGACAACCTATCCTTAACCTGGTCATAAAATAAAAACCAGGAACAACACCCTACACAAACTCAATGGGACTAGCTGGGGAGCATGTGCTACATCAGCTCTTGCTCTGGCATATTCGGAGGCTGAGTATTGCAGCCCTGTATGGCTAAACAGCGCTCACACAAAAGCAGTGGACACCCAGCTTAACCACACTATGAGGCTAAGATCAGGAACCATTAAATCGACGCCTTCCGAACGGCTACCGGTATTATCTAACATGCCACCTCCACACCTTAGAAGACAAGTAGCCTTACAAAGGGAGTGGCAGAAATGTGAGGCAAACCAACTACTACCTATACACGAGGATTGCCACAATCAAATATTTAGACTTAAATCTCGGAACCCGCCATGGAAACTCAGACAGCGATTAGTCAGAGAAGACTTTGACATTGAGACAGCATGGCGTCAAGAGTGGGCAACTTCTAATCCAGATCTGTTTAACTTAGTGTCTGATCCAGCACAACGCCCCTATGGCTTTGATCTCCCAAGGAAACTCTGGACAGCACTTAACTGGATTTGTACTAATCATGGCAGGTGCCAATATTGGAAACAAAAATGAGGGCTGGTTGATAATCCTAACTGTGACTGCGGGAATGTCCTGCAAACATTACATCCCATCGCGGTAGAATGCCCCCTCAGGAGGTTCCCTGGCTCCCTGCAAGAACTACATCATCTCGAGGGCACCGCTGTCCAACGGCTAAACGATCGAGATATTCGGCCATAGGCTTAGCCACTCTAGTAACTGCTCAGACATAACTTAATTCTATTTATAATTTTACTCATTATTTGTATTGCATGTTTTTAAAATAATCTACTGTGCCAATGTTTTATATTTTATACACATTTTATATATTGCTCTGTGAACTTTTATGCAATAATGCTGTATTCTGCTATGCCATACAAAATAAATAATAACATGGTCATTCAGTTCTTCCAACAGTGCACTCATCGCCATGGTAACTGAATCCCTCCACCTTGCTGCTGGTCGTCCTCTTCTTCTCCTCTTTCCTTCCACCTTTCCCAGCATTATAGACTTCCCCAGAGAGCTAGGTCTTTGCGTAATTTGTCCAAAATAGGATAATTTGAGCCTGGTCATTAGTGCCTCAAGTGAGAACTCTGAATTGATTTGCTTGATGATCCACTGGTTTGTTTTCTTGGCTGGCCATGATATTCTCAGGAGTCCAACACTTTGGTGTTTCTCTAACACCAAAGTTCAAAGGCATCAATACTCTTCTTATCCTACTTCTTCAGATCCAGATGATGATGTTACTCAGAACATCAGAAAAACTATTCAGAATGATGGCAATATAAAACAAAGCCAGCCATCTTCAGATATCTCAGATATTTCATGGGTGGGCAACCTGCATCTTCATAAGCCTCAGAGGTAAGGGAAAATGTCAGAATGATTTTAATTTTGCTCACATATATCTTAATTTATTTCAACCCCAGGGATCAATTCTAATGTGGAAAATAGGAATTATTTTCAGTAGATGTGTTAGAATTTAACAGTTAAGTGATGTAATTAATTACAAAGTAATCATTATTAATATTTAATTGATTTAACTTATTTTCATCTCTACCCACTTTTACTTTTTTCTCAATCTGGCCCCAGTCTGTTCTGCAGTGCAGTGCAGCCCCTGATTTGTTCTTCAAAGGCTATACAGATTATAGGCTCTCTAACCCTTGGGAGGTAAAAGAGCTCCATCAACATGCAAGGAAGAGGCACTGGGTGGCTTGCAAGAACAGAAGAAAGAAGATCTCTCTAGAACCGTGTTTCTCAGTCTTGGCAGCTTGAAGATGTGTGGACTTCAGCACTCCAGCTTGCTGGCTGGAGAATTCTGGGAGTTGAAGTCCAGACATCTTCAAGTTGCCAAGGTTGAGAAACACTGCTCTAGAAACTACCCTGAAGGGTGGGGGTTCCCAAACAATTCAGTGGCTGCAAAGCATACAAGCAGGGAGAGGGAAGTGGACTTGGCTGGGGAGCAGGGGGCTGCTGGCTGCCCAAGAGACAGGCATAACCCAGGCAGCCCAACCCAGGGGCCACCCAGCTGCCAGAAGGTGCCAACTATCAGGCAGAGAGGGGCAGGAAAGCAAAAAGCACAGTGGAATCTGGGGGTGGGGGGGCAAGAGGGGAGCAGAAGCCCAAAGAATCCTCCTAATTCCTTTGCCCACAGAATTTATGGTGCATTTTGACAGGCCAGGGTGCCCAGCCTTTAACATGGAGGCACAGACATAGAGAGAAGTTGGATGGAGGATCAGCTCCGATGGCCGATTCCCCTTCCTTCCCTTTTCAGCTGAATGAAAAGCCATTGAGTCCTGGCAGTTGATCCGCCCTTCATTCACCCCGTCCACCACCTTCCTGTCCTCCCACCTCAGAGCCCCTCACTTAGGGAGGAAGAACAGAGGGAGCTCCTCCTGCCGCAAGGAAGAAGTTTGCGGCTGGGGGGAGGAACAAGGGGTCCCCAAAGGAGCTCATGGCTGCTGGAGCGCCTTTCCCCCCAGTGCTGGAGTGCATTTAACTCAAAGAATAGCATAAAAGGGCCACTTACCACTCGGCTTGCCCTGTGGATCCCAGGATGAAGAGTTCTGCCTGAGTGACCTTCTGGCAGCTTCGTGGGCTCTTGAAACTTCCTGCAGAGATAATTGGACAGAAACTACAGCAACTTACTTTGATAAATGCTGCATTTCATCTATTCTTGGAATGGTCTATTTCTTTTTTATTAGGTTGGCAACCACCTTTTATAACATCCTGGGATGTTGCTCAATAAAACTTGTTAGGTTAAAGGATTTTTTTATTTTATTTTACTGTATTTTATTTTATATTTTATATTTTATTTTATTGCCTTCTTTTCTCAACAAGAAGAAATTGCATTCTTCACTTCTACTTATAAATAAGAAAGGATTAATTCCAGTTTATAATGCAACATGTCTACATATAAAAATAATGACACTAAATATGTAAAAATTCAGTGAGCAATTTCTCAATATTTTAGCTTAATTGGAGAAGAGAGTGAATCCAGGCATTGTATTAATAATTCAGCCCTGCCAGGCTGTTGCAATGAAGTGAAGAGGACATCTGCCACCCAGTGAACTTCAAGGGCTCATCCAAACAGCACTCATTTGCTCCCTTTCCAAAGCATTTCTGAGTCCTTGACTTTATCGCTGGAGCCCAAATTGTAAAGAGGAATCTGATCTGAAATAAGATGAGACAATGGAGGGGGATTTATTCAATAGGTACAGAACTGTGAAGGCTTAATGATAAGCCTAGTCTGTAGGTATGGTTAAAAGGAGGAGGAGGAGGAAGAAGAAGAAGAGGAGGAGGAGGAGGAGGAGGAGGAAGAAGAAGAAGAAGAAGAAGGAGGAGGAGGAGGAGGAGGAGGAGGAAGAAGAAGAGGAGGAGGAGGCAGGGAGGGCTCCCCCCCCCCCCGTTGGTTCTTGTGCTACCCTTGGGAGCTAAGGAGCTATAAATCCAGAAGGAAGGGGTAAGGAGGGAAGCGGGGAGGGAGGGAGAAAGACTGGAAAAATTCATTTTAGTTTTGACTAGAGCACAGACTAAAGATTTCAAGAGTTGAAGTCCAACGTAACTGGATGGGACCAGATTGAGGAAGGCTGGTTCACACTCAAAAATCTTCTCCCAACTTTCATTTCTGTAGCAAAAATTTGTGCCCCAGACTGAGTCCAGCAGCAGTGTTGCGTAGCACTGAACAGTTTGGCTACCTGAGCAGTTTGCTTTAACATCTGTCAAATCAAGAAGGCAAAGCTGGTGCTAAGTAGACAGTATCTTCTAAAGAGCCTGCAGTTGCAGCAGAAGGAAAACCTGCTAAGGATGTGGCTGAACGACAGGACCAAAAGTGCACCACTTTCACTCTGTGCTGATTGGCCAGGGATCCTGCATTACAGAATGTACCATGATCTGTCTTTGCTTTGAGCGTCTTATCTGACTCAGAGGACTTAGAGACCCCTGCCAGTTCAAGAACCCAGGCAGTGTTTCAGAACACCAGAACAGGTAGAAAAATCCATGCTGCTCCCAGGTCCTGGAGCCAAGAGAGGGGCCCGGCCCTGCTCCTCCATTTTCTTTCCACTTCTAGTCTTCCAAGTCTAGTATTTAGTACTGTTCCCGATCCACATGCTCTACACAGAGGTAATGGTAATGAAAATATATGCACCTTTTTTCTTTACTTTTATCTCCATTTCTCTCTCTGCCTATTTACTATCCAAGCTGCACAGTTTGGATCCTCTTCAGCAGAAGCCAGTCTTCATAGTAAACCTGATGCCATTTACCATGTGTCCATCATGGAGCATAAGGAATGTGTGTTTCCGTTCCATAAAGCAGTCCAAAAGGAAGTGGAATGTTATCAAGTGGACCATCTCTGTTGCCACTTAAAAACACTCCAACTATTGACTAAAAACTAATGGCATCATTCATTTGGGTAAGATAGTGAAAGGGGTCAAGTTTCATCCAGGGAGCACCAAGTGACCACCTTTGCCCCAAACCCCATGGTGCCAAACCCATCTTTCTTCAGTTTCTTTTTGCTGATTCCTGCAACTGAAATGCCAGAATTTTCATTTGTCTTCATTTTCATAAGGCTTATCTCTTGCCATTTGAGTCCAGTTCTGTGCCATGCTCAGAATAAATTAACCCACATATTCAAAATATTAATGTGTGCATATTGTCCCAACTTCTCACCATGTCTTGCTCAACATTCTGGATCGCCTCATAAGTTACTCTGTTCATGTTACTTTGAAAGATTGCCTCATTTGCCCAGTCCCTCTTGCCCTTCTGGATGGATTGCAGATTCTCAATAATGCTAATGAAGGCTCTAACCTTGGGGAGCTGTTGGAGAATTGATTGCTTATCTTTCCACACACTCACATACACTGACACCTCTAAAGACACTGTCTTCTAGTACAAGTAGGAGCTTGTTCCCATGTTTCTGGGAACTGCCTCTGAGTTGGCCCTGGATGTTTTCAGGAATGGTGGTGGCAGGGAGAGGGTGCAGTCCCCCCACCTTTCTAGAATGTGAAGCTGAGCCGTGGCCTAGTTTGCCAGAGCTGGGTGGCTTTGAGCTGATTGCAAACTTTCAAGCAAGGCAGCCTCTGTTTTCTGTGAAACAGCTCAGCTGGGGATGGGAGAAGACACCGTTTGAAATGGGAAAGCTCGTGGGCAAAAGGGGCTCTGCACCTGCCTCGAAGACCACTTGCTAGAAGCGCCCCAAGGAATCCTCCAGCTCCTCTTCCCTCCCCTTCCCTTGATGGTGGAAAAGCTTTGCCACTAACCCCCATGACCTCCGGTGTTCTGCATGGACAAGTGCCTGGAGGTCCCCACACACACAAAAAGTGTTTTCCAGGGGAGAAGCGCAGAGCAGCAGGGTGTGTGCAGCAGATCACCAGAGAGCACCTTGATTTTCACAGAAATGATGCCCCTCTGTTGTGTTGTGTTGTGTTGTGTTCTGTTCTGTTTTTAACTCCAGAAGATACCTAAGGTGGTTCACAAGGATAATCCAAGTGGGAGAAACACTTAGAAGACAATATTGTTTAAAGAAACCAAACACAACAACTGGCACGGTCAGAGTATATGCAAAGAAAGCAGCATCTGTCAGGGAAGGGTGTACAAAAGTCAACACAGTGGTGGTAGCCGTGCATTTGAACTCCCACCCCTTTTTCACATGAGAGGAAACCAGTTTAACTTTTCAAATCCTCCCTGTGGATGTCCCTGCTCTGGGATAATGCATAACATGGCACACATGGTGGAGGAATGGCTGGGCTGTTTCAACCCAACTGTAAACCCAGTTCCAAAATACAATTGCTATGTTGACATCAAATCTGTGTTATGATGGCTTACACTGGTGGGCCTGTTCCCACAGCATGTGAGACCATGTTTATTTTCCCACAACGGACTCACCCATAAACTACCCCGGTTGGTTTTAACTTAGTACAGGGTGCTGTGTGAAACCAGTTGGAGTGGCACTGTGGCCTTTCTTGTCTTCCAACAATCTGAACAGGAGAATCTGTTTAGTATAATTTTTTATCTTACTGTTTCACAAAAGTGAAAGCTACAGATGAAAAATACCACATTTTGGGATCATCTCAATCCCAGCTTCACAGAATGAGAAAAGCTTCTTCCCATGTGAATACTTGTAGCTTTCATTACCATATCATTAGCTATTTTTGACTGCACCGGCTTTTTGAATCAACTGAGGCTGCTCGTGTGTGTATCTGTGAATAGACAAAGGTGCAGAGGAAATGATCAGACACATCCTCTTGCAAATAAGGTTTCATTAAAACTGTTTACATAGTCCATTGGTTGTTTTTCAGGAGAAGAAGAGCCTTTGAAGAACTACAGAGGCATTGGAATTCCAGGCACAACAGAAATAAGTCAAACAACATGGTTGAAAAAGAGAACAGCTTGTTCTCTGGGAGACAAGATGCGTTAAATCATTTCAGATAATCAACTCTAGGCTTCCTGGCCAGTGCAAGCAGTCTCTCCCTCACCCCATCCCTGCTAGACAGGTTACAAAAGGGGATCCATGGGGGATCTGCCTCTGGCCTGCAGTGAGTGGCAATTTCAGCTCCTTTTTCAATGCTGCCTGATAACTACAACCCCATTTGTATTAAGCCAAAACCCAAGCAAAGCAATATCCTTATCTCTGAAAGCAGAGACCCTCTTTGGTGAGAGGGGAAGCCATGTAAAAATAAATAAATAAATAACCAACGTAATTGATGCCCACTCTGGAACGTCAAAGTTGCCTGCTTTCTGGTTTTTCCTTGGGAAGCAACTCCAGACACGGGTTCAAAGGACCATCAGGGCCCCCATGGGCTGCTTGGATAGTGTCATGAGTATGGATGGTGAGCAGGAGGAGGCCCCTATCCAGGGGTGAAAACGCATGCGTAGTTTAGAGACTTTGAGCTGTCAATCAAAGAAACCCAGAACAGACCCGCCTTGAGTTTTGGGGTTTATCTGTCTGGGTTTTTCCATGCTTCTTCAGTTTGGTAGGATTGATGTCCTGACTAAGCAAGGACCACACCGAGATGAGGAGAAAGTCTCTAGTGTTTTATTAACTGCTATTGTAGACAGAAAATCCTACCAAACTGAAGAAGCGTGGGAAAGCCCAGGCAGATAAACCCCAAAACTCAAGGCGGGTCTGTTCTGGGTTTCTTTGATTGACAGCTCAAAGTCTCTAAACTACGCATGCGTTTTCCCCCCTGGATAGGGGGCCCCTCCTGCTCACCATCCGTACGTATGACAGATAGCTGTTCCTCCCCAAAATTTATCACCTCTCTGCTCATCCTCTTCCATCCCCCAAATGGCCAAGGCCTTCGCATGGTTCGAGTATCACATGCCTCCCTGCCTCTGAGAAAGTAAAACTGCTTAGTAAGTTTAGGACCACTCCGACAGGACTGTCTTGGCAATCTACAGCCTGGAAGTTCTATGGATACTGAACCACAAAGTGCCCAACCCTACTTTAGCCTAGTCTAGTGGGTTGTGCAAACCCAGCCCTTCCATATCCTGTTCAGGCCTCTGAATCTTCCTCTGTCATCCCCTGAGGGACATGAAGGGATCCCTCTGGGTTGGGAACTTCCAGGTGATTTCTCCAGAACCCTTTCTCTGCCACCAGCTGGTCTACCTGGCTAACTTTGGTCTTGAACAGAAACAATCATGTCAGATCCACCTATCAAGGACTGAAGGTGGGTGCTGCCATTACCTGATCACATCCACCCCTAGTGCTAATGTGAGCATGGCCAATAAGCAAAGTATGCTAGAGGGACTGTAGGGAAGCCATCTGACCAAAAAATAAAACCATAGAATCCCAGAGTTGGAATGGGTGCTTGGGGCCTTTACCTGATCGAGGTAGGGGCCCAGATTCAAGCATCCCAGGCAGATAGCTGGGCATCCTGTTGTACTTGAACACATCCAGAAATGGGGAGCCCATCACCCCTCTGGGGAACAGGGCAAATGATCTGTGTTGCTGGATTATTTACAAGGAGTGGAGCCTTTGTCTTTGTTCCAGGAGCTCTGAGCTCATAAAATGTTGAGACAGTGGAAGAAGTAGAGTTAGATTGTTCAAGAGAAGGTCAAGTGGCAACCTTACCACCAGCCTGAACACATCTGGAGTTTTGGGGAGGCCTCCAGCTCCATTCAGGCATGCATTTCCAAACTCTTGCTGGTGGAAATCTGAATGTTCATGCCTTCCCTTGACCATCAAGCAGCTGCAACATATAAATGTTATTTTTGACAGCAGTAGACAGTATCTGCTGACAAAGGAGCTTCTTCTGAGGAATGTTAGCTTGCTAAAACTCAGGAAAAAAAGGCGGGTACTTTAACATTTTCTTTAAGGGAAATATGGGGACTTGGTTTATTTCTTGAGGGAAATGAATGAGATTTGTAGGCAAAGTTTCTGAGCAAGCGGAGCCTGACGCGTTTCCGACAGAGAGGCGCAGGGGCTTTTATACAAAACCTAACTGTATAATTTGGGAGTTTTCAAAGAAAGGTTTGCTTGCCTCCTTGTGGTCTGGAGGCTAAAGGTAAAGGTAAAGGTTTCCCTTGACGTAAAGTCCAGTCGTGTCTGACTAGGGGGTGGTGCTCATCTCCATTTCTAAGCCTTAGAGCCGGCGTTGTCATAGACACTTCCGGGTCATGTGGCCAGCATGCATCAAATATGCCACTAAGAACCATAGCACTGCTTCTTGGTAGACGCAATCGATGAAATCAGATTTGCAGTGGAGAAAACTTGAGTTGATTCTTAAGACTTCAAGTTCTAGCAGACCCAAATCCCAGACCGCAGGTTACAACCACGTCTCTTGAACTTTTCCCCATTTTAAAAAAACTTGCTTTTTTTTAAAAGCAGAGTGTGTTTGTAGGTGTGTGTAAAGTCAAACAGCCAAAAAATGTCCAAAGCTGGACACAAAATGAAGTACACACTAGCCCAAGACTACAAGACAGGCTGAAGCAGGGAATTCTAAACTGAAAACAAAAGGAATCTACACAACTAGCATCAAGGCTGGAAGGTGGGAGGGGGTTAGAAAAGGTAAATGACATGGTCACATATAAGAAAAAAATGTCAGCATCCAAACAGCAGAAAGAATATAGCAAATCAAAAATGCTTGAAACTAGAATTTAGGAAGAGGGAGGAATTTACAAAAGGGTTGATTAGGAAAGGAAATGTATGGCCCAAACATCTGATTCTAATTATCCTCCAAACTCTTTATAGCTGCTGGTGCTGACTGGGAATTCTGGGAGTTCTAGTATTGACACAACTGGAGGACACCAGATGGAGGAAGGCAACTTAAAATGTTACAGCAAGGAGCAGCCAAGAAGGGTCATGGTTTCTGGTCACAGGACTTCCCCATGGTCCTCTGAAGCCGTTCTTGAAAGAGACATCTTCTCTCCCCCCCGCCCCCCCATTTTCATGGCCACCAGGCCAATCTGTTTTACTTCCAGTTCTCCATGTCTTTATTGTGATCCTTGGATTATTTCTGAAGTGCCCCAAGGTGCCCAGGAAACTCCAGGAGGCTCTTTTAATCTTTGGGTGACAGGTAAGAATCCACAATAAAGTTCATCCTTGAATTTTTACTTCTTTATGGATGTAAAAAGTTGAATTGTGTATTGGATTTTTGTGTTACTTGATGTTTCCTTCTTTACAGCATGGTGTGATTAGGATGGCATCACTGGAGAGATATTGGGCCAAAATATTTGGCCCTTTCAGAGAGAATATTTATTGTGCAGTAAAAATAGGTCTGAACCAGCATGAACTAGTAGATATATTATCTAAACATCTCTCTCTCTCTCTGTCACACACACACACACTTTTCAATCACAAATGTACATCTCTCAAAGCATCTGCAGTCACCATGCAATCAAAACCCACTCAAAGTGGTGGGGCTTCTACTGCACGGTAGCCACTGTCAACCCCTCTAGGTAGACCAGAGAAGGAGATCAACGCCAGAGGAAGGCTAAAACTACCTTCATTGAAATGGGCTATAAGAACAGAATCTTGCAAGTCTGATTTTGCTGAACCTCCTCCTGCTTTTTATACTACAGTGAATTAGGGAGGTGTCTATGAGCTGCTTCCAAATGATATCTCATTTCTCTGGACCTTAAAAATGATTTCAGCCTCTTTTGCCTGGGCCACAGTTCCTGCATATCTCCATCAAGGTCATCGTCCTTACTCTCTACAGCCACCATCTTGACTTTTTTACACAAATACACATGCACACACAAACACACACACATAGATGCCTCTACATTTCTGGGTCTCTTTTCCTCTTTTCATGCTAACGTTTTCGAAAATGAAAATCCTAGGAATAGAGCAGTAATATTCATATATATAAAGGGGACGTGGTGGCGCTGTGGGTTAAACCGCTGAGCTGCTGAGCTTGCCAATCGGAAGGTCGGCGGTTCGAATCCGCGTGGCGGGGTGAGCTCCCATTGCTAGTCCCTGCTCCTGCCAACCTAGCAGTTCGAAAACATGCAAAAGTGAGTAGATTAATAGGCACCGCTTCGGCAGGCAGGTAACGGCGTTCCGTGTAGTCAAGCTGGCCACATGACCACAGAAGTGTCTATGGACAAACGCCGGCTCTCTGGCTTTGAAACGGAGATGAGCACCGCCCCCTAGAGTCAGACACGACTGGACTTAATGTCAAGGGAAACCTTTACCTTTATACATATATTTACTGAAAAATTTAAACACGAGAATAAGATTAATAGAAACTAAAATAGAGCAAAAAAGGAAAAAGGAAAAGAAAAAACTTAAAGTGCAAAAAGAAAAAGAGTAGCAGAAAATTAGAAAAGAAAGAAAAAAGATATAGTGGCTTCTGATCTCCTTTACAGCAGTTATAAGTACAATTATAAATTGACCTCTCTCTCTGACGACTCTCTATCACGACTCTCTTCTTTCTGTAACTTAGTAAAGGTAAAGGTTTCCCTTGACGTAAAGTCCAGTCGTGTCCGACTCTAGGGGGCGGTGCTCATCTCCGTTTCTAAGCCTTGGAGCCGGCGTTGTCATAGACACTTCCGGGTCATGTGGCCAGCATGACGACTCAGAACGCCGTTACCTGCCCGCCGAAGCGGTACCTATTGATCTACTCACATTTGCATGTTTTCGAACTGCTAGGTGAACAGGAGCTGGGACGAGCAACGGGAGCTCACCCCGCCACGCGGTTTTGAACCGCCGACCTTCCGATCGGCAGCTCAGTGGTTTAACCCACAGCGCCACCGCGTCTGTAACTTAACCTATCTAATTATCAAAACCATAAACCATAAGTTCATTTTTTTTCTTTTTTATGCAAAAAGTGCATAAGGGGTTTCTAGTCACCAACCGTGATGGAACGTGAGGGTGGCCTTGGGGAACAGAGGGAAGAGACGCTGCCTGGGGAAAGGTCAGGTAAAAGGAGATCAGATAAAAGGGGACAGAGTCCGAGAAGAAGAAACTTGGGAAAGATCTGCCCTGAGCAGTCACGCGATAAAGAGGGAGGGCGGGAGATTTCTCCTTTGGGACTTGCAAGATTCTGTTAATGTGGCCTTACAATAGAGTAGACTTGTTTGATTGGAGCAAAAACAGTATCTACGTTTATTGGTGTCAGATGAACTGGCTGAACTGGCCAAATTGACTTGTTTCCTGTCTGGTTTATCTGGGAAGGCTGACACCAAGAAACATAGATACTGTTTTTTCTCTAATCAAGCAAGTCAATTTGGCCATTTCAGCCAGTTCTGTCATCTTCCTCTGTCATAGGCATGACGATGAACATGTGACTGCTAAAACATATAAACTTTTATTGAAATTTGAAACAGAAGAACAAGTCAAGGAATGTATGATAAAGTGGGCTAAAAAATGGATATAATATACAGATGGAGCAATGGGAAAATACATGGCTGAAAGGACTGAAATCTACACTATGTTATAATCTCATGTTGCTCAAACCTTCTACAGCTCGTGCCTCCCCCAGATCTGCCCCTGCTTTCTTTCTGGCGCCACCCAAGACAGAGGGACACCTGTTTTCTCCCTAGCCCTGGGCTTGACCCTGGATTTTTGTGGCTGCTGCTCTCAGTGGAGAAACATTTTTGAAAATTATTGGCGCCGTTGAGCTGCTTTTGGCTTTGCCTCCCCAGTCTTTGAAGTTGACAAGCAGAGTAAGCAGTGTGGCGCTGGCTGCATCTCGCGCCATGGCATCCCACAGAGCCCAACTGCCACTGTCCTTGCTGCGGCTCCTGACGCTGGCTTGGCAAAGGCAGGGTCTCCTTTAGCTTGGATTCAACTCCTGGAGATGGCAGTTTTCTTGGCCACAACAGGGAAGGGATTTGCCTTTCCACTTCCTAGTCTAGCAGTGGGATTTCCAGATAGTTAATGACTTCACTGGGACCTACAAGCAGGAATTTATTAGGCTGTTGCCCTCGGTACTGATTGTCATCTGTTTCTGGACCCCATTAAAATGCTGGTTTCAGCTTCAGAGGCCAGAACCACCGAAGAGCATTCCAAACTCAGGGTTTCCTTTGCAAATGTCCGAATAAGGCAAGGTTACAAAGGGGTCTTCTTTGAAGGCTCCTGTTTGGGGGATGCTCTTCCTGCCCAGTGAGAGGCTTGCAGGGCGGGGTTTGGGAAAGATCTCCTCCTTACTGGCTGCCCAGATCCTGAAACTTGCCCTGAAGCCCTGAAGCCTGCCTAATGAGCAAAGCACATGGTCACCACGGTGGCTTTCTTGGCAGCAGTGTCCGTATTGGTGGGACCTGGAGGCCATTCCTGCTGGCCCTCTCATGAGGGCCTTGCTGCAGAAGCAGGAACTCCCACCATCACCCTGAGACCCCCATGAATTCTTTGCCAGCCTCTCTTCTATTTGTGCCTGACAGTGGGCTTTCCTTGACCGTGGAATCTCTTCAGTAGATGGGCTGCTTCTGAGCTGGGTCTGCCAAGGAAATCTTCCTGCTTGTGACCTTGTGATGTAGCCTCACTGCAACTCCCAGCCCCCCTGACTACCCCCTGCCAGCTCCACCTTTCCTCCACAGCTTGAGAAGCGTCTTCACACTCCATCTATCCCTAGATGAAAAAAGGGGGTTCTGGGTGGCAAAGGTGAGCCTTCCTCTGCACTCAGAGGAAGCAAGAGATGAGGCCACCCTTGCAGGAATTCTGCCCTTCACACCTGTGCCCTCTCCTCTGTGGACCAGGAGGCAGAGTGGGAGGGTTGTCCCCAGAGCTGGTTTCCCTCCACTCCCTCCCTTCTCCAGAGCTGGGGGGCAAACTAAAAGCCAGACCCACCTTTCCAAGGGCAGGACCAGGCATTCTGACTGACCAAGGTTTGATAATCTGGCCCAGGTATCCAGGCCAGGCTGCTGACCACCGCTGCCACGCCTCCATGCGAGTTGGGGCTGATGGCACCAGATGCCTTCAGTTCTGCTTCCCTGCTCCCAGGCTTGGCTAGGCTTCTTTGCTATCACACTGAGTTGTGTGTGTGTTTGTGTGTGTAGTTGTCTGTGTATGGATGCCCGGCACAGGAGTTAACAGCAGGGATATTTTCAGGTAAGGTTCCCATCAAGATGTTGGTCCATCAATAATTTAGAGGGAGATGGTAATTAGAGGAGAAGCAGCTTGAGACGTACATCTCTCTTTCTTCTTTCTCGCACTGCAAAGACAAGCTGCAGACACAGCACTGGGTAGGGGAAACTAAACAGCATCGATAGATTAGAAGAGACCAGAAGAGTTTGAGCAAAAACTCCTAAACAAGGCTCCTCCACCCACATTTCTGTTATGTGCAACTGCCCTAAAAACTGGCAATGATTTTTAGTCTTAGACAAAGCTAAGGAACTTACAGAAGCATACAAGCTCTAATAATGCCGTGGGGAGGGAGGGCGGTTGACAGGAAACTTTAAAGGGCCCCCTAATCCCTTGACCATTCAGGCAGAGTCTACAAGAACTGAATCAAGGCCAGATCGCATTTCTTCCTCCTTGCTTCCCCCCATTTTACACGCAACTTGACAGTTGAGTGTTTGGATTATTCCCCATGCCAAAACCCACCCCCATCTCCTTCCCCTCTCGGCTTCTTCTCTTTTTTATTACATTGTTGCTGTCAAGTTGCAGTTCTTCTGAGATGTCTTCCAGCTGGACAACTTCCACTCTTGTCTGGCACGTCTCAAAACAGCTCAGGAATGGGTGATGTTCAGCAGCCAGCGATCAGCAAGGAACGGGCCTGAAGTTGAGCTTTAGAACAGGAATCTGCAGGCAGCACCAGTCTAGGTTTCCAGCACACCACCTTCTAGATTAAACTCTTGCATCATGGTTAGGGCCGAGAAACAGTTGTGCAGTTTTGGCAGTGCAGTTACTATAAAAGGGGCAAGCTGTGTTTTTGCACGAGCCAAACGGGGATTAACTGATAAGGCTTCAGAACTTTGCACCTATCCAATCAGGAGGTTACCAGAATGGGCCGACCTATTTCCAAATGTTGCAAAGTCTGAACAGGGAGCTCCTCACCCTCAAGTTAAGAACCTGAGCTTCAAGGCAAGTGAAGCCCTTTTGGGGGAGCCAGGCAGGTTGTGCAACCGTTCTCTCATGGCCCCAATCCAGCCCTCCAGCCTGTGGGCCTCCAGCTAGTGGGAAAATAGGAAAGAAGCTTAGGAAGCCACCCATCTCTTTTTGCCACCACAGACAATACTGAGAAGATGCAAAGGCCACAGGGGCATGATCTCTGGAAGGGATCAGGCTGGAATTTGAGGCCACGTTTTGTGGTTTGATGCTGGATTTTTGCAGGTTGTTGAGAATAAGATGGATTGCATGGGGATACCTGGCTGGTTTCTGCTTCCCCTGCCTGCCCTGCTGCTCCTCCTGACATGCCAGCCTCATCCTCAGAAGCCAGACCTCAGCTTTCCAAGAGAGCCTTTGCCTCCTGGATATCTTGAGGCTCTCACACTGGGGAATATCTGGAGGCTGAAACTGTAGAGCAGCCAACACATTCCCAGAAAGCCATTTTTCATATCAGGCAAGAACTCAAGTGGTTCTTGAGCAACTGCATCTGTTTTGCTGCAACAGGAGGAACAGTTGCTGAGAAACAGGAGGGCAGGTCAGCAAAGCCATCACTTCTCTCTTCTCTCCTTCTCTCTCTCTCTTGCTCTTTCCTGCTTTCCTTGATTTTCTTCTTGACCTGCAAAGGACCTTTCAAATACCAGGTGGGCCTTGTCTGACTCCCCCTGCCAAGAAAAGGAACACTTCTCTCTCCCCAGGGCCTTGTGTTTGTGTCGATTACTAGTGCAAATGTCTTGTTGTAGCCCTCACCTCAGCAGATGCCTTCCCAGCCTCTCTCGCACTTAGGAGGTGAGCAGGGAAGAGACTGCCACCTCCTCAGCCAGCCTGTTAGAAAGTTGCTCAAGTTCAGGGTCACCATCGTTGAACTGTCAAAAAAGAGGACACCCGTAATGAACCCACAAATTGCTCCTCTCCCCAACTAAAGGGATGGGTGTAGCCGCACAACAAGTGGGCTGAGGCCCTTTTGGGCCCTGTGGGAGACGCCTCCCCTAAGCCCAGAGCAACCCAGCAAACCCCAGAACAAGGCAGAGCAGAAAGGTGGCCTCCTGACCGCCACAGACAAGAGCCTGGAGATAGCAGCACGTCTCACAACTTGCGCCCAGCCTTCTAGGTGCAGCAGGCCTCCGCTTGCTGCAAAAGCTGCTGGCAAAGCTGTGTGCTCTTCCCTCCAAATCCACCCAGCAAAGGTGAAGCAGCTGCTTACAACTGGCGAGACCCTTGGACTGGGCTGGGTAGACATTCCAGGGAAGGGTGGAGGAGAGTTGGAGGAGAGCCGGGACGGCCCAGGGTCGCAAAAAAATCAGGCGTCCAGGAGCACCTTTCAAATTTTATTCAGAGGCATAAGCGCCCCAACCTGGAAACTGGAAAAGGGGCTCCAAAACTCCTTCGGAGATAGGAGAAGAGAGTGGAAGGCTCTTCGCTCGTGGTGCCCCCAGCAGGCCAATCCAGCCTCCTGGTTGCTCAGGGGGAAGCTCTGCCACCTGGGGGCAGGCGTTCCATTCAAGGAAGGGGCATGGATGACCTTCCAGAGGATGCACCAATCGGCGAGAGGGGCTGCTGTGCCCCGGTGGGGAAGCCAGTGGCCGCTGTGCCTAATTCAGGGAGGGGAGAGCTCTTTTGACCCGTGTCCTGCAGCCTTCAGAAAGACCCCTGGATCCACGGGAAAAGTGCCCCCTGCAGCACAGGCCCTCAGCACCTGATCTGGGGTGGGCTGCTGGCTGAAGCCCCCTTCCTCACTTCCTTTCCCGAGGGGTGGGGGTGGGGAGTGTTCTGCAGCTGCCCTGCCCAGGCGGTAAACCTGCGTGGGGATTAGGCCATGCTTGGGTGCATTTTGACCTGTGCTAGGGGTGCTATAGAAAACCACTGGACGGAGGTCAGAAAGGGCCCTGGGTCAGGCCCTGCTGGGCCTGCTCTGCCAGTGGTGGGGGGCCACTTCCCCCGACAGTTTTCTGATCCCACCGTGCAGCCCCGCTTTGGAAGTGGCACAGAGCATTCCCCTGGGGAGAGAAGGGAAGAGGTTGAATGCGAGGCTCTTCTCCCTTCCACGTCCCCTGAACTCCGTTGCCTTGGGCCACCCCTGCTCAGGAAAAGGCTGCCAGACCAGCGCCAGAAATGCCACTCCCCCCGCCCCCCACACACACGGCTGAAGTGACAGCAAAGCTTCTCTTCTGCAAGCCTGGCCTGTTGGGTGGAGCTAGACCAAGATTATGCCCCCAGCGCAGGGCCTGGACCTGGTGCAGTCATTGCTTCTGAGGAGGGCCCTGCTAGCCCGGGCAGCGGGGCCCGGAAGAGGCCAACCCAGCCTTGCTTTGCTCTTGGCCCCCAACCTCTGGGGCTCCAGGGGCCCCCTCTTGGCACACCGGGTCCAGAGCAGCTCAGCTCCGGCCAGAGCACAGCCGCATTGGCAGGCGCTCCCTCCCTGATCTGGACTTTGGAGCTGGTGCCCAAGCTCAGAGTGGTGACCCCCGTGTTTGCATCTCCGGCTGCCTGCCGTTGCTGCACCCCAATGACAGCAGCTGGTTCTCTGTGGCTGCTCAGGCCACTTGGAAAGCAAATGAGCCCCCCCTCCCCATTTGAGCTAGTTTTAGACTTGACCAGCCACGGTATTCCGACTGTTAAAAGAGCATTTGTCTGGGAAGTTGAAGACAGCTGGAGACCCCAGTTTGGGGCTTCTGCTTCCTGCCAGTCCTGCCTCTGGAGCACCAGAGAACAAGCCTGCCATTTCTGCATTGCAACTCTTGAGCTATTTGATTGCTATCCTCTCTCCCATTAACTTATTATGCTATTACTTATTTAAAATAAGAATGCACCATCTGTCAGACAACTCCAGGTGATGTACAGCATTAAAGCATATCTCTAATATAATAGAGAATACAATAAAACATCCATTAAAAGAAGATACATTAAAAAAACAGTGGCCAAGAGTCACAGAAGAATATCACCAGGAGTTACCCATTCCAGGGAGAATAGAACAGTTGTATCTGTTTTGTCAGAAATTCCTTCCAGCCTTTTTATTATTTTTAGCATCCTTCCCTGGATGTGCTCCTGAGGATCCAAGTCCTTATGAAAAAGAGGAGCCCAGAACTATTGTGGAATAGAGGGGTGCTTTGACCTGGATCCTATGCACTTAGACTTCCAGAACGTTAGAGTTGGAAGGGATCCTTGAGGCCACCCAGTCCAACCCCCTGCTCAGCACAGGAATCCAAACTCAGGCATCCTGGTCACATGGCTCTCCGGCCTCTGCTTGAACACCTCTGGTGAAGGAGAGGCAGCACTGATTCCACTACTGAACTGTTAGAAAGGGTTGTTTCCCCCTGATATTCAGCTGGAACCTTCCTTCCTGCCCCTCAAATCCATTATTACATATCGTGCACAGGTTTTGAAATTCCATACGACATCCTTTCAGTTTTATTGGAACAGAGCAATTGTATCCTCCCTTCAGTCTTTTTTTCTGAAGGCTAAACTTACTCACCTCCTTCATAGGACTCAGTTTCCATTGGTCTAACCCGTTCAGGTAGGCCAGGTCAGGAAACTAATGTTGCAAGGGGTACTGGATGTCTGGTTTACTGTCGGAGAGCAGTGTTTCTCAACCTTGGCAACTTCAATTGGTGGACTTCAACTCCCAGAATTCTCCTGCCAGCATGAAAACTTTGTCTTCCTGCACTTAGTCCCCTGGTTATCCTCACTGCCCTTCTCTAAACCTGTTGCAGTTTCTCTGAATTTGTCCTAAAGAGTGATGTTCAGAAGTGGACACAGGACTTGAGGAGGTCTAGCCAACGCAGAAAAAAGAGGGATGATTACTTTGCAGGATCAGGTCTGTTTGCAACACTGGCTCAATCAACTACAGGCAGTCCTCCTTTAGCGGCTGCCTCATTTAATGACTGTTTGCAGTTATGACAGTGATGAAAATGTAACATTGCAACCAATCCTCAGATTTACAACCTTCACAGTGTGTAAAGTAAAGGAAAGCTGAAGTAAGATCATAAGCACGGTCGCAGTTTCACTTTGCCACCACTTTGCTTAATGACCAAGTTGCCCATCCCAACTATGGTCCCTAAATGGGGACTACCTGTAGTCTTGGTAGCAGCTCTTTTTTTTTATCCCACCTTTATTATTTTTATCAGTGACTCAAAATGGGGAACATCCCTAATACTCCTTCCTCCTCCTCTTTTCCCCACAACAACCACCCTGCGAGGTGAGTTGGGCTGAGAGAGAATGACTGGCCCAAGGTCACCCAGCCAGCTTCGGTGCCTAAGGGGGAATAGAACTCACCGTCTCCCAGTTTCCAGCCCGTTGCCTTAACCACTAGACCAGACTGGCTCCAAACTCTTCCCTCTGTTCCTCAAGGTCATTCCTATTTCCCAATACTCAGCCCCAGCTCCAATTGGCTGCAGTGCCCAGCCCGCCCTTCCCCTCCAACAGCTGGACAGCCATTTCATTCTGGGCACTGGAGAGCTATTTTGGCAGTCCCTTTTTAATCATCTCCTGGCCGATCCAGTGATGGCCACTTAAGTCAACGAAGCTCCTTCCATCCCCCTGTGGGCATCCTTTCAGTTTCTGCCCAGGCTGGGTGAAGCGTGCTCCCGTGGCTTCCACACACCTCCCCACACTACCACTCAATATCTCTAGTCTTCCTCTTAGTTCTTTAAAACATCTTTACGTTGCAAGCTGGAAGCCCTGCTGCTTTGTTTCTATGGGAGTGACCTCTTCGTTTTTCCTTGCTATAAAAGCTCCACAGAGCTTCCGAGGAATGTAGGCGTGAAAGAACAATGTGTTCTTTGATTATTCTGGCACCAAAGCTACAACCGTACCATAAAGGAAAAAAAAGAAAAAAGAATAGGTATTAGTGTTAAAGGAGATTGTGTGTGTGTGTCTGTGTGCACGTGTGTGTTTCCCTGTGTGCAAACATTTGGGAAAGCAAAGGAAAAGCACCAGGACTACCTGTAAAAGGAAAAGGCAGGCATGGATAGACTGCTGCACACAGGAGCCAACCACCGCCACTTGCCTTCTCTGCAGGGCTGGGAAGGGCCAGAAGCAGAGAATGACCTGCTGGGTCTTCAGGTGCCCATAGTCCAGACCGAGCACCAGCCCAGCCCTGCTGCCAGCCTCTGCAGTCTGGCCCGGAATGTCTGAAGTGGTTAAGAAATAGTTGGCAGCAGAGGGGAGACCAGTAGCTTAAGCTGCAGTGCCCCATCTTCCCTATTGGTTACTATCTAGTGAAGTTGATCCTCTTGTGCTTTCCTCCACTGTCTAAAGGACAAGTTGTCTGCAACATAAGTCAGGAATTGCCCAGAAGGACTATATTTGTTTGTCTCCTAACAGATGTTGGAGGACAGCCAGTTTGGTGCAGTGGTGAAGGCATCAGGATAGAAACTGGGAGACTGTGAGTTCTAGTCCCCTTTAGGCACAAAGCTAGTTGGGTGACCCTGGGCCAGTCGCTCTCCCTCAGTCCTAGGAAGGAGGCAATGGCAAACTACTCCTGAAAAACCTTGCCAGGGAAAACTGCAGGGACTCGTCCAGGCAGTCTCCAAGAGTCAAACATGACTGAACGGATTAAAAAAAAAAACATGTTGGAGTGATTACAGTCTCCCATAATTGCAACTTCCTGCTTCCTTGAAAGATCTATACTATAATTTGCTTTTGGAAGGTACCATCCATGCCTTCTCCTTGAATATAATAATAATATAGTAATAAATACTATCTGCTTGTCTAGATCATTTATTAAAATGTTGAAGAACCCTGAGGAACCCCACCACATACCTCTGTCCATGTAAACACAGATCCATTAAGGACTACACTTAGGGTATGGTTGTTCAACTAACTGTGAATCCCATTTCTACTGCTTATATTTCTTTTGAACAAACTGTACTCTTTAATTGCTATATTCCAGTCATGAAAGTGGTTCCTACCTTTCTATCCTGAGAGCTCAGGTTCATGTTATTTATTTCCCATATCTGAGCATTAGAGAATAACCAGCAAAGGCCATGAACTTTATGAGGGCATGTTCTCTTGGATTTTTCTCTGAGTGGTTTAAGAGGCTCCATTCCAGAAACTCTCCCACTCTCTACAGTGTGTAAGCTTTTATCCAAGGTCCTGACTTCATAGGCTTCATTTCAGCCCCTTCCCCTGCATAGGCCCTAGATTAATATTACTGGGAGATTCCAACAAAATGGAATGTTTATTCCAAACAGAAAATCCATAGAACCTGAAGTAAACATGAAAGACATATCTAAAGCCTTTTTACTTTTATTTTTTAAATGTTCAATTCTCCTTTGTTGGACATGATGGAGGTTTTAAAGGTTAATAAAAGAACTCCAAGCAGCTAACAGCAATCTTGCAGAGTAGAAGTATAAACCAAAAAAAGGAACTTGCACATTAAGCTTAATTGCATTCAGAAATAAATTCAGTCTTCACATAGTAGTTAGATGAAGAAAAACAGAGATAGCTTACTTTTATTCAGTAGATCTGGATACAGGTAGATCATTAGAAAGCATTCAATCACTGGTTCTTTGTAGACACTTTCTATGTGGAATAAAAAGTCTGCATGCAGGCGAGATGATAGGGGGAGGAGCTGCATGCAGCAGCACCTCCTGCTTGCATGTGTGCCAGAAGGGTAATGGAGATTGTTAATCCGCCAACCCAAGGAGGAGGAGGAAGTGGAAATCAGGTGACCTATGTGACATCCCACAAGCACAATAAAGATGTGTTTGCTAGAGAGACCCCCTTATGCTTATGAGACACTGCTGAGTTGACCCCTGATAATTCCAACATCCCTTCTCAAGTTAGCACGTCTCAGAGTCCACAAGGTTCAACTTCTTCTGCAGTTCTTGGTAACTGCTCCTCGACAATGGCTTCGTGAGAATGTCCGCAGTCATGTTCCTTGTGGGACAATAGTCTAGTCTGACTATTCCTTGCTCTTGCATGTCTTTTACTACATGATACTTAACATCAACGTGTTTAGTTCTCCCATTAATCTTTTCTGACTGTGAGAGTCTAATGCAACTTTGGTTGTCTTTTTTAGCAGATTGCTAGGAAAGCGTTTGGCCCAGGAGAGATCAGAAAAGTCACACACCAGGCATTTCTATAAAAATTTTATTTACAGAAAACAAACATATTTAAAGGCTGTTTGCTGAGAGGGGAGATTTCTCTCAGCTGCATATTCTCTGCAAGCCCTCACAGAAGAGAAACTGAAACTAAAACAAGTTCAGGCAAGTTCCTCCCTTAGTCAGTGCAACCATTAACATGTGAAAAAGGGGACAATTAAATTCAACCTCTTAACCCAGCCAAAATGATTAGTTACCATAGTAACCTTAATCTGTAGTAGAAAACATATTAACACTCCCCTTTTTATACTACAGAATAAGATGCAAACCAATGTGCTTTGTTAACTCTTTGTGTCTTGGTACAGCAAGAGGTTTGGTTAAAATATCAGCAATCATGTCTTTTGATTCACAATATTTCAACATTATTTCTCCTTTGCTTATCATATCTTTGATATATTGATATCTAATATCGACATGTTTTGTCCTATTTTTGCAGGCTTCAGATTTTGCCATAGCAATGCAAGCTTGATTATCCTCATAAACAGTTATAGGCTGGTTCACTTCCATGTCCATGCCTTTTAACAAATGTTTAAACCATATAACCTCATTACAGGTTTGTGTTAGAGAATAAAACTCTGCTTCTGCAGTGGAAAGAGCAACAAGTGTTTGCTTTCTAGAATGCCAGCCTAAGCTTGACCCAGCAAATTGAATTAAAATCCCAGAAGTGGATTTCCAGTCACTGACATCTGCTTCCCAGTCAGAATCGGCAAAAGCCTGCAATTTCTCGGTTCCAGAGGCATTTAGCTTCAGGCAATAATTCTTTGTTCCTTGCAAATACCTCATTAACCTCTTCAATGCTGCTTTTCCAGTAGATGTAGGCTTCTCTACCTGTCTACTTAAAATGGCCACAGACTTTGAGATATCTGGGTGAGAGTGATTTGCAATGTACAGTAAACTTCCAATTGCAGATCTATATTTCTCTGTCTCAGTTAATTGAGTTTCTCCTATATCTTTCTGAAAATCTGTTATCATCAGAGTAGAGACTGGTTTACAGTCTTGCATATTAAAATCCTCTAGGAGCTTTTGAATTTTACTACATTGGTTTAACAGAAAGCTACCATCCTTCTCCCTGTGTATTTCCAAACCTAGGTAATTTGTCACAGTTCCAAGGCTTTTTAATATGAAATGGCTTTTCATGCAGGCTTCAAAATCAAGCCTTTGTTTTTCTGTTGATGTGAACAGCAGCAAATCATCAACATAAATGCACAGATACATACAGCCTTGTTTGTCTTTCTTCATATATACACATGGATCTGCTTTTCCTTTTTCAAAACCAAAATTCTGCAGTTTTTCATTTAATTTTTGGTTCCAGAATCTAGCAGCTTGTTTTAACCCATAGATTGACTTCTGCAGTTCACAGACTAGATTCTCCCCTTTTTCATAGCCAGGGGGTTGCTGCATGTATAATTTGTGGTCTAAATCACCATAGAGAAATGCAGTTTGAATGTCATAGCAGTGAACTGACATTCCTTTGAGTGCAGCAATTTTTAACAGTAATCTAATTGATTCACCTTTAGTAACTGGTGCAAAAGTCTTGTCAAAGTCTAAATCTTTCCTTTGAGTGAACCCTTTTGCAACTAACCTTGCTTTATATTTTTGGATTTTGCCACCAGCATCCCTTTTCAGTTTGAAAACCCACCTCAATCTAAACAGAGTTCATTGGGAGGTAGATTTACCAGTTTCCATGTTTTATTTTCTTTCAAGGATGCTAACTCCTGTTTCATGGCAGAATGCCAATTTTGTGCAATCTCAGGTGGTAAAGCATTCACTTGTTCTAAAGACTCAGTTTCTGTGAATATGTGAAAAGCCTTTACTGTTTCAGCCTGAAAACGTGATGGAGGAATGCCTTTATTACTCCTCTGAGATCTGCGAGGTAATACAGGGCTTAAATTTTGACTCCTATCACTTTCCTGAGAAGCATCTGTCTCATCAGACAGATCTTCAGTTTGCTTTTCTGGTTTAATGTCCTCATCAGGCAAAAGATCACTATCAGCAAGTCCTTGCTGTTCTCTTGTGGTAGTCAGATCAACTGGAGAGCTAGAATTTAATCTCCCCCAGTTTTGTTCAGCAAAAGAAGCGCTTTTGCTAATTATCAATTTCTCTCCCATTATGAACCTGTAGCTCCTCTGGCTTTGTTCATAGCCAACAAAGATGGCTTTCTTTGTTGTGGGGCCTCCTTTCCTTCTCTGTTGTTTTGGAATATGAACCCATGCAGTGCTACCAAACACTCTAAGATGGCTTACCTTTGGTTTCACACCATAAAACAAATGGAATGGAGTGTCCTGAATCACAGAGTTATACAATCTGTTTTGTACATAACAGGCAGTAGATATGGCCTCTCCCCAGTCCTTAAAAGATAAATGTGAATCTTTAAGCATGCATTCCATTGCATTTTGCAAGGTTCTGCCCTTTCTTTCAGCAACACCATTTTGCTGAGGGGTGTACGGGTTAGAAAGAATTTGTTCTATCCCCTTTTCCACTAGGAACCTTTCGAATTTGTGAGAAAGGTACTCTCCTCCTCTTATCACATTGGAGTGCAGATACAGGCCTAGGGAATTTTCCATTTGTCCATGTCACAAAACCTTTAAATTTCTCAAATGCCTCATCTTTATGTTTTAAGATGTAGATAAATGTGTATCTTGAGAAATCATCAGTGATGGTCATTGCATACCTTGCTTGTCCAAGACTTGGAGCAAAAGGACCAATAATGTCAGAGTGTACAATTTCCAAAGGTCTAGTTGTAACTCTGTCACTGTGCTTACTCACAGGAGCTTTTAGCGTTTTGCATTCTTTGCAAACTACACAATCTAAGTATTTGTTACAGGGTTTTATCTTTAGGTCAGCACACAGCTGTGGCATTTGTGCTATATACTTGAAATTAGCATGACCAAATCTCCTGTGCATCAGGTGTACACATTGGTCATGATATGGAGTGTTGCCAACTGCAGACTTGCAGCTTGGCTTCCTTGCATTTTGCACGATGTAGAAGGAGTCTTTTAATATACCAGTAGCACACAATTTTCCATTTTTACGTATCTCACAACCATTTTTCTTAAATGTTATGACATACCCTGTTGCAGCCAATTGTGCCACAGATAAAAGGTTTGATTGTAAATTTGGCACATACAACACACCTTTTACAGTTTCTCCCAAGCAGGATAAATACAAGTCACCTTGTCCCATAATTTTGGTCACAGACCCATCAGCCAAAGATACATTTTGTCTGTTTGTTTTAGACAGTGACACAAAAGAGCTTTTACAATTACATAAATGACAATTGGCCCCAGAATCTAACACCCATACATCAGAATTACCCTTCTCAGCAACCTGTGCAATTTGGGTTGTCTGAAGAGCCTTCTTCTGTGTTGCCCTTGTGTTCTTCTGCTCTGTCTTTCTACTCTTGGGTCTCAAGGCACAGTCTTTCTGCAAATGTCCAGCTGAACCACAAGTGAAGCATCGCTGGCTGGCTAGCGCTGTGGCCGCAGCCTCCTTTTCCTTCTTTTCCCTTGTTTTCTGGTATTGCAGCTTTCCAGAAGAGATGGGGGGGATCTTTCCTCTCTCTTCTCCCATTCAGTGAGTAAGCGCTGCGTAACATATGATGGGGTGAGGTCTGCTTTAGGCATAGCCTCTAGGGTACAAATCAGCGTGTCCCACGTTTCATTCAGTGAGGACAGGAGGATATAGGATTTTGTGAGAGGTGTAAATTCCATTCCTCTCTCCTGCAACTCAACAAACAGCTGCTGGATATAATGCAGGTGCTCAGGAAGGCTATCTCCTTCTGCAAGGTAGGCTTTGTACAGCTTTTTTGTCAGGGTAACTTTACTCCCTGCTGTTGCCTTTACATACAAGTCTCTCAAAGCGTCCCAAAGTTGCTTTGCAGACTGCATACCTCGCACGTGGACTAGCTGATTGTCCTCAACTCCTGAATGTCTCAGCCATTCAGCACTGGGATTTTGGGGGGTTTGCTCACCAATTGGCAGCCAAAAATTCTCTCTGCGAAGATACATCTCCATCTTCAGGGCCCAATTCAAATAGTTGGTCTCTGATAGGTGCTCCAGAGGCATCGCTGAGGGCTGGGAGGTAGCCATGGCTTCTTCCTTCTTTTGCAAGTCACCTCAGCTGGCTTCTTTGTCCTGTAGACTGGCAGTTGCTGGAAAATCTCCAGGTGGCTCCAAAGAAAATCTTCACAGGTCTTTACTACCTGCCTTTAAATTGTGCATGAGGTGTGGAGCTGATCTCTCTATTCTCTCTGGGTTTTACTGGGCTTACTGGGTTTAATGGGCTGCTTACTGGGCCCATAACCTTTTAGCAGATTGCTAGGAAAACATTTGGCCCAGGAGAGATCAGAAAAGTCACACACCAGGCATTTCTATAAAAATAATTTTATTTACAGAAAACAAACATATTTAAAGGCTGTTTGCTGAGAGGAGAGATTACTCTCAGCTGCATATTCTCTGCAGGCCTACACAGAAGGGAAACTGAAACTAAAACAAGTTCAGGCAAGTTCCTCCCTTAGTCAATGCAACCATTAACATGTGAAAAAGGGGACAATTAAATTCAACCTCTTAACCCAGCCAAAATGATTAGTTACCATAGTAACCTTAATCTGTAGTAGAGAACATATTAACAGTCTTCGTAGACCTGAATAGGTAGTTTCCTCTATTCCCATGTCTTCAAGCAGTCACTTGAGCCATGAAACCTCTTTGCATGCTTCTGCTGCTGACACATACTCCGCCTCTGTGGACGAATGTGCAACTGTGGCTTGCTTATGGCTTCCCCAGCTTACTGCTCCAACCCCATAGAAAAATACATACCCACTAGTGAATTTACTGTCAGTATGCCTTCTGCCCAATCTGCATCTGTAAACCCCACTAGTTTAGGATTGTCAGTGGCTGGTAGCTTTAGCTTTAGGTGTATAATGCCCTTTAGGTACCTTCCCACCCGCTTAACACGAGTCCAGTCTCTCTGTGTGAGTGTGCTAGTTTTTCTGCATAGAATGTTTACTGCAGCTTTGTAAGGACGGAATACCCAGTCACAATGGCTAATTGCGACTGGGTGCTCCAACCTTACACAGAGCTGAAAAAGAGAGTAAGGGGCAGAACAGAGCAGAAGGCAGGAGGCTTAAAAGAGAAGGCAGGAGGAAGTAGGCCCCATTTGTGGTTTTAACAGAGTTTGACACTGTCCCAATAAAGAACTATGCATATCTCTAGTGGCTTGTGCTGTGAGTTGCTGGATTTGGGGCATAAAGATCAAGAACCTCACAAGCTGCTATGTCTGGCCTAGTGGTAATGGCTAGATATAATAGCTTACCTATGGCACTTTTATAGCCATTGTTCTCAGGTAAAAGTTCACTAGGTTCCTGTTGCTTGTAGAAACCTGTTTCCATTGGCACTGGCATAGGATTGACATTTTGCAGTCCTAAGCTGTCCAACAGTTCTAGGATCTTTTGCTTCTGGCTTAGAAGAAAGCTTCCATCTTCTTCTTTTTCAGTCTGTACCCCCAAGTAGTAGCTGGCATTGCCCAGATGCTTGACTTCTACTTCTTTGTTCAGATTGGACATGATTTCATCAAAGTCTCTTTTGCTATTATGGCTAAACATCAAATCATCCACATAACAAAGAATGTACACCTCTCTGCCATTTCTGCACCTTGTGTAGAGACAGGGATCAGCTTTGTCTTGAACAAAACCTTGCTTAAGTAGTACTTGGTTCAACTTCTTATTCCACGTCTAGCTTTGTGTCTTTGTACTTCTCCATATTCATCTTTTTTGGCTTTGAAAACCCATCTGCATCCTATAGCTTTCTTGCAGTTAGGTAGCTTTGTCAAAGTCCATATTTTGTTCTTGTGTAGAGCCTCTAGCTCTTCTTGTGCTGCTCTCTTCCACTTGCTTGCTTCATCTGGTAGCATCTGCTGGACTTCGTTCCATGATGGAGGTTCCTTTGGTAATGATGACCTTGCAAGGTAGGTGAGTGTCTTGGCTGGAACTCCTTTGCTGGGTCCTGATGAGCATCTTAGAGCAGGTTCAGGAGTGGCGCTTGGTGGTTCAACCCCTTCTGCATCTTTGACCTCATCATCTGACTCTGGTGGAGTTTCTGCCTGGGCTTCTATCTCCTTCTGGGTTGGTGTGGTGGTTGTGTCTTCGAAAGTTGGGCTAAACATCTCAAGCTGGTAACCGCCGCTGTTGGTTTCTGCGCAGTCATCATCAGCATAACTATGGTAGCCTCTCTCTCATTCAGCGAAGTACACCACTCTGCATGTGCTTACTTTTTCTGTCTTCGTGTTCAGGATTCTGTATCCCTTGCTTCCTGGGCCATACCTGACCATGATGCCTTCTTCAACCCTGGGGTCTAGTTTGGATCTCTTCTCCTTTGGTATGTGTGCCTTGGATCTAAATACTTTCAGATGCTTTACGCTTGGTTTGCATTCATGCCGTAGCTCAAAAGGTGTTACCTTGTTGGCTTTGGTTGGCAGTCTAATCTGTAAGTGTGTAGCTGTTAAAACAGCATCTGCCCAGTATTTGTCAGGCAGATCTGCTTCTGAAAGCATACATCTTACCATGTCCATTAGTGAGCGATTTTTCCTTTCTGCAACTCCATTTTGTTCAGGTGTGTATGGCATGGTTAGTCTGTGTTCTATACCTAGTTGTGTTAGGTATGTTTGCATGGTTTGTGAAATAAATTCACCTCCACAGTTGCTTTGGAGGGCTTGAGGGGTTCTGTTGAACTTGTTGGTCACCATGGCTACATGCACTTTCAGCATGTCCGCTGTTTGGGATTTCTCCTTCATTAGGTAGGTCACACAGTAACTGGAAAAATTGTCTATAAAGCATAAAACAAATTTATTTCCGCCCGCTGATGCTTGAAGAGGTCCACACAAATCAGTGTGGATAAGTGAGTGGCTTGGTTGCCCACCTTTCCCTTTGTTTGGGTATGGCTGCTCTTGTTGCCTTTCCTTTGATGCATATCACACATCTTGATTGGCATTTATCATGGTTGCTTATTTCAAAGTCTCTTACCATGCTTTCAATTTTCATTCTAAAAATTGCGTTAAAATCACAGTGCACAAAACGTCTGTGCCAGGTGGTGGAGCTGTTGTCCTCCTTTTGCTGCTGACAGCAAGGCTGACATCTGGTGGCAGTTGTTCACAGTGCACCTGGTAGATGCCATCCTTTTGAAAACCTGTAAATTTTCTCCACTGGTGACTTTACATTGTCCATTAGCATTAAAAATCACATCAAAACCTTTGTTGTTCAATATTGAGACACTTAGGAAATTGACTTCTAAGTCTGGTACATAGAGAACATCTTCTGCTATGAGATCTTTGTATTCACTTCCACTGATGCATCTCAATGGCACCCTTCCTTTTCCTTGAATCAAAGTTGAATTGCCATCTGCTAGTGTTATGCTTCCTTCTGTGGTTTCATTTAGCTCAATAAAGTCACATTTATTCCCATGTAGATGCCTGCTGGCTCCCGAATCGATTACCCATTGTCTAGGACATTTATTGGTATCAGCTTTATAAACAGTGTATAAAGCCTTTTCACCTTTAAAAGACTTTTCCTTGGATTTATCCTTGAAAAAATCCTTCTTGTCCTTATTTCTGCAGAACCTTGCAATATCTCCTGGCTTTTCACATGAATCACACAGAATGGATCCTTTTTCTTTCCTTTTTTTTTCTGATGTGTCACTGATTGCTCTGGCTCACATTTACCCTTTGTTGCTAGGTAACTTATGTCTCTGCCAGGCTTTCTATTGTTATGCAGATTATTTTGCCTTCGGCATTCTGATCTGATCACTCCAAAAATTTGAGAAAGATTTTTCCCTTCTATATACAGACCAGCAACAAATGGAAAAAAATTATTTGGTAACATTCTCAGCACAAAAGACTTCTTAAGTTTTTCATTCATGAGATTCTGGACTGTGCTCAGCTGATCAAAGATTGCCTGTAGCCTGATCAGGTGGTCATTTACATTTCTATTGTCTTCCACATTGCATGCATGCAGTTCTTGTAACAAAGAGATCACTTTCTGATCATCAGCTTCTGAGTATAGAGTGCATAAATTCTCAATCTTTCCTTTGCAGTAGAAATATTTTTAATCTGTGCTAATCTGTGATCTGGAAGAGAGCTAGCAATAAGAATTTTAGCTCTCTTATCCTTTTTCTTCCACTGTCTTTTGGCTTCCTCCCCATCCTCTGGTTTAGGTTCCAGTAAATCCAAAGCATCTAAGCAATCTTCAAAATCTAGCTTCATCCTCAATCTGAATAGCCATGCTGAGTAATTATCTTCAGTCAATCTTGGTATGGGGGAAATTCCCTCCTCTTTCTCCATTGTTCAGAGAGAAGAAAAAAAACTTTTCTGAACTTTGCCTTTTAAATGTGCAAGTGGCTTTCTTTTTGGCTGTGAGGCCAAAGCTTTTTTCAAAAATCGGTTCTTGGTCAGTATACTGGACTCTGCTGGGCTGCACTGGTCTGTACTGGGCCCATAACCCTTGATGGAGTTTTAAAGGTTAATAAAAGAACTCCAAGCAGCTAACAGCAATCTTGCAGAGTAGAAGCATGAACCAAAAAAAGGAACTTGCACATTAAGCTTAATTGCATTCAGAAATAAATTCAGTCTTCACATAGTAGTTAGATGAAGAAAAATAGAGATAGCTTACTTTTATTCAGTAGATCTGGATACAGGTAGATTCTGTCCTGATTACCAGGAAACACACTGAGGCGAGGACTTGGTCTCTAATATTTATTAGTAGTACTTAACAAGAATCCTAACAAACTGAGAAAGCATGGGAAAACCCAGCCATATAAACCCCAAAGGTTAAGGCGGTCCCGATCTGTGTCTCTTTGAATGGCTGAACAGTTCCTCAGTGCTACGCATGCGCTTGACAGTCTGGGTGAGAGCCCCCTGCTCGCCATCCTTACTCATGACAGATTCATAGTACAAAGCATTTATTCATCACTGGTTCTTTGTAGACACTTTCTATAGAAATAGAAAGTCTGCGTGCAGGCAAGATGGGGGAGGGCTGCATTCCTACAGCACCTCCTGCTTGCATGTGTGCCAGCAAGGGTAATGGAGACTGTTAATCCCCCAGCCCAAGGAGGAGGAGGAAGTGGAAATCAGGTGACCCATGTGACATCCCACAAGCACAATAGAGATGCGTTTGCTAGAGAGACCCCTTTATGCTTATGAGATAATGCTGAGTTGACCCCTGATAATGCCAACAGGACAAGCATACTTCTCTTCCTCTTTTCCTCACCTTCTGCCCACCACATTTTGACAAGGTCCAGAAAGAAGGTGAAACCACAGACTTTACCACACAAGACAACCTCATGTCATGAGAGAGGAATGATGTCATATGCATCATGACTTCATCATGCAAATGCCACCAATTATGCAACATAATTGCCTCATGTGCATGATGACTTAATGACAGGTGCAATGCCACTGTGGCTTGTATGCGATTGTCATGAGTGCCGATGAGCTGAAGACATCAGCACATCGGCACACATGACAAAGACAAGGAAGCAGAAGGAAGGGACACAAAATAAGCATAGCACGCAAAGCCATCACGACACAAAGAGAAGGAAAAGAAGACAAAGACAAGGCGGATCACGAGGTACACCCAAGCTATTAGCAGGAGCGCCACGGAGATCGCCCAGCGGACAGCAATCATCGGCTGAAGGAGGAGACTGATGATGGGTGATCCTGGGGCACCCGCAGGGGCCCCGCAACCCTACACCTACCGGCACGAAAGGATGCAGGACAAAGGGCGGGTGACGTAACCTAAGGAGAGGGGGCGCTGACCGGCGCGGGGTATTTAAACCCCGCACCGACGCGCTCCCTTCACTCTCAGCTTTTTTCCACAACTGACACTACGTGATGAATAAAACAGAACCTGCTTCAACTGAACCAGTGTCTGTGCTTTACTCAGCGGTAGGCAGTGCATGACAGCGATGCTCCAGTGGTGTCTCAGAGCCCTGAATGAACTGGACTGCTGTTAACCGGCTGCTGACCCACCTAACAGTAGCAGGGTTCAGCCCATGCGGTTACCACTGTGACAAGAAGCAGCTGCTGATATGGATCTGCCACTTCTGAGGAACTGTCTTTGAGCTAAGAGAGGGCTGTCTTGGTGGCATTTTCATGGCTGTTGCCACTTCAGATGCAAAGAGTGGCCCCAGAGCTGTCTTGCTCACCATCTTCCGAGAAGCTGCTTGCGCAGCTTCTAAAATCAGCTCCTGCTAATGTAGTAACAAGACTCCCACTCACCAGAGTTAATGTGTTCTCTTGTTAGTGAAAAGAGGAATTAAGAAATTATCTACTGCAGCTCCATGGGGAAGGAAGGAAGGAAGGAAGGAAGGAAGGAAGGAAGGAAGGAAGGAAGGAAGGAAGGAAGGAAGGAAGGAAGGAAGGGACTGAGAGAGGGAGGGAGGGAGGAGAGGGAGGGAGGGAGACAGGGAAAGGGGGAGGGGAAGGGAAGGGAGCCATTCTTTCTAACTTTGGATCCATGTCAAATGTTTGGGACACATCAAATGCTTCTTTGCCTTTGAGGAGATGAGAAAGATCTCTCTCATAGAAACACATAACATCAAATACACGGCTCAGCTCCTTTGAAGCACAACAGTTAATGGGAGGAAATGATCAGAAGGAGGATGCAGAGTTCCCCCACAACACAGGCACGCTTCAGAGGCGCCACCTGCAGCTACTGCTGGTGAAACAGATTGCTGCTCTGCCTTGTGGGATCCATGGCTCCAGGACGAGCACCCTCTTGGCCCCTGACTGCAACAAGCAGGCACTTCATGGGCCACCAGGGAGAAAGAGGTAAAGTGGTGGTAGGAGGAGAGCCATGTAGGACTCTGGTATCCAAAAATCAGGAGGAGCCCGGTGGTGCCTTCTCCAACTAACAAGTATTACAAAAAGGCATCAGCTTTCAGGAGCTGCTGTGCATTTCATCCGATGCGTCGAGGGGCTAAATCATCAGTGCATCCGATGAAGTGAGCTGCAGCTCATGAAAATTTATGCCTTTTAATGAAATGTATTAGTCTGAAAAGGTACTACCAGATTCCTTCAGAGAGATGGGGACAATTCCTCCAGGGTGAAAAATGTACAGCTCTACATGCAAATCCAATTCTTGAAGTTCTTGAAAATTATATTAGGCTGGGACTTCAAGGGAGGACCTTTTCTAGCCCACATTCTTCTTGGGTTGGGAACTGCTTGCAAGGTATTTTGAGGCCCCAAGAAAATAGCCCCTTGGTAGGTAGGTAGGTAGGTGTTTCAATTTTGGCATTGTCCAACTCCGACTCTGGGCAGCTCACAATATAATGCCCTAAAAACCAAACACTATGGTATCCAGGCACAATATGTATACAAAACCAAAAATAACAGACACACCCAACGAGGGGCCCCATCCATCTCACCCCAAGGCCTGGGAAAACAACCAGGTCTTCAAAGCTTTTCGAAACACCAACAGGGTGGGGGCCACATGGGTTTCAGAAGGATCTCATTCCTCATTCCAAAGAGCAGGCACTTTGGAATGAGGAATGAGGTGTGCTTCCTGGATCCCAAATGATGACACTGATCAAAGGAACCTGGAGGATACCCACTTTGTTGGCACATACTGGCCAGGCAGAAACTATGGGAGATAGGTGGTCCCTTAAATAACCTGGCCATATGCCATGTAGGGTTATAGGTAATAACCAGCACCTTGAATCACACCTGGAAGCAGACTGGCAACCAGTGCAGCTCACGGAGCTGAGGTGTTACATGGGAATACCGAGACATGCCCATCACTGTCCCCACCACTGCATTCTGGACCAGCTGAAGCTTCCATGTGGTTCTCAAGGGCAGCCCCACATAAAGTGCATTGCAGTAGTTAAACCTTGAGTTGACTGAAGGGCCTTCCAATCCAGAAAAAGATGCAACTGGCACACAATTTGGAGCTGAGCAAAGGCCCCCTTATCCACAGCTGCCATCTGCTCTTAAAGGGGGAGTTGTGAGTCCAAGAGGACCCTCAGATTGTGTACTGTTCTTGAGTGGAGAAGTGCTACTACATCCAAGAGTATGGTTGGAAAGTCCTCAGATCCAAGGGGTCCTAAGATCCACAGCCACTCAGTCTCAGCAGGATTAAGTTGGTGTTGGTTCCCTCCCATCCAGACCCACACAAGCTCCAGAGACTGGACAGAATATCAACAGCCTCACTTGGACTTGGCCACCTTGGGGTCAAAAGATATAATTGTCTATCATCAGCATATTGGTGATACTGAACTCCAAACTGGTGGATGACCTCACTCAGCAGTTCTGTCTTAACAGGGAGAGGTTGAACCCTGCAGCACCCCAGATAAGAGAGGCCTAGGGAACTACCTCTCTCCCTGCAACACTGACGGGGAACCAGCCATGAAGGAAAGATGAGAACCACCATAAACAGTGCACCCAATTCTCAACTCCTGCAGCCAGCCCAGAAGGATACTGTGGTCAGCAGTATTGAAGGCTGCTGAGAGATCAAGAAGCTCTAGGATGGGTGCACCACCTCATCCCAGCTTAGCCATAGGTCATCAACAAATGCAACCAAGGTTGTCTCAGTACTGAATCCTGGTTGGAGTCATGATGGCAGTTACCTAAAATTATTGGGTCCAAGGCCAGGCTTTTGAGGTGGGGGTGCACCACTGCCTCCTTCAAGGCTGAAGGCACCACTGCTCTCCCAGTAACACCAACATGGCATGGACCCAACTACAGGTCACCTACATTGCCACCTTAACAACCCAAGTGGGACCTGGGTCCAATAAACAGGTTACCAAACTAACAGAACAGAGAACCCTGTCCACTTCCTCAAGGGTGAAATGGGCTGTGAGAATAACCTTGAGGAACAGGAGGAAGGGCCGCAGCCAAGAGAATGCTCAGATAAAAGAAATCTGAGTCCAAAGCAGAAACGTAATTTGAGAAAACACCTCAGACTCTCCCTACTTCTCTTTAAGATAAAGCCAGGAAGGGAGGAGGCACATTCAGACTTGCAAGATTGATGTCAACCCTTCAAGGTAGGCCAGATAAAGAAACCAAAATTATGAATGCTAATACTACTTTTATTGTAGGGTTACAGTAAAAGTGGGACACGGTGGCGCTGCAGGTTAAACTGCTGAGCTGTCGATCGGAAGGTCGGCGGTTCGAAACCGCGTGGCGGGGTGAGCTCCCGTTGCTAGTCCCAGCTCCTGCTCACCTAGCAGTTCGAAAACATGCAAATGTGAGTAGATCAATAGGTACCGCTTCGGCGGGAAGGTAACGGTGTTCCGTGTCGTCATGCTGGCCACATGACCACGGAGGAAGTGTCTCCGGACAACGCCGGCTCTAAGGCTTAGAAACGGAGATGAGCACCGCCCCCTAGAGTCGGACACGACTGGACTTTACGTCAAGGGAAACCTTTACCTTTACCTTACAGTCAAAGTAACAGTAACTGTAGGACAACCACATTCCCCACCCACCCAGTCCAAGGTACTTAACCCTAGCCCTACAGAAGGAACATCCCATTGACCTTGAGACAGTGCCAAAGGGGATAGCCAGCCTAGAGCAGGCCTTATAATCTCTGGGGACGAATTCAGTTGTTGAACCTAAGAGGCTTTGAGAGGAGGTGCTCCGGCCTCCGCTTTGCTCCCTGATTCTTGAATGGCCAACTCCAAGGGGAGCCCGTCCTTGCCAGGTTCAGGAGAGAAGCCCACCCACTCCAGAGCCAGCAACAGCCCTGGACAGCAGCCCCGAGTTTCAGTTAGCATTACCAGCCACCACCTGGTTGAGTCTCGCCCTGGTTTCTCCTCCAGGGCTTGGCTCCCGAATCGCTTGTCAGGGTTACTGGGGGCAGGGGGGGGCAGGTCGCTGAGAAGGGGCTGCCTTGAAAATTCAGATGCCGCTGGCCCCATTTTGCTGGCCAGCATTCCTCAGCAACTGCTCCGAGCTGGCTTGGCCAAAGGATTTGAAAGCACCATTGCACCACCTAGTGCTCAACCACATCAGTTTCCACTTGGGATGTGGGCAGAAGTGTAAGCAACCGGAGGAGGGGATGGTGGCACAAAGGTCAATTAAAGCCATTGCACTGACCGATCCTCTGCTCGGCTTCTTTTTCCTGCTTGAAAGACACTCTGGGGCACAGAGAGCACAGGCTCCTCTTGACTATAGGTGCATCCCCAGAGGGAGTCCTGTTTCTGATGGGCATACCGCTTGACTTCTTGGCCACCCCTGCCTCATCTCACCCCGTACCTGGGAAAGCCCAGGGGACTTTCAGCCCCAACCAGCTCAGCCCAAAGAAGCTATTTGCTCTGCTCCTCTGGCCCGGCTCTGGTGGCACTAGTTGATGTGTGATATCGTTGTCATTATGGGCAGGTGGCCCACAACTGTGAGATCCCAGGCTTCGCTTCAGCATCTGTGCTCTCCCCAAGTGTTTCTGGATGCTGCTGGCCCCAAGGTCAGGACCGGACCCTTTGGTCATTCGCTGCAGGACTGCTGTTCCCCTGGTTGGCGGCAGAGCCTGCCTGGCCTCCGCTGCTCCCTCCCACTCCATGCCACACCACATGGGTTACTGACCCCCCGTGCTAAGAATGCTGGGAGTTGAAGTCCACACAGCTCAAAGTTGCCCAGGTTGGAAACACAGAGCCAGGCTCATTTGGAACAGGCAGTTGGCCTTCCTTCAGCAGAGCACTATTCCCAGGGGACAGGCATGGGGGAGGGGGTGCGCCAGGCAGGCGCATCAGGAGTGGCCCCTGCATCCCCCCTTAGTGAGGCAACATGACAACAGAGGGCAGGACCACAGAGATGGGGGCTCTGCATATGCACTAGCAGCCCCTCTGGCTGGCTCACAGCCCAGAGATGAGAGGAAGAACCTTCCCTCTTCTTCAGCCCTCGAGTTTGCAGAACTCATCTGAAAGCCGTTCTGTTTTTCACCTTTCTTTTTATCTGAAACCTTGGCAAGAAGTAAGATTTCCTGTGATTTGGATGTTTCCTACTGAATGCAGGCTCTGGAGAATGGAGTCCTGGTTGTGTGGTTTGTGGGTGTGATGCTGCGGCTGTCTTCACAGAATGTGGTTATCCACAACAGTTCAAAAGTTGTGGCTGCATTTGCACACCCTGCTAAGCTTGTCAAGGGTCGCCTTAGGTACTTCTTTGGGGCTTAGCATAATGGGACTCATGACTGGTGTGCAGACCAGAAAATAGAAAATAGCTTAATTCAGTATCCAGATCAAGTGGAGCACATGAATGCAGTGCAGTGCGCATGCGCATGGTTGTGCCTTGGAGTTAGCCTTGATTCCAGGTGATTACATGAATTAGTCCCTGCAGTTTTTTGGGCAAGATTTCAGAAGCAGCTTGCCCTGGCCTTCTTCCTGAGAGGGGGACTGGCCTAAAGTCACCAGCTGGCTTCATGCCTCAGGCAGGGCGGGAGCTCAGTTCTCCCTGCGCCTGGTCCAGCACCTTCACCAGGAGACCAGGCTGGCTGGCTGGCAGCTGCTTGACAATCTGGGCTCTTCCCAGAAAAGTAAAGGGACACTAAGTTTGCATACTTCCTTTTCTAACATTGTTAACTGCTTTTCAGCTATTAGGAACCTTTGGATTGACACATTTTGGATTGACAAGTTTACAGCACCAGGTGAGTTTCCTTGAAGTTTCCTTCAATCCTTAGCGAAAGAATTCTCAACTACAAGTTTAAGGACTTAATATTTTTTTTCTGGAACAAACAGCAAAAGGGTGATTAAAACTTTGATTTTAGAAAATTACAGACTAAGGGTCCAGATAAACTTGAAATAGGATTTTGGAATTAATTTTAAAGAATCCTTCCCATGGGAAGATCCTTTTGATTTTGATTTTTTTTAAAAGGTAAGATTTTAAAAATTGGGCACTAGAGGAAACTAGAGGGAACTAAAGATTACAATTAAATAGGAACACTTAAACTCGATTTACAATGACAGAATGAAGCAAAATATTGGACATACTGAAGCAATGGACATATTGAAGGATATTTGTGAACAATAGGCCCAGAAGTTAATTTTAAGAGTGTCTGCCTCTATAGATAGACTGTGTTTAAAAGATGTTATGGAAAAGGAACAAGTTTTACCTGACAAGACTGAGACTGACCTGAAAGTGGATTTGAAAATGACAGGCTATAAGAATGACATGGAAAAAGATGTAACACTGGACATATGAAAGAAACTGACTGATGTCTTAATAATTAAAAGGGATGTACAAATAAACCAAGAGAGTGACCTGGATAATTTTCCTATATTGGATTTACAAAAGAGGCTTGTTAAAATTTTGAAGAATCCCTTAAGAAGGGACAAATTAAAAATGAAATCAAGTTCTACGACATTGTTTGAAGGGACTAAAGATCAAGACTGTTAAAAGTAAAAGGAAGGAATATAAGGTAGGTTTATTTGATCATGGTAAAAATAGTTTGTTGTCATCTCTGGTAACACTTAATGGACTTTTGCTGATCAGGGCTGAACAAGGAGGCTTTAAGAATCTGTTTGTAGATCAGAGACTGGATATGGGAGGAAGAAATCATTAGTTGTATTTTAAGAGGAGGTGGTAAGTTACTAAAATTGTTTATACTTGTTGTGATGAAGGTGGGAAGTCACTTCTTTATATATTTCTTTTTCTTTACTATATTATTTTTTCTTTCTTTTTTCTTTTTCTATTTTTTCTTTTTTATTTTCTGCACATTCTATTTTTTCTTTTTATTCTCTTCTTTTTTTAGTTTGTATTAGTTTTTATTGTTGCAATTGTAATTTTTAATAAAATTACTACAAAAAAGAAAAAAGTTAAGGAGGGGCAGACTAGTTTATATTTGGATGGGAGACCACCAGGAAAATCCAAGGCTACAGCCTAGACTGGGAAACATCTCAGTCTAGAGTTGTTGAGATGTTTTGAAAAACATCTCAGGAGGAGGCAGGACCCAGCCATTTGTATCCTGTAGCCAAGAAAATGGCATGAATGCACCTGTAAAGTCACTAGAAGCCAAGCTTGACTTCAAGGGGAATTCGTTTTATACATGCTGCCTTGAGTATTATGCCATAGAAAGACAGGGCATATATCTTCTAAATAAAGGTATATTTTTTGTAATTCCTTTTAAGGTCTGTTCTGACTTAAGAACATGGCATCCTATGCAGAAATGCAGAGTTGATTACAATAAAGAAACACAATGAATTTATTGTAAAAATATTTATGTATAACAAAGCTAAAATCCACACGCCATAAAATTTCTGGTATTACCTTTTGCAATCAGAGATTCATTTTAAAAAGTAGCTCCTTACAACATGTGCTGAAAGTACTTTCAAATAAGCAGCAGAGCAACAAAAGAATGACTGAGACAGGAGGAAATATTAAGAAACTTGACTGAATTTGAAAAAAAAGATTGTAACACACAATACTGAATACTGTATATGTTAGGCACAATTTATAATTTATTAGTAAAATATAATTCAGAACCTGAACAAGTCAAAGACTGTATGATTAAATGGATGCAGAAACTGAATATAGTTTTATAAATGAAATAGTGGGAATTGCAATGGAAAAAGAACATTAAATTTGCCTTGAACTACCCTGTGTTACCTTTACTTGGAGAAAATTGGTATAAGATGCTTTACCACTGATACATCTCTCCATTTTTGATTGCTAAAATGAGTAAACCCTTTTCCAAAAAATGCTGGACAGGTAATGAACAGATTGGATTTTTTTTCACATATGGTGGCAATGTTGTAAAGCTCAACAATACTGGAAAATAATCCATCACAGAATGAACAATTTTTGAAAATCATAATCCCATTTCATCCCAAGATACTTCATTACATTTCACTAAACTATACATTCCTTCAAAATATATTGAATTGGCACTATTAACGGCTGCAAATATTTTATACTTTTTATTCTAAAAGTTCTTCAGTCCTCAATCTGGCAAACCAAACTGTGGGAGTAAGCCTTGAAGTCATATTTAAATACTTCATATTTAAAAAGTAAATTTGAGGTAGAATTCAATTCTATTTGGAAACCATTTTTAGACTACAATTTTATACATACAGTTGTCCCACAAAGTTTGGGTTTCAGAGTTTATATTTTAACTTCCCATAATCTATATAAAACAGTACGGTCTTAATATATTGTTTATCACCCATAGACTCTCCTTCTTTCTCCTCTTTTTAATGACCAGTTGTGTTAACCAAGTACCTTTAAAGTTTAATAGAGGCCCATTTTGATTAGAAAATGGAGATGAAATATCTTAACAGTTTTACAAGCTTCTAATGCTGTATTAGAAGAAGGTATTAGTCCTATGATATTTTAGAAGTATTGACTATCCAATCTTACTTTACTGTTTATATTTGGTTTTCTGTATTATCTAGTTTTGTATTCTTTTAAACTTGTACTTATATATGTATTTTCCTTCTATTTCTTTAAAACGTGTCACAATATGTAGTTTGCAAAAAAAAGAAAAAAGAAAAAGAACACCTGCTGGAAAAAATGGGGGCGGGTGGGTTTGTCATCAAAAGATGGGCCGCAGCGGAACCATCCACCTTGGCTGAAACGGGGGCTCCCGCTGACCTGGTGCTTCTCCAGAAAGGCCTGTGGACGGGCTTGGCGGGGGGAGGGATAGTGGAGGACTGTATCACGATTCAGGAGGACCATCTGTGACAAATTAGAACCACAGGCACAAATTAACTAGGTGAGTATCAGCTGGGACAAAAAGCAGGCCCTTCGTTTGGGGGAAGTAAAATCAGGGGCTTTAGGATGGGATGCGGAGAGGCAAATGGCAGCAGTACGTGCAGAGGGGACCGGTGTCTTTGTGAATCACCGCCTGAACATGAACCAGCAGTGCGATTCAGCTACTAAAAAAAGGCAGATGCAACCCCGGGCTGCGTCAACAGCGTCAAGATTAGGGGAAGCCACAGCTCCTCTATTCTGCAGGGCTCTGATTGCGTCAAGAGGAACCAAGACGACCAGCGGCCCAGGAGGAGAAGCGGGGCAGGGTGTTGTGGGATGTTAGGCAGCCTGCGGAGGATGCGAGAGCTGCCTTCAGGTGCCTGAAGGGGCGTCACATAGAAGGTGGGACAGGCCTGTTCACGTGTGCCCCAAATGACAGAGAAAAGACCCAGTTTAAAGTACAAGGGAGAAGATTTCAGCTGGAAGCGTGTGAGAGAAGAAGTCCTAACAGTGAGAGCTGGGAGGGTCCCTCCCGGGGGGTGGTGGAGTCTTCTTCACTAGGGGCGGGGGCGGGGGGGAGGATACAGCACCAGATTCCTGCATGAGGCAGGGTTGGACTAGGTGACCTCTGAGGCCCCCTCCAACCTTCCCATTCTAGGTCCCAGAGACGGGATTTTTCTCCTTCTGTGTCTGTGTGCAAAAAAAATTAAGCCTTTGTTTCTAAACATTAAGCTCCGTTTTAAGGACTCCCCAAACCTGTTCATGGTTCCAGTCTCAAAATAACTGGCACGTGTGCACATGTGTGAGGATTGAGCTATTCTGCGTTCCTCTATTTTCCATTTCCTCCACTAGCTGAATTTCTTTGCAAGCATCCATAATTAAAAGAGCGATACTCTCCCTCCTCAGAGTTTCAGACAGTCACTGCATTCCTAATTCCCACCATCAGTACTCAAAATCCTGGAGATACTGTTGGGGGTTCCCTATTACCTCCCCTGAGCCTGGATTCTCTGATGGGTTGTGGGATTCGATGCACATTAAAAAAGAGAGATGTGATTTTGACTGTGTTACTGCTGATGCCTTTTCCCTTGCGAAGCCCCTATGAGCAACACTATTATTTCTCCCCAGTTTTTCAGCCATTTTTATGATTTGCTAACCACTTTAGTTGATTTCTTCTGCCCATCCCTGATTTTGCAGGCTTGTAATTGCTTTTAAAAAGAGAGATATTGACCAAAATTGGATATATTGTGTTTCAGGGAATCTTGTAATCTATTTTAGGAAAATTACAGTGCTAAAAAGCAGCAGCAGAAAAATACAAACGGTACACTCAGGGGGGAAAAATGTACAAAAGTAAGGAATCCTACATTGCACACAGCACACAGCTGTAAAATTACTAGGACAGACCCTAAGTACCCACCCCCGGCCCTCCAGAAGTATCTGAAGCAACTTGGTCAATGATCTTTGGCTCAAAAAGAAGTAAAGATCCGTTGCAGCTGCAGCGTCTTGCTTTGGCCTCCTCCATGTGATCAGAGCCCCGCAGGTCCTCCAGGCTCATTCCCCAGGAAGGAGCGGGTCATGCTCAGACAGTTGGTGCCTTACCTGGCGCCTTCTGTTTCCCAGCTCCTGGGCACCTCCTCCCAGCCTTGCCACCCATTCTGGCATCTCCAACCGGAGCCCTGCCTGGACATCCCTATTTCCCCATGGTGCCTGTTGGGAAGTGGAGGTGGCATAAAACTGGGCCATCTTGGTCTTCCTGCAGCACACACAAGGAAAGAAGAGCACCCGTGAAGGAGATGGGGCCTGAAGCGGGGTGGGGGCAGGGGGGAACATAGCTTCACCCTCAGCCTGGACAGGCAGCCTTTTTTCTAGGCTGCAGTAGCACCGTCTGGCTTGAATTGCTCTAGGACAGCCTTTCCTGTGGATGGGTTTCATTGCAGCTCCCATCATCCCCAGCCAGGATGGCCAGGGATGATGAGATTGAAGGCACCAAGTAGGGAGAGCCTAAGCTTGGCAAATGCTGCAAAGGAGGAAAAGGTTCCCAGGAAACCTGAAGCAATCTGCTGCCCGCCCCCGCCCCCGACCCCCACCACATTGTGGTTTAGCTGGCCCAGCAGCAGGACTCCTTGGGCCTGGACAGGTGAAGCTCTTGGCGGCCAAGGATAGAAGATGGTCTGGCATTACCGTGGCCATTTGGGGTGGGGTGGGTCGGAATAGTATGCCTACACAGCTACTAGAAACACGAGTCTGCCAAAGCAACAGCCCAACCTCCCCCGAGAGGAGCTGCGCGGGAACGTTACTCAGATGGGCACAAACGCCCGGCCGCCACCCAGAACTCCAGGAAGAGGAGCGGACCGCCCACACGTCCTCCAGCGAGATGGATACCCACGCGACTTTACTGAAAAGTGCCCGAGCGCTCAGCACCACCAGGGCAAGCTATGGAAAGGGTGACACTGCCACACATCAGAGACATCGCAGAAACCACCAACAGACTGCTGCAACCACGCGGCATCACCGTGGCACACAGACCAACTCAAGCCCTCTTAAGTACACCAGGCGGCCCCGGAGCCCGAGGGACAGACAGGAGCTGAGGAGCTGAGATATGGTTAGGCAAACCTATGAGCCAAGGGCTGAGGGTGAAATGGTGCCAGAAACAAGAGGCAACAGTGTCTGTCTGTCTGTCTGTGAGAATCTCAGTGTTCCCACCCTAAATGGGTTTTACAAGCCTTTGAAAATTTGGCTGTCCTTCCTGAGCTACGTGGCTGCGTCCCTGGCCGTGTTCTTGTAATGGAGTGGGTGATTTTGTCTGGCATGCAGGCCCTTTTCTCTTTTGTTTTTATTTATTTGGGAGTCTCAGGTGGCCTTCTAAATAACACCGTAGCAATAATGTAAAATTGTGAGAGTACAATCAGCGATGCCTACCGTGTCCCAGCTCAGGGCTTCGCAGAGGGCTCAACTCTGGGCAGGTGCCCCCCCCCCCCCATGCCACGCTCCCAGGCCTGGCCAGGCCCAGAGCCTCCCTTCACTTCCCTCTGGCTGCAACAAACCCAAATCCAAACAGTCCAGCAAAAGATGTTTTATTTCTAGGTCTTCCCTTTCCAGTTAACAATCTCTGTAAAGGAAAACGGTGTTCACTTGCTGTTCACTAAACCAAGCAGTAACTAATGAAATACAAGGCACTTCTACATTCTTGACAATCTCATAAATGTAAATTCCAGAAAAAATACATGTAATTTCCTTCTCTGTTTTACAGTAGAACAAATGCTATTTGTTTTCAAACATTTCAGTAGAAGGTATTCTCATTTGCAGTAGCATCTACACAAAAAGGTTTGGCATTGGAATATTCCTTTTCTTCCCTGATATAAAAATCGCTAAGCTTAACGCTTGTGCAACAGCAGATTTCAATCTGGCCATTTCTGTACGCATTGTTTGCAGCCATTGCAAGGCTGAAGCTTTTCTAAAACAGGCAATCGTTTTAAATGCTTAAAAGGAGAGGAAAAGCCATGTGGTTTTGAATAGAATCTGCACCTTACTTCTGGAGATGTTCTTGAATACTTCACTCACTCCAGGCAACATAAATATAAATACAAACACACACGGATAAAAAAATAGAAGAAATAATCTCTCTTCAAAACGACCAAAATTTACTGGATGCACCACAGGCAAAGATTAACTCATGTTAAACAGACACTCCCTTCTCCCATGAAAAAGGTCCTAGGTGGGCTGGCTGTCAAAGAATCCTCCATCTGCCCCTTTGCAGCTGTTTTCCGTGAGGAAAATAATGGTTTCCCTCTTCACACCAGCATCCAAATGGTTGCATTCGGAATTGGAAGCTGAACTCACCATCTGCCGGAGGGTCAAGAAAGCCAAGAGGGCAGCTGTGGCTCTGCCCTCACGACTGCCCACTCAACTTTTTGGACACCTCCCTGCAGGTGCCCCCAAAGCTGAGCCTAGCAGCTCCGTGCCCGAAGGGGTGTTTCTTAACTTTCACCCTCAAAACTTCTAAATGCATTTGAGTTTCTACAAGCAGCAGCTGGTGAACAGGCTTCCCTTTCCACCATGGATGGAGCCAGGGGGCTTTCTAGTCCCAAGCCTGGCAGAGGTGAAAGTTTGAGAAAGCAGCAAATGGAGAGGGAGGCTGCAAACTGATGGAGTTTGCTGAGAAAGCAGCATTCCGAGGAGTGCATCCAGGATCAATCCTGCTCCTCTGCAGCTGGGGGGGGAGCTTGTTAGCCATGGCTCACCCGCTCGCCCCAGTTGCCCCCAGAGCACACCTGCAAGGGCCAGAAGCAGCCAGGAAGCCAAGATCCCCGCTTGGCGTTCCCATTTTCAGATTTCATGGAGCAGCCCTGGGGCAGTCCCTTTCCTGGAGATTCCTCCCTGAAGCCCGTTCTCATCTTGCAGGGGGGTTATTTCCTGACCTCCTTTTCAGGTACGCACGTTAGCGAGCTTTTACAGACAGAAAGCCCGCTGGCCGCTTTTCCCCTACGTCCCTCTCTAGCGGCAGAATTAAGATGCTGGTTTGCGCGTTGTGAGGGAAAGCAAGGGTGGGGCTTCCCACACAAGAGACTTCCAGGGAGCGTCTCCCCCCACCGGATGTGGCCGCGACGGTCCTTTGCCAGCTTAAGGGTCCAAGGACCCCTTCGGGCCGACGGGGGCTCTGTTTACAGCAGGAAGCAGCAGCCGGGCCGTGGCAGTTCTGGAGCACAAGCTCCAGAAGGCAACACCGCATCTCAAAGGGATGGATTGGTTGGCAACCTCTCGGGGCCCAGGGCTGTCCAGGCACCTGCTCACCCAAATGCCCTGAACTCAACTTGAGAATCGCTACTGCCATTCCTGCAGAAAGTCCCCGCTGTCCGAATGCGGATACCGGCTGTCCTTCCTGCGAACATTTACACCGTACGAGGAGTGCGTTCGCTGCACTTAATGGAAATGGGTGCGTTTGTGCTATGCGGCAGCTGGACCCAGCCCAGGCCCAGGCGCTTCAGATGTCGAGTGACAAAGGAGCGCCTCCATACGGAAGAGACAGAAGAGAACAACACCCTGCAGCTGCTAGAAATCGGGTGGAAGGAGGTACTTGCACCCCGCAGGCAAGCTTCACATCTACGTGCAAAGGGCCTGGCACCACAGGGGCTCCAGCGGAGGCAATTTCGGAAGACATGAGGATTCAGCCCGGAGTGGTCTGGGGATTCGGGGGGGAGGGGGCAATGGGCAGCCATGCGTACGGAGTTCGGGGACCCCACTCTCAGTGCTGGCCGGCCTCCCGTATCCGGCACGCAACTGCAGTGATAAGTGCTGCCCCCTTGCCGCTGCCATCCTCAGACTGGAGGAAGGTCACCGCGCACTTGGGCGAAAGCTGTTTCACTGTTTCGTGCATCACCGTAGAGAAGCTGCAGAGAGAGGAACATGAGACGGTCAGCGGACCTCCTCCTTTCCTTCCTCATCCTGTTCCCCCTGCCTTTGGGCACTGAGCTTTGTCTGGCATTTGAGCTTCCATTTTTCGTCCTCAACCTTGCAACACAAATGCCAATGATCCTCAGTTTAACAGTTTATAGAAATATTTCTGGGTCTGCCTTGGAGATTTATTCCCAAATATCTGAGGAAACGGCAATTAAATAAGTGTACCCCTCGTAATGGCAAACCTTCTGCCATCATGCTACAGGATGGTGCCTGAGGCATAATGTCAGGCTCCACTGTGCAGGAAGATGCTTGCAAAAATGTAAAGGGTGCCTCCATGCAAATGGGGGAAAGCTCTGGGCCAGTCTGTGCAGCGGAAAGCCACATGGATCTATTCTACCCTCCCCCACTCTTTCTACCTCCAATCTCATGCAGGAGCTGCTTTAAGCCAGAGTTTCTCAACCTTGGCAACTTTAAGAAGCGTGGACTTCAACTCCCAGAATTCCCCAGCCAGCATTCTGGGCCCTGAAGTCCACATACAGTATGCTGGCTGGGGAATTCTGGGAGGGAGGTGGTCCACAAATCTTAAAGATGCCAAGGTTGAGAAACTCTGCTTTAGGCCATCAAACCCCACCTCCCCGCCCCAAGGGAAAGAAGCCCAAGCAATGGAACCTACTGAGGATGGAGTTTGTAGAGGGTCCCATCCACGCCGACAGTGACCTCAAGGAAGCCCAATCCCCGGTTCTCCCGGATCTTGTCCACCACTGCTGCCACTCCTGCCCCACACAGCTGAGCAGCGCGTCGCGCAATCACAGTGCACACCTCCTTCACAATGATGCTGTCATCGCACGTGCTCTCCAGGCCAAGGTGCTGGAGGATGGAGCGGACCTGCAGCAGTGCCAGGCGATCACTGGGGGCACAAAAAGGGGCACACAGGCTTAGGAACCGTGTGAGGAGAAGGTGGGGAAGGTCTTGTCCATTCTGCTGGAATGGACCTGGCCTGATATAGTAAGGAAGATGACCTTGATGGCGATATGCAGGAATTGTTACCTAGGTAAAAGGGGCTGAAACATTCTTTAAGTCCAGAAAAGCAAGATAACATTTGGAGGAGGCTCAGACAGACACCTCCCTACTTCACAGGAGTAGAAGGGGGAGGAGGGCTGGCACAATCAGACTTGCAAGATTCTGTTTTTATACCCCATCTCAATAAAAGTAGTCTCAGCTGTCTGGTGGAGTTGATTCCAGCAGGCTCTGACCTACCTGGTGGGGTCAGGGTCCTCCCATCATTATTCTGGGAGGGTGCGGTCCAAGGACACAAAACAGCTACTGAGTTTAGAAGAACCCTCTCTTGCCCTGGCTTCAATTAGGGTCGCAACGCAAACAAGTTCTGAGCTTCTGTCCAACATGGAGCTCAATGGAAATTCCAAGGGGGGGCTAAGCCAAGAGGAATCTAAGTTACTTCACATTTTCCCATTCATTTCTGGTGGTTCTGAAAGTTCTGAAAATCAGAAGCCAATAATATTTTATTGCCAATTCACCTGCCCCTTTTTTCAAAAAAATCCTCCTCTGAGTTTCTGCCTGATTAATGACTTCTTCTTTCTCCAGAAACTAAACTGATTAATGCTCCTGGGGAGGGGGAGGGAGAGGGGGAGGGAGGAGAGAGGGAGAGGGAGGAGAGAGGGGGGAGGGGGAGGGAGGAGAGAGAGGGAGAGGGGGAGGGGGAGGGAGGAGAGAGAGAGGGAGAGGGGGAGGGAGGAGAGAGGGAGAGGGGGAGGGGGAGGGGGAGGGAGGAGAGAGAGGGAGAGGGAGAGGGGGAGGGAGGAGAGAGAGGGAGAGGGGGAGGGAGGAGAGAGAGGGAGAGGGGGAGGGGGAGGGAGAGGGAGGAGAGAGGGGGGAGGGGGAGGGGAGGGAGAGGGAGGGAGGGAGGGAGAGAGAGAGAGAGAGGAAGAGTCAGTTATGTACCTGTAATCATCTTTCTGCATGTTTGTTTTGCCCAAAGAATATAAAGCTAGAGAGAAAGAAAATCACACTGTCTTTTTCCATCTCACACTGGAAGAAGAAAACAGCAAGAAGAATTGTGTGTGTCCATCGTGTGACTCAAATGCTACATAACACACAGAGAAGGGAAAGAAACTACACTCGGCTAGGGCTCTGCTACAATCCCACTGCAACGTTAGGACCAGAATGCAGCTGCTATCATGGAAATGCTGCACCAACCTTCTCCAGCCCAGCTGGATCAGATGTTATTGAATTTGTAGTCCTGGAGAGAACCTTGTGGTGGGAAAGGCTGCAGAAGGGGAAGTAAACCTGGCCATTAGGAGGCGGGAGTCATACTTGAGGAGGAAGCTGAACAATCCTTTTGCCCATCCCGTCCCATAATAAACAAGAGTAAGCAAGTCTTGGCACTCAGGAGAGTCCAAGCAAGGTCCAAGAAGGGACGAGGCCGGCCATTTCCACCTCCCTCTTCTCCTGCTTAGGGTCAATGTAGATTCTTGGCCCCAGAGATGGGGAGTCTCTGCTGTCCTCCTCCTTCTCCCTACCAGCAAGTCCTGTTCAGATCTGACCTGACCTCACCTCTCAATCTGAGACAGGAACTTAGTCTTAAAGATCCCCTTCGTCTTCAGCGGTTCAGAGATTCTCCCACGGAAGAGCAGTCCTCGCTTGGTGAAATCAATCAGGATATTGCGGACAATTTCGCCCAGGTACATCCCGCTGATCATCTTCTCAAATCTGAAATGTTGGGAGGGAGGATAAGGTTGTGAGCAAGGACCACTAAAAACTAACCCAGAGGAGGGTTCATACAACATGCTAAACTTGGGTTGATGAAACCTCAACAACACATAATGCCCAAATAAACCACATTATAGCCTAGCATAAGACCCAGTTTCTACAACATGCTTCAACAAGGGCTGGGTCCCCCCATACGTGGAACCAGACAATCTAATCCCATTTCAGCATAATCTAGGTGTGTTGTGGGAATCCTGCAGGACATGTCCAGGTAGATCAGGGGTTGTGGATCCCCTCACTCATACACACCTACGTCTTTGTGCCTGCTAAGCCTGAAGGCGCATGAAAGTGTCCCCCCAGGTTCACCCACCGTTGCTTCCCCGGGTTGAGGGAGTTCTCGTCCACAGCAGCATCAAACTCCGTCCAGAAATCATCCAAGCAGCCATTGTCGCCAAAGGCGCCCCACTCCATATTGACGCACATCCTGCCCTTGTCCCCAGCCACCACCTCCACATTTCTCAGCTCCTCCATGTAGCAGGCATTGGTGCCAGTTCCTGGAAATGCAACAGGGGGAAGATCTTAGAGACCCAAGAAACACCCTCTGCTTTTTGGAGAGGGAGAAGACAGAAAAGGTGACATGGACCACAGGACCAAGCATGCAAATGTGAGAGCGAGGCGGATATAAAACTTCGTTGCCAACCACCACCACCGCCACCGAAACCTCTACTCCTACAAATGAAAACTGCAGGCACACAGCAGCTCGGCAAGAAGCCAGGCCCCTTTGCCCTCAGAAGCTAGGCCAGATCAGGAAACAGACACCACAAGAAACGCAAGACCTCTAGTTTACTGGTATAGGATCTAATAACAACATCTTGAAAGCCTGGCCCACCTAGAGCGCAATGCCCGACCACATTTCCCCTTCACTCCCTCTTATGCCAAATGAGATACTCTTGAGTTTCTTTCCACACTTCCCTGTTTTCCTGGGCTAAGCTCATGCTAATGGTTGCCACATATTTTCTCCAAGGTCATCTCTGTACTCCACTGCATATGGCCACTAAGTAGTACTGGACTGATCCAGAAGGATGGACTCCTTACGGTATTTTCTATTTTATAAAATATAATTCCATTTTAAAACATGGACCTATTTTTGTTTCTTTAGATTGCCAAGGTTTCCTTTGTTGTATGAAGTTTACTATTCCACTCACACAACACATCCCAACAACATGGTTTAAGAGAGTCTACTGGTCCTTGGAGGAAGGAAGAAATTAGGGTGTTTTGGATAGAAGACACCTGTCACAGCATCTTCAGCCTAGCCTTCCGTCAGGCAAATGTACCACAAAGTTCAGAGTTCTTAGAGAGTTGGGTTTTATTGTTTTGTTTACTAATTTAATTATCAATAAGTTGCTAAACAAGATGACTATGAAGCCTACAGACCTCTGAACTCAGGAGCCAGAGCACCACCTCCAATAGCGACAGAGGGCCTTGGGACTCTACTCAGCTTCTCACCCTCCAGCCCTCTTCACCCAAACATTAGGACCAAACATATCTGCAGCTGCTTGGCTTCATTCATGAAGAGGGTGGCCACAGATGATGTTCTTGGCATGGAAGAGGACTCTTTTTCAAGGGCAGAATTCCCTAAACCACTTAAAATGCTGCTTTGAGAAGCAAGGTTTGGATCTTACCAACAATGAGCCCCACTTCACAAAGAGGGTCTTCATACCCACAAGTCATCATGGTGCCCACCGTATCATTCACCAAGGCTACCACATCCAGTTCAAACTCCTAAGAAAAAGAAAGAAAAAAAGACTTGATCTCCAACATTTGCTGCGAGGGAACAGGAAACCACCCCAATGTAAAAAGAAATTAGAGATCAGAATTAGCCCGCCTCAGTCCAACTTAAGAAAAATCCAAAACTTTTGGCTTTGTATCAAGTCAAGATGGATCAATTTTTTAATTAGTGACGCCTATCTCAGAGATATACCTCTCTTCTGTGGATGGCCTCCTTCAGCAGGCCCACAACATCTTCTCCTTCACAACCAGAAGCACTAAACCCCTTGGTCCACTGCAGGAGAATGCCCTGAGAGAGAGAGAGATGAAAACTAAGGACAAGAGGCAGGGAACTGGGGACCCAGGAATCAGCTCCCATCTCGGAGTCATCCAGTAACACTCTTCACCTGTGTGGGCTCATTTTAAGCAACTAGCTCAAATCTATCCAGTTTATTTTTAAAAACACGAATGCTCTAGACACCTACAAATTTAAGAAACAAACAAACAAAGCAAAGTTACTTGTTTCTAGATATTTTCAACCAATACTGCCAGAAGACAGAGCACGTGGCTTCCAAACTGCTAATTAAACGTGTGGGTGGAGTGTAAGGCTCTGCACTGGCCCCTTCCCACCACGATCAGCAAAATGACCCAGAATTCAATATGAAAGATAGCTGCTGCTTCTTTTGCTGCAGATGCGGCTTCTATGAATGCCTAGCCACAAGATTTCCAGCTCAGGATGTCAGAAACAAAGAGGGCCAGGAGAATCCTTTCTCTGTCGTAAAACAGTTTTAAAGGCAAACTTTCAGCAGCAATGCATTGGTGCTACCTGCAAAAAAAGGGGGGGGGAGGGGGAAAAAAGAAAAAAAAGGCTTTTGTCCTCAAAGGACCAGCCATTAGGAACAGAACCAGCCATCTCTGAGGAGCAGTAGAGGACCAAGCTAGGGACAACTGTCCCACAGACTTCACTGGTTGACCCAGCATAGCCCCTGCACCTCTCAAAGGATGGTCTTTCAGCTCATCCACACATGCCTTCACCCCCTTGGAAATTTACCCTCTTCTAACCCTAACCCTGAGGGGAGACGTGATAGCCATCTTCCAATACATGAAGGGTTGCCACAGGGAAGAGGGTGTCAATTTATTCTCCATAGCACCTGAGGGTAGGACAAGAATTCACCCTCTTGGAAATTCAAATGAACAAGATTTATTACTAGAAGCCAGCATGGGTTTGTTAAGAACAGGTCATGCCAAATAATCTTATTGTACTCTTTGATAAAGTGATTAAATTAGTGGACTAAGGAAATGCCATGGATTTAGATTTCAGCAAGGCATTTGATAAAGTAGACCCCAGCTTACTTCTTGATAGAATAACGTGGGATAGACAGCACCACCACCAGGTGGATTTGCAGTTGGCTGACCAACCACACTCAGTGTGTGGTCCTTAATGGAACTACATCTGTGGGGAAGGAAGTATGCAGTAGGGTACCTCAAGGTCCTGTCTTGGGCCCAGGGCTTTCCAACATCTCCATAAATGGCCTAGATGAGGGGACGGAAGGGGCACTCATCAAATCTGCGGATGACCCAAAGCTGCGGGGAATTGCTCACACTTCAGAAGATAGACCCAAGATTCAGAAGGATCTTGCCAGACTTGAGCACTGGGCCCTATCCAACAAGATGTAGTTCAATGGTGAGAAATGTAAGGTCCTGCACTTAGGCGGGAAAAACCAGATGCGCAAGTACAAGATAGGCAGTACCTGGCTCAACAGTAGTGCTTATGAGAGGGATCTGGGTGTCCTGGTGGACCACCGTCTAAGAATGAGCCAGCAGTGTGCTGCAGCTGCCAAAAAACTCAACGCAGTCCTGGGCTGCATCAACAGAAGGATAGTATCAAGATCACTGGAAGTGACAGTACCGCTCTATACCACACTGGTGAGGCTACACTTGGAATAGAGCATCCAGTTCTGGTCACCACAATACGAAAAAGATGCCGAGGCCCTAGAAAGAGTGCAGAGAAGAGCAGCAAAGATGATAAGGAGTCTGGAGGCTAAATCCTATGAAGAACAGCTAAAGAAACTAGGTATGTTTAGCTGAACGAAGAGAAGACCGAGGGGAGACATGATGGCAGTCTTCCCATACTTGAAGGGCTGCCACAGGGAAGAGGGCATCTACTTATTCTCCATGGCACCTGAGGGTAGGACAAGGAGCAATGGGTGGAAGCTCGTCAGAGGGAGATCCAACCTGGAAACAAGGAGGAATTTCCTGACAGTGAGAGCTATCAAGCAGTGGAACAGCTGGCCTCCCGGAGTTGTGGGTGCTCCATCGCTGGAGGTTTTCAAGAAAAGTTTGGACAACCACTTGTCTGAGATGGTATGAGGAGGACTCCTGCCTTGGGCAGGCGGTTGGACTAGAAGACCTCCAAGGTCCCTTCCAACCCTATGATTCTACGATTCATCCTGTGTGTCTCAGCACTGGGTTACTTAAGTTTTTGGAAACACGTAGTACACAAGGTAAATGAAAAATGTTCATTCTGAAAACCAGCACTCAGGGCCATATCTCCCTCCCTGCTCCCAACAGCCACTTTTTGACCTGTTATCCAATCACCCTCAGGAATCCAAGGTTTGCCTCACACTAATCAATGGCTAGTTGACCAAGCCATCTTGGCTGGGTTCAGATATTGTACTGAAATACAAACCAAACAGCAATCCCCCAGATGGCTCCTTCCCTGCTGGTTTTTAGGAAAGCTATGAAAAAAAATGGTTATTCCAGCAGACCTCGGGGGCGGGGACATTGTGGTCTTATTATTCCCCCTGGCAGTGGGGGAATGGTCAGTCCACTTCACTGATTAACATTCCCGGTGCTTTACTTGCCAGCTGCAATGTTGTGGATGCATTTTGCTTTAGCTGCATGACTGCTTTCTAACCCCACTCAGACGCCTTGGGCTGCCCAGCATAGTTCGCAGTTGGAGCAGCCTCTAAGCCCAGCAACAGAAGACGCCCAGTTTGGAAGCAGCAGGGAGGAGGCTTACCTCATCAAGGCTCTTTTGCTGACAAGGGAAGGAGAAGGTAAATCCCAGAGGAAGCGAAGCCCCCTTCATCCCCATGTATTCCAAGAAGTCCGAAATGCAGTGGACAATGTGATCAAAGAGCTGCAAGAAGAAACAAGGGGTGGAGCTGCTAACCTTAGTTAAAGCCAAGCTGCAGCTGGGATGGCGGTCCAGCATGCCCCATCCCATGTGGTGGAGGAGGACGACCACGCCTGAACAGAGGGGACAGAAGGACCTCTGGAAGGACCCCAACAGCTCCCATCTTGACATCTGAAACCACAGAGCCCACCTCCAAACCCAGCTCCCTCCAGCCCAGCATGCTCCGGGCATTCAAGGCTACAGATCCGATCATTCCCAGGCACCACTGCCCGTGCAGGCTGGGTCAATAGGAGCCTGGGAAGGACCCCATTAGGGATGGTGCCTGCACTGCCTGCTGTGTCAACGGAGCCTCCGGGCCATTCTGGCTGGAAGGAATGCTGGAATGCTTCCCTTCCTCAAGGAAGCACCATGAGTGCTTCCAGAGCCAGCCCCACAGAAAGACCCTCAGTGGCCCAGAGAGAGCCCTGGAAGTGGCCTGGATTAAACAATAAGGTGGCTTGATGTGGGGGGGTGGAGGAGCTGAACTCTATTCACAGTAAAATGCCACACGTGTCACTGCAGCTTCCCTTCCTTCGGGATGGAGATTCAGTGAAAAGGCAACCCAGGGGCCTCTCCATCCCTAGATTGCAGGAGATGAGGTTCCCGTTGTCCTGAGTTAGAACAGCTGCTATACTGAAAGGTAGGATATCTGCTGCTCCTCTCCTAAAATCTTTCCACCCCTGAGTAAGCAAATGGTGGTGAAAAAGGTTTGGCAACTTTAAGGTGTGTGGACTTCAACTTCCAGAATTCCCCCACCAGCCAGTGTTCTAGAGTAAAGCTTGCAAAGGAATGTGTCCCTGTCCAATACTTCTTCACAAGGGAAGGCAGGCAGCATTTTCCAGAAGAAAGCCACCATGGCAGGGGTAAAATAGCAGTGCAAGTCTTCTTCTCAAAACCATCAAAGTGCCTGACGTACAATTAAGCAACTCTATCGTGACTTCTATGACACCCCCCACGGCTGCCCCTGGCGGTGGGGCTCCTACCCCTCCGGTCTGCAAGCTGCCCCAGAGGCCTCTAAGCCACAACGCCAGGGGACCCTCCACCTGCAAGGAAGGCCTCTCCGCCCACTGAAGCCCCTCCCACTTTTCCAAGGGCCACTTACCTCCTCCCCTGTCCCTTGCATGATATCCTCTGTAATGGAGTAGATCTTGTTGTGCATCTCCACGCTGCGCCGCATCCCATTCCGTATGCGCACCAGAAGCACGCGGAAGTTGGTGCCCCCGAGGTCCAAGGCCAGGAAGTCTCCTTTTTCTAGAACCAAAGTCCAGCTGCCTTTACAACCACCGCTGCTCCACTCAGGAGAACTCCTATGCCTCCTTCTACAGAGCCCCAGAAGCTCTCACAAAGCTGGAGGAGGTCCCAATGGGATCTCCTTGGGCCTCCTCCTCCACAGTGATGCCTTCCAGATGCGTTGGCGGCAGCAGCGCCTTGCAGAACGCCGGAGGATGGCACCTGGTGATGTTGCTGGGAATGACGCATTTGGAAGGCACCAGGCTGGGGGAGATTTCAAAGAAAGAGCATTGGCCTGCCCTCCCACAAGGGTCTCCCTGAGCAGGTTGCTCCAGGCTGGGGGATCGTGAGCAAAACCATTAGGTGGCAAGTGAGGAAGCCCCCTCCCTCCCATGCAAAGGCCAGAGGGCAACCGAGGGCTAAGCACAAACACCCCAGAGGCAGGCTTCAACAGAGGTCAATGGAGGGGACTGCCCCAGGTGGTCCTTTGAGGGGATAAACAAATCCATTCCAAAGAAACAATCCACAAGAAAATCCCCAGCAAGAGCAGAAGAGCAGACATCCAGGAAGCCACGTTCAGAGAAAGGGAACGGCTTCGGCGCCTCCCAGAGGCACTCTGGGGCTGCCTTCTCACTTGTTCATCAGGGTAACCAACAATCCAGTAGCTGGGCACATGCACCAGGCTAAGCCTGGTTTGGGCGAGGGCCTTTGTGGTTTACTAGGTGGGCGCCTGGGCATGCAGGTGACATCAGTGCACCTTTGCCTCACTGTGGAAGTTATGTGTATTCTGTAACTTGCACCAGGTTGCCCAATCGTGGCTGTACCACCCACCAGCTCCAACCCAGCCATACCCTCTGGGGCTTCCTTACCTGTCCCATCAGGAGTGGCACACACATAGGTGGGCAACATCTTCACGGTGGCCTTGGCATGCGTCTTTTGGGCCAGGCCCAACTTCATCTCTTGCCGCATCCTCCTCTTCACCTCCAGCAGCTGCTGGGGGCTGAGCTGCAGAGGGCTGAGGATCTCCTGGCGGACCTTACTCTGGGCGGCCAGCCGCTTCACCACCGCAGTCACCATGGCGGCTCCCTTGCCGCTCCCATCTTCTGACCGAACGAATCGGATTTCGCAGTCCGGCAGGAGGCGACGCACCACCTTGTGAAGGCGGCGGGCAAAACTGAGCAGGGCAAAGATGGAGAATAGGGCTGTTATAGACAGAGTCCCCTGCAGAAATCTGTCTTTGCTACCAGCTGAATCAAGGGAGGAGGTTTTGATACCGTTAAGACAGCAGGTGCTCAGAGATACAGGGCCCCATTTCAGTCTTGCACACCCATTTAAAGGTAGATAGCCACCTCTTTGGAGAAGCACCCTTGGAGGCCCCTTTCATTCCACCTTCTGCAGCAGGTGAACAGGACCAGACACCTGAAGGGCTAAGCCCAGCCTACAGACTCAAGGCAAGTCGCCAAAGGAGGACCTAGAAATTCAGACATCTGACTTCTGGTCACCATTCTTCTTCCAGCAGCATCTTGGAAGGCAGCAGGATCAGGGTGATGCTGCTGACTCTTAACTGTGGACTGAGGCCTCTGAACCTTCTTCTCTTTAACAGTAAAAACAGCAAATCCTGTGGTCCCTAAGTTTACCTAAGATTGTGAGATATGGATGTGACATCCACACAAACTGTGCGTATTTGTGTGTGTATTTCTGCAGGTTAGCATACGGGTTACCCCCACATGGCCGGACTCCATAATGCTTGATGGGACAGCAGTTGGGCCCTGTCTCTTGGGGCCCCAACGAGATTTCCATGGGTGATCCTTTCCCTGCGGAGAAGCCCGTGTACCAGAAGCCCCTGGTACGCTGCGTGCACACAGGGTCTCTGAACTCAGTAGCTGAACTGAAGATCAACAGTGCCTACAGCGTGTCAGGGCAGAACCCGGGCCCTTCCCCAAGGCAGAGAATTTCCCAAGGGACCAGGGCATCATGCCATTAGCAGCAAAAGAAACCCTACTTCACCCCACTGGCAACTCTCACATTTCCAACACCGGCCAAAGACTTTCAGAAGGACCACAAACCAACAACTTCCTTGTTTGACAACACTTTTCCACCGCAAGAGTTGCCCCAAACAGCAGGATCACAGCAGGGAGGAAGCCCTACTAGAGATCCAGATAGTAAGCAGCAACAAGGGCCCACAACAGCACGTCAACGCTTTTAACATCAATGTCTCCGTCAACTGAACCTATTGGCAACTGACCTGCATTTACTCCTACCTTTTAAACCTAAGGCTGGTCTCATATGTGGTGCCCAGGGCTGTCAGTGATTCCCTTTTGGGCAGAGGGAGGGAGGGGGCTTGCTAGAAAGCAAAATGCCCACCTCCAACAGCATCCTCTTCCGTGTTTACGGAGGCTTCTGGACCTCAGAGAGACTCATGGGCACTGCCAGCAAACAAGGATGTTGACCAGCCACTACCCACTGCCTTCGCCCACCCGGAGCCTCTCCTGCTGGGCCTCCGAGCCCCACTTACTGAGGGTGATTTTTGTAGACGGTGCCATCTACCCCAATGGTGGTGCGCAGCCGGTCGACCCCCCTGTTCTCCTTCATGCGCCGAAGCACAGCGGCCAGAGTAGCCCCACAGAGGCTTGCCGAGCGGGTGGAGACAATCTCGCAGACTCGCTGGGTGGCCACACAGTCCTCGTCAGAGGGCTCCAGGCCCAGCCGTGCCAAGATCTCACGGGCTTTGGAGAGGCCTTCCTTCTCCCTGCAGGTTCGGAGGACAAGCGGGGCTGAGTCCCTGCCAGCCACAAGCAGCAGTTCCCCGGCGCTTTGATCACCTCTGCTCTCGCGGCTGGCTGAGGGCTATGCCCAACCCTCTCCAGAGTTGCCAATCCTGCAGCCCAGCCCCCTGAGGTCTCCCCTCCCTCGTGTCATTTCCAGCATCACTCGGCTGCCATGAAAAGACTGGAGAGCCGTTTGCCCGGGATGATCAGAGGATTCCTGCCCCGGGCAGGGGGTTGGACTAGAAGACCACCAAGGTTCCTTCCAGCCCTAGGATTCTTTGCAAAGGGTCGTTAGTCTTCACATCCTTTTCACAGCAAGCATGTCCTCAGCACAGGTTCCTATCAGTTTATTCACTTGTCTGGGTGAGGGTCTCTTTTCCACCTTTCCTTTAGGAGTTCCAGGGGCTTACACAGCACTCCTTCCTCCTTGTTTTCTCTACAACAACCATGTAAGGTAGGTTGCCCTGAGGGAGAGCAATTAGCTTAATCACCAGGGAGCTCCAGAGGAACCTGGGCCCTAGTCCATCACCTTAACTACTACTACACGTTGCCTCTCTGCATGCCTGCTTGTGTGTGAATGGGCTGAGGTCCAAACTTCTACCTCGTGCTGAACACACACAGTAGAATCGGCAGGCAGAATAAATCACGTTGTTGGTTTTGCAGTGGGCTTAACATTCTGCAGGAAGAAGATCAACGCAATACGAGAGAAGCAGACTAGCTTTCTTCGTACAAGAATTTCTTTGTTTAAATGGAGAGGTGGCTCATTCTGTTCTGGGTCCAGAGCCAGGAAGCATAACTGAGCCATGTCTCAGTATCATTTTATATGGAGCCCTTTCACACCTTCTTTGGGTCAAGGGACGTTTGTGCAAACCAGCCCCAGCTCCTCATGTGATGGATTCCTGAAAGGTCAAGATGCTCCCAGCCCTGACCCACAACTCACTTTTCGATGGCTGACACATATTTGGTCTCAAAGTACCCTTTCCTCATCAAGTCAGTAGTGACCCTCCCATTGAAGAGAAACTTCTCCCTGGCCATCTTCACCAGGATGAGCCTGACCAGCTCGCCCATATACAAGCCACTGATCATCTTCTCAAACCTGCAACATGGGGGAGAATAAGCAATATCAGTATCAAAAATGTCAAGAGATCTCAGATTATGGGTTACTCAACAAAACGTATTATTTCAGACTCAGTGGATTCCATTGCATTTAAAAGGAAAAGTAATGAGTAAATCATCATCTTATTGAAAATGCAATGAGAATTATCTTTCATAAAAACAAATCTTCCTGCACTATCCTAAAGCAGTTATGTTCTGGGAAGAAGCGGTCACATATCTGAATTTGATCTCCCATATTCCTTTGAACTCCTTTTCACACGGAATTCACATGGATGGCTGGAGGATGGAAATGGACCCTCCATGTCTGTCCTACTGCAAGGAGACTAGTCCTTAAGCCTTGGGAAGACCCATTTAGACCTGAAAAACCCCACTAGACCTGATCTTCCTTGCATCTTAGAGGAGCTGCTGACTCAGTGGAGCCCTGCATCTCTGAAAGCTCACTGGCATTGAGCAAGACCAAACGCCTCTTCCTGCCTCTGGGCAAAGGCCCGGCAGCCTTAAGTGAGACCTGCTGGGCAGCCACCTCAAGAGCCAAGGTGTCTGGAGGCCCCTCTGCTCTGCAGGAAGGGCAACATGAGACCCCTATAAGGGGAGACATTCCACTTACAGCTGCTTGCCAGGATTCAGTGACCCCCTGTCAACCTCTTGGTCAAACTCTGTTCTGGTATCTTTGAGGGATCCGTCATCTCCAAAGGCTCCCCACTCCATGTTGATGCACATGCGGCCCTCGTCGCCCTCCACAGTATCTATATGGCGCATCTCTTCCATGTAGCAAGCGTTTGACCCAGTACCTGAGAAGACGGGGTGGAAGAGGCCAAAAAGACTTCAGTAGCTGCCCAGATTGATTCTGTGCCTTTGGCCAGAACGATGGGAAGCAAAGAAAATATCACCACCCTTAATAAAGCAGATGCCTGTGAGCTGAAAAGATGAAGTCCAGTGGGAAGGGAGCAATCAGATGATCTGCCCAGGGCTAGAAACAGGCCAAAATCTGTTTCTGCTTTTCAATTTGCACAGACTTGGATTGCCTTTCGAAAGCCTCCAGAACAGAGGGGGAGGGGGATCTTCCTTGGCCTTCTTATTTCCAGAGAGACTCCCTTACCAACAATAAGCCCAACTTCACAGTTGTGGTCATAGCCACAGGTCATCATTGTCCCAACGGTGTCATTCACCACAGCCACAGCATCAATGTCAAAGTCCTGTAATACAGGAATTGGGAAGGGAAGCGCTGAGTAAGAGTCCCAGTGGGTTCAACACGATGTACACAATGCATATGACACCTGGACCTCCCCCTCCCAGGCCTTGGCTCCAAAGACAAGTGGAAGCAGCACAAGGTGGAGCAATCCGGTGGCTCCCGGTTTGGCTTGTGCCGGGACTTTACGGAAAACCAGCAACGTTTTGGAGAACAAGGAATCCTTGGCGTCAGCAATGTGTGCTGCCGCTGGAAGGACCCTGTTTTTCCCCCTCCGCCAGCCGTACTTCAGTGCCTGCACCACAGCTGGTCTGCCTTCCCTTCCCAAAGCGGAGGAATTTCCCTGCTCGGAGCGAAGGGCCAGGTGCTGCTGCTGCTCTGACGAAAACTCACCGCTTTCACGCCATTTCCAACTGCGTGCAGCCCACGCTGTGCCCACTTGCAGACTTCAAGCCACCTCCAGCATGTGGGTGCAAACCAGCGTTATAGCCAGAATACTCATTTTACAGATCACTTCCTTCTTTTCCAGGGTTTGACAGAGCTGGTTATGGGGTACTATGCTATTTTTTAAAGTTCTCCCCCGGTCCCACCTGCTTTGCATCATGGCCTCAATCGTTTCTTTCTCTCTTTCATACACACACACAAACACAACTGTAGGCATCCGGCAGAAAATAAAAAGCAAGTGCAGCTTCAGTAGGGCAAAGTCCTTTAGAACGGCTTAAAACTCTTCCTGCACCATCCACACAGCTTCTGCGCTCCCTGGCCTGGTGCCTTCCATCCCACCTTGCGTTCCTCAGAGGGACCGACCAGACCAATATTCCAGATGTGCATGGACTTGCACTTTGGCTTGAACTTGCCAAAGTGTCTGATTCCTCAATCCAAAGTTTCACAGAAACCCTGATCGGAGCATCTACCATCATTTCCTTCTCCAAGGAATGGACTCCGTGTTGCCAGATGGGAGGGGGTGTGGAGTGTGAAGTGGTTCATTATGGCTATGGAGGACATCAAGGACACGGAGTTGAGATATGCCAGGAATACCATCTGGATGGGGGGGGGGGTGACATGGCTTCATGGGAAAGGGGACTAACTAAGGGAATGTAGTTTTAAGTTAGGTTTGAGCAGGAAATCTTTATTCGCAGCTTGCCTTCTGTACTGTTCATTATGCTTCATTAAAACAGTTAAAGGAATTCCAGCCTCCTGACTGTGATTGTGTGAATGCTCAAATCATCAGGTGCTGACGCAAAGGCACAAAGGGCTCAGACAGCTGGATGTGTTGGAGTGAATGCACTGTTTCCCCATGGTGGGTACAGAAACGTTTTGTCTGGCTGTTATCGCTTCACGAACAGGTCTTGCAAACTTTTCCAAGCAATTTTAAAGAAAACATGCAACCCCACTGATCAGCTATAGGAGGAGGATCCACCGGCACCAGTGACCCTGTGATATACCCTCAGCACTTGGGGAAATCTAGCGCTTCCCTAGAACCTCAAACCAGGGGAAGATCACACTTTAGTTACCCCTCGGTTCTTTATAGCATTCCGTAACAGCGAAACCACATCCTTCCCTTCCACGCCGCTGCACTTGAATCCTTTGGTCCATGTATCCAGAATGCTCTGATTGAGAGAAAGGTAAAGCAATAAGGAATTAAATCTTAACAAGACTGTCTTACAAGGGTTCTGCTCTCCAAGTCCTCGAACAGCCTGCCCTGACCAAGGTACCGCCCCACCCCCCAAGAAGTGTGCACTTCAATTCCAGGAACTCCTCAGCCAGTACAAGCACTACTGAGAAATCCTCACTGAGGATTCTGGGAGTCTACATATCTCGAGTGGGAGGCTGTTCTGGAATATCCTCCCTGCTGGGATCTATGATCCACCGATTTGCGTATTGTCACAGCCCTATCCTATCAGTACCTATTAGATGCAACTGTTTGTCCAGGCTGAACATGCCCATCTGGTCAGAATAGTGTGAAAAAGTCTGCTTGGAGTCCCCACTATGTGAGGGCTAGGGGATGGGGGCAGGAAGCCTCCTGATGGGAGGAGATGGGTGGGGACAAATTGAATAATTAAATAAAAATAAATAAAAGCAGGGCTCCTCTGTTGTGCCCCCTGTACTGGAACCCCCTCCCTCCAAGCATTTTATAAGGCTGTTAAAATGGCACAATTCCACCATACTTTCAATCATGACTGAGTGTTTCTGGTGGGCATCCATTAAGCCTTTCTTTTTGTTTTTATTCTGCATGTTTATTCTGTTGAATACCACCCAGGCTCTGCAGATTGGAGCAGGGTAAAAAAAAAACATGGAAAAAAATTGTTCCCACATTTAAGTGCCAAAGACCCCATATCTGGCTGCAGGACTCACCATCTTGAGGCTCCTCCCTCCGTCCCTCCTCCTGTGCCCCTTTCTGCTACAGCCCAAGCCGAATAAAGCACAGAAAAGCAGCCTAGAGTCTCAAAGGGGCCAAGTCCCAGCAGTGGCTTCCCTCCCCTGCCCTTCCTCTCTCAGGTGGGCTACAAGCGCCATCTCCGGATGCCCTGCGTGCCTTTGGGGAGGGGGCTGTTTCCATCGCTCCTCTATTACGCTATTTCAGCCTTGCGCTCAGCCTGCGGGGCCACAATGCCCCGAGAGAGCGGCCATCCGATCAGCCTGGCGCTGTTGCGCAGCTCCATCAGACCACGGGCACAACCGTCACGCAGCGGTGGCAGACAAGGCTGATCAGGAGCACCGGGGAGGGGCCAGGCCGCATCGGTCCCCAACTGCCCACAAGGCCCGCTCGGACCCGCTTCTGGCCACAGACTTTGCCTCTGAGGTGAGAGGCGCTGAAGCGTTACAGACTTTGCCCACCTGGCAGCTGCCTCTGGAGGTTGCCGGCTTAAGGGGGAAAGCACAACTTTAGCGCTAGCCCAGCTGCGGATGACCGAAGCCTCCCTCGTTCCCAGGCTGGGCACGAGGGGAAGCGAACCTCACGAGGACCGGGCACAAAAAGACGCTGCCAGAGAATCTCTGTGCCAGAGCTGGATGCGTGTGGGGAAGACCTAGCCCGCCCCCCAGGAGCACAAGTCTCCTTTACCTCGTCCAGTTTGGTCTGGTGGCAGGGAAAGGAGAAGGTGAAGCCCAGTGGCAGCTTCCTGTCCTTTATCTGCAGCTGCTCCATGAAGTTGGCCAAACATTCAGCAATGTAGTCAAAGAGCTGAAGAGGCAGAAATGCACATTTAGGAAGGTTGCAGACCAGGATGGGAATTTGCACTTTCCTGCCATGTCCATAGGTGACCCTCCGATGCTTCTGTTCTTTTCAGGTCATCTTTCTATATTTACATACGAAATCTACCAAAAGCAGGATCAGTTCCCAGAATAACCATGGAATCATTCTCTCAATGGCAGACAGCATACATTTTGGAATAGAAAATCCAAAATCCAACTTTTTCAAAACAGCTTGGTTGTTCCATATCTTGTGGTATAAGAATTCAATACAAGCCAATCAATGTCTCAAAAAAAAATGATCACAAGTAATAGGAAATTTTAAAACCTCCCTGTAATTTTCTAGGAGTCAGAGAACTGCAGAAATGATTGAAACAAGATAGCATCCCAGAGTATGTGATGTTAAGTGAAGGAAGCCCAAGGTGGAAGGCTTTCCTATGCTGGATGCAGGGAACACGGGGGGGGGGGGTAGCGGTGGGGCTAAAGGTGGCCAGGCCACATGATGTACCAAGGGCACCACTTGGACTGTCTCAGATTCTCCAAATGGTTTGGGTTTGTCCAGATGTGCCAAAGCCTTTATTCTAATCTATGTAGAGCTAAGGTATCCCAACTACATAAAAATCTAAACACAAAAGACATTTGCGTACTACACCTCCAACACCAGAGACTTGAACTGCATCCTCAAAGGATCTACAGCCGTAGTGGGCCACCTGAAAACCCTAAGCCACGCTGACACAATGCGTTTTGCCCCTTAAAACTCTCCCTTGGTTTTAAGGCCAACCTCTGGATTCACCCTAGCCTTGCCACCACAAGCGCAACCAAAGGAAACACACCAGCCTCCTTTTCCATTAGGCAATTAAAGTGTACATTTGCAAACAGGCTTTCTCAGGTCTTGGTTTAGAAATCATTCCACTGGATATTGCTGGGTTTTCAGTTTTGATCTGTACTGCTCTGTAAGCATCACTGCATTGTTTTAATTTTCTGTGTCTTCAATACTCTGTAAAGAGCTATGACATAAAAGTAAAACAAACAAACAAACAAAGAGCAACTGGCTGCATGTTTCAGGGTAATACTGTACTTTGTGCATATGAGTGTCAGGGCCCTTTTGAGATGGGGGAACTCACAGATACTCAAAGAACACAAGAATCATCTTTTGCCAAGTTGCAGCACCACGGTGGCCAGAGAAACAACAAGCTAGAGACATACTTTGGGAGCGCTGCAAGTTACCATAACGAGCATATTAATTAGCCTTCCAGGGAATCCAGAGGTTCTCTGCCACAGAAGTAAAGCAGGTTATTCCCCAAGGAAGAAGGTGGGGTAGCCAAAACCAGAGAGTCAAAGAAAAGCTGCAGAACTCACCTGTGTTCCACTGCCTCTCATCAGTTCTTCTGGGATATCATAGATCTGATTCTCCATCTCAACTTTCTTGCTGCCGTTATTTGCAACTCTGACTCTTAGCACCCGGAAATTTGTGCCACCTAGATCCAACGCTAAGAAGTCACCTTCCTCTGTAGGAATCCGGGGTGGGGAAAGAACAAGAGAGAGAGAGAGAGATGGAGCCCATTTCATTCATGCATGCATGCAGGATACAAATACTAAACAAAAGAGCTCTGAGCTCTTCAAACACTGAAGAGCTCAGTGTTGGTTGGTTGACCATCCCTGAGGATGGTCAACCAACCAATCTTCATGCCAACTAGACCACCTCAGCCTGCAGCTCACCACAGTGAAGAGGAGACCTTGGCTAGATGAATATCCAGGAGGCTCAGCTTTTTCCAGGTTGCAGAATACATAGCCTGAGCTACGAGCACGTGTGTGCACTGTCAACAGAGAATTCAGAGCCTGCGTGGCTTCTTTCTCTGGTGCAAGGTCTTGCACAGGAGAGATGCCTAATGCATCACTCTTGGTACTTCTACCATGCTTAATTACCACAGCCCAACATCCCTTCAACAGCCTGCATTATTAGCAGCTCACTGGTATCAGAGCGACCCGGGTCAAACAACATACCCCAGACAGTCATCCTGGGTGTCAACGTTCCAGCTGTGGAAAGAAGCCAACTTAGCAGGAAGCAACTGATGAGGAATCAAGAAAGCAAGCTCCCCCTGGGCTGACTCCCTTGAACCTCTCTTGCTGCCTTGGTAAGAGCCAGTCCCAGAGACAGCCCTAAAGCCAGAGGGGGCTGGTGGGAAATTCCCCAGCAGAATATCTGGTATCTAAGGCAGACAATTTGTGATTTAGGCAAAAACACAGCTCTGTGCTTCTTAAAGAGGCTGATCAGCACCTGGAAAGAGCTGTCTTGGCCCACGGTTCAACCAATCAGGGTGCCTACTGGTAACTCTCTGGCCCTTCTGGGCTCCATTTACTGACAGCAGCATCAGGGGCTGAATCCAGGAGGCATTCCTGGCCCACCACCAGGCCTTTTCCCTGGAAGACAGGAAGCCAGTGCTAGGTCCACCCAGGGAGATCTCAATCAGAAGCTCAGAAATATTCCTCTCTGCCTCTGGACACTCTCTTCTCATACACAAACACTCTAGTGGTCCCTGAAGAGAGGACTTGGGAAGTTCCCCCCCAAAACACAATTCTGTGTCTTCACCAAAAGCTGCTGCAGCTGATAGACATCAAAAGGAGCTGCCAAGGGATCCAAGACCAGGGGAAGAAACCTGATAGAAAGTCCATTTTCACATCCCAAGGTCAGGGGGATGTGGCCTAAAAGAACAAGTGGTTGTTTTAAAGACACGTGGCATCTATTTGGAGGTTCTTCTTGAGCCTTAAGTTAGACTCAGTCTTGCCTACAGTCTTCAAAACGATTGTTCAGAGAAACAGCACCAGAGCTTAAGAATGTAGTTTGGCCCCTTCTGTGTTATAGACCACTCTAATGTGGCATTTATCAGCTATAGTGCGCTTTACTTATCTTGAGCAGATAAAAAACAATGCAGATAATTCCTTTCCTGACCCAAAGATCTCAGTGGTGGGGGACTGACTGTGGAAGGTTCTAGTGTTTCCTGGTGGGGCTGGTTTTTTTTTTTGCTAGGAATTGAGAAGAGAGCTGCCACTTAGTGCTGTGAACTTGGGAGATCCATGGCCTAACTCAGCATAAGGCAGATCCCAATGCAAATTTTACCGACACATACACGGCTCTGCATGAGTTCACAAAACTTGGCCTCTCTAAGCCAGGAAACAACAAGTAGGATGAACTGAGTTTACAGGAACTATCCTGCTAAAATGAGAACTGGAAGATTGAGACTCCAACTATGGTAACAACTTCCTGCATGTTGAGTTATCTGTTTGCTGGTAACAGCTGAATGCGCTAGACTTCTTCCAAGAAGTCTTGACTGGCCTCTCCTGATAGTTATGGAATGACATTTAAATTTCAGCAGAAGTTTAACCCAACTGAAGCAAAGGGGATTTCATCCTAGCGCAGAAGAAATCAAAACCTGTGTTGCTTTCCCACAACACTTCTAGAATGTGTGACTATCTTGTAATGCTTGGTATGACAGAAGGTGAATATTATCAATATATGGAGACCATTTTGTATCCACAACTATATTTAATTTTAACTAAATACAGGTGTTGAATCTATCAGATTTAATGTTTGCCCATCCCTGTACTTTCTGGCATGCGGTCAAGAATGGCCCTCAGTCCAGAAAAAATAATAAATCTCATCAATGTGCAGATAAGGGTACTCCCCCCACCCCATATTGTTAAAGGTGGTTTGAAAAAGGATACCTTGTAAGCAAGCAGGTTGTTCCTTATTTCTAACACTCATACAACATGTTGTAATGGGCAAAACAAAAATACATGCACAATAAACCATACATAAGTCAAGTCTCCCAAATGGCTTTCAACTTGATGAAAACTACTCCTGAAACAGATACCACCATACGCTACAGAATTTAGAAAAAACTATCTCCATCTTTGGAGGCCCTTTCGTACAGGAAAGATCCAAAGGCTTAAGAAAGGTTCCTTAGAAAGAGTCAAATCCTTGTTAGGCACTTAACATGCACCAGACATGCATTTGATATAAGGAAGGGTTGAGCTTCTGCAATCGAAAGAGCTCTGGAGCCTGGAGCTGACTCAAACCTTCCCTTTTTATTTTTGGGGATGGCACTTACCTGTTCCATCAGGAATGGACCTCACAAAGGTTGGCAGCATCTTCACAGAAGCTGTAGGGTTGGTGTCTGCCCTCAGGCCCTTCTCCATGTCCTTCCGGAACCGATCTGAAATGTCATGGAGCATCTCATCCGAAAGCCGCATGTGATAAAGGTACCTGTCAATCTGGCAACGGGAGAAAAATGAATGAGTCCGCTTTCAAAAGCAGCGGGAACCACAAGAGCTAACATGGACATCAACCCAAAGCCGACAGCATCTTGGAATCCAAACCACAGACCTCGCTGTGTGAAGGAGAAGGGGTGAGCTGAAATGCTTGATCCTGTATGGACCAATGAGGAGCCCACTGCACCAGTGTGGGAGAACAGATCAAGGAATTTTAAGACATGCAAATACTGGCGGCAAGGTGGTGGCTCACATGTGGCCTGTTGTCAGGAAGGAGTATTTACCAAAAGCAAAAAACGGCGGGCCTCTCTTTGCTCTCTTACAGGGACCTGAGAATTGGGTACTTCAGAGACACGAGAGGTACAGAAAGGTATGACAAACCGTATTGCTGTACGTTAGATTCAGCTACAGTTCCTCTTCTACCTCATGCCTTTCATTTCCTTAGTCTCCTATTGCTTAGCCCTCCTTTCTGTGCTTTGCATAATCTTGCTTACCCCGCAAAAGAGTAAGTGGGTGGATCTGCATGTATGAACCCCGATTAAAAAGTGAAGATGCCCAGTCAAGCAGGACGTGGTGCATCACAGAAATGGCATGCCACAGCCTTCGCCCATGAGGTTACTTTGACTCCTCAGGCTAGCCCTCAGATTTTGGGGCGGTCAAGTCCAGACTGGGTCCAACCCTGCCCAACTTCCAAGCTCAAGTGACGTCAGCCAGCTGATGCTGCCCATTTAAAACTGCCAGCTGTTCCCAAGCCAGGGTTAGGGATTACATGACGGCACCCTTATGGCCAAGGAGAGATTGCTGGCCCCCAACACTGCAGCAGATGGGGAGAACTGAGGGGCAAAGCAACGTTCCTGTCTTCCAATTAGCTGAACCCTTTAAAAAGCTGATTGTTGTGGCACCAGACCACTAGTTGAACAAGATCTGACTAAAGGTCAGTAAAAAGCTCAGGTGTTGAACGGAGGCTACCAGAAGAATATTATTATATTCTTGTATTATTTTGTATCTCATATTGTATTGTATTATTATATTGTGTGTTAGGACAACGAGAAGACCCATGATCTGCTTGCTGTGTGCAGATTTTGGCATATCCAGACAAGACGAGGAAAATTCTGGCTCAAAAACCCAGGAGAGCCGTGACTGGCTGGCAGGCAGCAGCCACTGCCCCGCCAGGATGGGCCAGTGCAGGGGAGGCGCTTCGGTGCTTTTCCTCCTGATGCTGACCACTTGCTGCCTGTTCCTCTGCCTGGGGAACCCACAGCGCACCCACTCCAACTCCCATCAACCTCACCAATGCTCAGGAGGGGTGGGAGATGGCCTCTCACGGCTGGGGAACCACACGTTCCCCCCCCACCCCCACGTGCATCAGGGAATGTCCGGAAAGAACACCAACCAGTGATCACTGCCTATTTCACACAGAGCCAGAACAGCTTACAAAGCAAAACACACAGAAATTACAAAACTTGGCAACTTCAACAACAACAAACTCGAGAGGAAATTGAGATAAAGAGATATTGACTTGCCCACAGCTGCGGCAGAAGTGAAATATTACTTCAGAGCACCAATCAGTCCTTGACGCCTGGACCAGCATTCTCTGCAGGTGGAGAACTGGCAGCACATCCGCCCTGCCCGGCCTGGTCCCACTGGCTGGGGAGGAGGCGCCAGGAGAGGAGTCCAGCACACAGGAGGACTGCCTTACCAGGCCACAGTTGACTTCACGGCAATCACCCAAAGGGCGGTTTCTCAAAGGCGGGGTGGGGCGGGGCACCCAGGCCAGGCAGCCGCAGGCACAGGGGGCCCTTCCTCTTGGCCATGGCGTGCCGCAGCCCAGATCGTCTCACCAAAACCCTCGGTCACAGAGCAGAGGGGCAGCCAGTGAGCACCATCTGGGAACGGCTCATTTAATTACCCAGGCCTTGCCAAATGAAAGTGCAACTGAACGGAAGGCAGATTTCCAAGGGGGGCCGGCAGGGCACGCTTGGCTCAACAACCGCCCGTCTCCTCGCTGCCACTGCCCTCCTCGTCTGTTGGTGGAGAAACTGCTTTGGCTTGCCAGGATTTGCCTTCGGTTCCAGAATTAAGTTTATCAACCACTTGGCAAATGTTTCTTAAATGTTATGCCATTCCATGGTGCAGAACCAGGATTTCGAAGAGGCCGAAACGAAACAGAACAGAACAGTGGCGCCAAATTATGCTCCTTGGAGTCTTGGGGCAAGAGGCCGGAAGAGGAGCCAGGTCAAAAGTTGGCAACAGAGAAATACAGAAATGCATTTTATTTCCCAGTTATAAAAGCAATGCCTGAAAAGGGCTGCATCTGAAAGTCTCTGGGGCAAAGTACAATGCACACCAATACACATGGCCACCACTCCTCTCTGGCAAGAGCGACTTTGATGAACAGGACACCTGTCCCACCCCGCTACCAGCAACCGGTGCACACAGGCACGCCCGGAGTCTGCCGGCTCGTGCAAACAGAGGCAGAGCTGAGGAACCGTGGAGGACGTGCAAGGAGCCCGCGAAGAAAGCGACGGCGCAGGGGGTCCAGCCCCACCTGCTCTGCAAGGAAAGGGGGCAGCCTTGAGCGGGGAGCAAGGGCAGCCCAGTTTTGCCCAGAGTAGGGTGCCCAAGGCCAGCTGTGCCAGTGCTAACAGTGGCAAGAAAATCCAGGGCTGCCTTTTGGGAAATGGGGTCTTCCGTCCATCCAGCTCAGAGAATCCAGCTCTGACTGGCAGCCACCTCCAGAGACTCTGCAGTCGCCCGGCCAGCTCTGCGGCGGGAACAGGGCAGCGGGCAGCCAAAGAGCCAGACTGCTGGGCGCTCCAGGCCACAGCCAAGGATCCCTCAGGCAGGGACACCAACTTCTCCAAAACTTCTGGGCTCCCTCTGATTAGCTTCCAGTTGCCACCAGGGTAGAATTAAAACACAAACATTAAAACAGGGTAGAATTAAAACACTAAAATAATTTAAGGGGGGGGGGGAGGTTGCAGAAAGCCAAGGGAGGATCTGCTTTCATAATCAGCTAAAAACAGGAAGTTGGCAATCTTTTGAAGTCATAGATATTCCCAAGGGGGAAAAAAACTTTTTTTTTAGTTCTTTGATTTTTCCAGCTATTGATTTAATTTAGTGCTGGACAGAGAAATTCTCAGGGATACTTTTTTTTTTACCAGTTATCTTTCACTTGGATGAAATCTAACTTGATTTTGACATTTATTTTGAAGGGAACTGTGGTGTTTTCACTTGGTTGCAAGCTGGCCAAAGGGGAGGGGGGTTTTGTTGCACTTATCCTCCCTCCAGGGATCTGTAGCCTCCTTGACTTCCACACTTCCATTAACCCCCATGAGACATTTTCAAGAGGAAGTCCCTCCCTCAAGGCTTTATTTTGCCTCTGCTTTTGTCAAATTGCTGGACAAGGATTCTTCTACAGAAACTGGGTGAAGCCATTCCAATTTCCCTGTTTCAAAGAATTCCAGAGAGCCATTTCTGGCAGTTCTAATTTAAACTTAATGATTTAACTTACAGCCTTTTTTCCATAACCATGTTGCCTGATGGAGATTCTAGGAACTTAAATGTTTGCAACAATTTTGTAAAGCTTCAGTTAGCCAAATAAAGTGATTGTCTTTATGGATTTACATTATGCCTTAAGTCACGATTTTAGTTCTCCGGTCCCTGTTTCCAGCACGTTTGAAACCTGCAATCCCTTTGCTTCCTCCCACATTGCAGCATGATTGCATCCTCCTCGCTTCCAATATCTGCAGTCAAGCAGGAAGCTCTGAGACTTTAAGTTGTTTCCTTTCACAAGAGAAAACAAGACGGAACCTTATTTGCTTTCACGACGATGTGGCCACCGGCCTGCGAAGAGGAGCAGGGTGTGTCTGACCCTGGAAACCCTCCACCCCTTGCGACCAGCCCAGCAAGAATGGGGAATCCACGTCTCTTTCAGAAAGGAGTGAGGCCTGCCAGACAGTGTGATCTTTTCCCATCTGGAAACGCAACAGCTTGTCGTAAGCAGCATTCCTGTTCATGCCGTCATTTGCTGGCACTGAAGGTTCAGGAAACCAAGCTCTCATAAAATGCACAGAACACACAAGGGACAACCAATATTCTGTTCTTGCCCCAGAACTGTACAGCTATTTAAAGTATTTCTAGGCCAAAGTTCGAGGGGAAAAAACCCTCCCCATCACCACATACAGGAGTTAGTCTTGACCCCTGGCAACTGCCTGGGAAGTCCCTACAGTTTTCTTGGCAGCATTTTCTGAGGTGGTTTCTCTTGCCACCTCCTTCCTGGGACTGAGAGAGAGGGACTGGCCCAAGGTCACCTTGTTGGCTTTGTGCCTGGGGCAGGACTAGAACTCAGTTTCCCGGCGTCTGGTCCAGCTCCTTCAACCACCACACCGAACGGGTCTAGAGGTCTACATAAAAGTAACAAAACATTAATAACACCCCCATTAAAGCCACGATGGTTATAATACTCCCATTAAAGCCAGGTTGGTTCAAAACATTAAGTTCCTACCACCAACTGGGCGCATTCGCAGGAAAATTTAGGAAAGAACTTTAGGACTTCCCTAAAAGCTGCAGAATTAGTCAGTTTGCCCCACTCTCTGGAATTATCTCCAAAATCCCACTCAAAAGAAAAGTCAACTTGAAGACCAGTGGAAATGTTCCTCCCAAACAAAATGTTTGTCCCTTGTCTGCAGCCAGCAGGGCCACAACTAGGGTCTGTCACACGGGGCAAACATGGATTCCACGCCCATTTTGGCACCCTCCCCCCCCAGTGTGGCACCTGGGGCACATGCCCCCCCCCACCAGTTCTGGCCCTGGCAGCCAGGGAACCTGGAAGTCAATGAGAAAGATCAGCTCCACGGGCTTCCATCAGCCAAAAGAAACTACAGCTGGGGAGCTCATGGACATTTGCATGGACTCCCCTCTCTCACACATGTGCCCACTGTAACCCTGTGGCAGTGTCCTGGCTAAGCAAGAACCATGCCAAGACGAGGAGAAAGTCTCTAGTGTTTTATTACTGCTACATTAGACAGAAAATCCTACCAAACTGAAGAAGCGTGGGAAAAACCCAGACAGGTGAACCCCAAAGTCAAGGTGGGTCTGATCTGTGTCTCTTTGAATGGCTGCTCCACTCCTCAGTACTGCGCATGCGTTTTCCCCCCTGGATAGGGGCCCCCTCCTGCTCACCATCAGTGCTCATGACAGGCAGAGCCCAATCTTTCCACCCAGAAGCTCCAAATCAAACCCTACATTTCCAGACAGCCTTAACCAACACCAAGCGCATCAGAGTCAGCAACCATGACCTGAGTGGCCTGGAATACATTCTGCTAAGCCATGAAGTATCTGAGTGGTTTTTGACATGGTGGGATGTGTGAACGAGGCTCACAAGGACTTGTTCAACAAACTAAAGTTGAGAAAAACCTGGCTTAGTGTCATGCACCACCAAGCCACCAACACTTCCTTGATTGCTTTCTTTCAACCTTCCTCTCTTGAAAAGGAGATTCATTCCCAGCACTGCTCAGATCTCATTAGATCAATGCTCAGCTAGAGGTCAAGTGTCCTTCACGCACACAACAGCAGAAATGCAGCCATTTATCAAGTTAGGGCATGCCAGTAACCACAACGTGCTAAGGCAGAGCAAAAAATATATGAAAACTGAATTATGGTTTATGGAAGTCCCAAAGTCCTTCATGCCATGTCACATCTTCCCAAAGTTGAGCTCCATCTGGTGTTACCCTGCTTGTATTAGCAAAGAATGTTAAAGTCTGAAGCGATACATCAAGGAAAATGAGCCATTTAGAGCCTCCTTTCATCAAATCTGATATCTTCCGAAGCCAGATTTACAAGAATAACCAACGGATAAAGATTTTCTCCCACTTCAACTATAGATTGCACAATCCAATGTACTGGAGCTGGCAGTTACAATTCACATGTTTTACTGACTCAACCTTGGGGGAAATGCTATGGCCATGCGGGCCGTGCTTTTTTCAAAGGGCAGCGTGCCCCTGGCCCTCCGCCAATGCTCTCAGACCCACTCAGGGGCAGCAGTCTCAGGTCCTGCTTCCCCATCATACAAAGGCTCCACAAAATGCATGTTGTCCTTCCCTGCCCAGGCATCTCAACGAACGAGTCAGGCAACTCTGCCACAAATCAAGCAGGGCACTGCCAGCACAGAAAGTAGGCGGCCTCCTCCCACAAGCTTTCCCACCCTCCTTCATTTTGGACCGAGACCAGCACTTCAGCATAGGCCGTGCAGATTCAGAGGGGGAAAGGGGCACACAGGGGGCACCTGCCAGGAACAGCTTAAGCCAAAGGCATCTCTCCCTGGCAAAGAGCAGCCACGAGAGGCAAGGGAAAGATGCAACTTCTTTAATAGGCTACTGATGGGTACTCTGCCCACGCCCCAAATCACCCCTTTGCCTTCAGATCTGGATCCCTGCGCAGCCCCCTGGCATCAGCTGCCCTTGAAGTCACAGCCCCACCTTAACTTCAAACCACCTCTGCAAGAGATCGGTTCAGGCACCTGGCGAAGGTGACCTGTTCTTCCCTTGCAGGGAGCTGCGGGGGGGGGGGGGGCGGGAGGCAGGGGAAGGAGACGGAAGTAGCAAGAGGGAGTGCCCCACCCGCCCCTTGAGTCATCCCGGCTTCTCAGGCAGATTAACCGGAGAATGCTAAAAAAAAAAAAAGTGGCTTTGCCCTGTTTAAAAATACAAATTACCCAAGTAAAGTTGCCAGTTGTAGGAGCGCTACATTTTAAGGCAGGAAAAAGGGTCCATCGACGTTTTGACCTTCCCCCCCTTGCAGGAGCGTGAGAAACTCCTGCTGATCATCTCACTGCTGCTGCCAAGGACCTGCCAGAAAGATCGCTTTCGAGGGCCCAGCTTCTCACAGCCGGCCTCCCAGAGTGACCCTCCCGAGGCCATCTCATCCGCAAGGGACTCAGCCACCCCCCGCACCTCCGTCCCCCATGGCTTGTTTTGGGGGGGGGGGGCAGGCACGGAAATATCGATGTCCCTTGACCGATGCCTGAATAACAGTCCCCTTGATACAAGCCTGGGAGCGATGAGGTCCTAGCCCAAAGCATCTGGAAGTGGCCAGGGTGTAAAGCACGTGCTGGCAAGAGAGACGAAATACTGGCAATGCCACCACTGCTCTCTCCTTGCACACACTCCCATCCCCACTGGAGCACTCCGGGGCCTCTTCCAGGACTCCACTCTGCAAGTACAAGCAGGAAGCCACCCGGCGGAGCACCGCCCGGCTCACTAGGCGGGCCAGGACTCCCTGGCATCCATCGGGATCTGCCTTCCACCACAGCAGAGCTGGCTCCTTTCATTCCAGAGAGTGATCACTGCCACAACCAAAACACCTGCCCTCTGCAGAGAACTGGCGTGAAAAGTAAGGCTTGGTTTTCTTTTTAACCCTTCCCTGATTCTTCCTCCCGTGGGGAACTTGCAAGGCCCTTCTACTTCCCCTGCATTTTCATAATGAGCTCGCCAAGCAGATCTGTTTGCCAGGGAATCTTTCTGCGCTACTGAGCTAGTTAAACACCTTCCAGCCATCCCCGGTTGGAGAAAGCTAGTCCCGCATGACATCTGCAGCCCCCGCCAAGCCTCACCCTGCCACCACAGCCTCTGGTCTGCCTCACCTCCAAAAGGTGTCATCCCAATTACCCACATGCGGCGCATAACAGGTGCATGATAAGCAAAGCGGCTGCCTGATTCCTCTGGCCTTGTTGCCCTCTCCACTTAGGTGGGGGGAAAACCTCCACCCATCACAGTGCTGCAACATCCTCTGGGCCGCCTCTGCTCCCACACCCTCTTCTGTCACCAGCCCAGCCCAATGAAGCCCGGGAAAAAGCACCACGAGAGGAGCCGAGGAGCTGCTCGCAGCGGGTCACTTAGGATTTCTTGCACCTCCCTGCCACTTTCTATGCAGCCCTCAGCCTGGCTGCCGAGTCCCCAGATAACCTTTGAATCCTGGAAACATTTCACACCAAGAAAGGAGGAGGGCCTTGCAAGATACTTGTTGGAGGAGGAACAGGAAAGGTGTTAAGAGGCTGCAACTGGTGCCTCCCTGATTGCTCCCGTTCCTGGCCCGCTGACCTCCTTCCAAGGAAATGGGGACCGAGGCCAGGAGATACTGCCCACCCCGAGGCCGCCCTGGGAGGGAGTCCAATCGGGGGAGAAATACGGAGATGAGAGCAAGGCGAGATTGTGGAAAACTGCGGCTGCCACAGAATGAATGCCCTGTGCTTTACGGCAAGCGGGGGTATGGCACAGATTTGCCCAGTGGTGCCCAGCATTTATTTATTTAAAACATTTGTATAGCTGCCCAGCTCCAAACTCTGGGTGGCTTATAACCCAAGAATAAAGCAATATATAAAACAACAAAACCAAAAACAGAAAAAGCCACAACCTATCTCCCTGATGCAACCCACAACAAGCTCCTCCCACTCTGGCCTGGGGGAAGAGCCAGCTCCTGCTTTCCTGAAGATTGGGGGCGGGGCTGTTGGATCTCAAAGGAGAGGGAGGCGGGGTCAAATGCAGGACCGCCCCCATGCACCTGACGCCCCCACGGATCTCTGGTAAGCGAACTGCCACCCAAGGTCAAGACAAACTTCATCCTATTTCCATTCCATGAAATGAGCTCCTCTTTGAAGAACAGCTGATCGTGCGTGGCTTTAGCGTGGGAACCGCTGAATTGCAGAACAAGGAATTGCCTTTGCCCGGGAGCCAGGCAGGTGGGCTGCAAAAATCTTCACCAGTTACAGGATCTCTGCAGCCAAAAGGAACCACTAATTTGGAGGCAGTCCACGTGGTTTGCCACAAGAAAACGCCTCTCCTAGCAACAGGCTGGGACTGCCTGACCTTGCTCTGTTATCAGTCATTTTTTTAACCCAAGGACAAAAACTGAGATCTGGCATAAAACGGATGGACAAGGAAGCCGCCTTTGTTGCTGAACTCCTGGCCGAGCCGAGCCCCAAACCGCCACCAGAAGCAGCTTCGTGGGGCTCTGCTGGACGGCAAGAAGAGCAGGAAAGCAAAATCTGTTCCTAAAGGGGAGAGACAAGATGAAACAGAAAACTCTCCTGCTGACCCTTTAAGGAGGAGTGATGGAACAGGAAAGGCAGATGGGTTATTAGCTTTGATCTCTCCTGCTCCCAAACCCAAAATAACAAAGCCACTGAATCTGTTGGATTCCCAGCAGGAATATCTGCAGGATGTGGTCAGAACAGTCAAGATGGCAGCCACAATGGTGCGATAAAAGTTCTGCCTGGTTTTTATTTTGAAAACCTCATTCTAGCATGGCCCAGCACACTTGCCTTGCTGCTAAGGGATCAACGGAACAGCAGCTCAGCCAGGAAGCCGCAGCAGCAAACCTGCGCTGTGACCCTGGTGCCCCCAAGCCCCTTGTGGCCCCCAGCATCTTCCAGATCCCCAACGCACCTCTTCGGGCTCACCACCCTCCAAAGGGACTTGGGTGCCTCTCTGCAACCCGGCCGCTGCTGCGGGAAAAGCCGCGGGCTGAAGGCAGGCTGAGCCCCCTCGAGGACCTCTGCGCTCAGGGCTCGCAGGCATCACACTCCAGGGGATCAAACTGACCGTGAGGGACTTGCGGGCGTGCGCCGGTGTGCGCTCAGGAGAAGCTCTCAACTAACGTCTCCCAGCCCCGGCCAGCAAAACCGACCACCGGGAAGTCCTCCGCTGTAAGGGACCTGGGATGGTCCTGCCTACTCCGAGCGACTTCCCCGGGAAAGCTGCTCAGCGCATCTCAGGCAAGGGGAAAATACGCCCCCCCCCCGCCCGCGGCGTCCGGCCCTCCCCGCCACCCACGTTTGGGACCAGAGCTCGCCTTCGCTGGGGCGCAAGGACTCTGATCGTCGGATCTCCCAGCACCGGCTCTAAACCGAGGGCGGTAAGTCCCGGCTGCGGAGCTGTAAAGCGGCTCCGTTTCGTCAGGGAGGGAAGTTTGTTCCCCGCCTCTTCAGGATGAGTAACAAGCGAGCAACCCAAGGCGGAAACCGCAGCTCGGCCGGGCGCCAAGCATCAGCACCGCGCGCTCTGGGGCCCCCTCCCCACGCCGGCCGCGGGGCCCGGGAGATGCCCGGGGAGCGCCGGGCAAGGCCTGCCCCGTCCGGCCAGAAGCGACCCGGACCGACTTCCGAAGGAGAAGCAGCGGCGCGCGGGAGATGCTGCCGTTCCGCGCGCGAGCCCGGGGAGCGGAACCCGCTTTCCAACCCGCTCGGCCTCGGAGAAAGTTACGCGCGGGAGCAGGAGGCAGCCGAGGAGCCCGCGCGAGGCTGCCCCGAGGCGGCGGCTCGGCCTTTTGTCCGCCCCCGCCCCGACAGGCCCGCCCGGCGCGCCCTGCACGGAGCTGGGAGCAGAAGGGCCGCTCCTCCGGCCGGACCTCAGAAGCGCAGCCCCGCGGGAAAGCGCTTCGCCGCCGCCGCCAGCCGCCTTCCCCCGGCAGCGAGGCGTCTCGCTCGGCATCCCGAGGCGAACGAGCCGCCCAGCGCGCCCCTTCCCGCTCTCCCCCGCCCCCGGCGACCCCGCGCCTCCCGGGGGTGAGCCGGGGCGCGTCGCAGGGCGGGAGAGCCTCTCCGCGAGGCTGGAGCCGAGCGGGACAGCCCCCTCCCGCCGCCGCCTGCGGGGAGAGGCGCACTCGCGCCCGGCCTGCCCCCACGTGCTGCCCGCTCGCCCGTCCGGCCGCGCCCGCCTCACCCGCTGCGCCTGGTTGTGGTGGAGCTCGGTGAACAGGTACGCCAGCCAGTGCACGGCGATCATGGCGCGCTGCTGCGGGAGGCCCGGGAGCCGCGCTCAGCCCGATGCGAAAGACCCGCGCTCGGACGAAGCCGGCCGAACAAAGTGACTCCGCAGCCGCGCCGGCGAGGGCAGCCGCGCCGGCTTCCGCGTGACGCGCCCGCGCGCCGTCTCCCATTGGCCGCGGGCGGCGGGTGTGTGCCGGGGAGGCGGAGGGAGCGGCCGATCCGGACGCGGCCGGCCCGCCCTCGCCCTGCAGCTTGCCGGGCGGCGTGGTTCTGGGCACGTGCCGAGGCCGCCGCCCCGCCCCGCCCCGCCGGCCGCGCGCGAGGAAGCCCGAGGCGTGGCCCGGGGCGGCTCCCTCTGCGGGCGGAGCGCCGGGCGAGCGTGTCGAGCCGCACGGCGCTCCCGGCCGCGGGGGGGGGGGGCGGCTGCTGCTGCCTCTGCGCGCGTGCCGAGCGCCCTCCCTCCTCTCGCCGGAGCGTCGGCTGCCGGGCCGGCCGTGGCCCCGAGCGGGTACTGCTCTGCCCGCGAGGGCTGCGCGCGGCCTGGGCAGCCCCGGAAGAGCCTGTCGTGCCACCCACCGCCGGGCGCCCTCGGGGAGGGTCGCTCGGCGGGCGGCAGGAGGAGCTGCCTTTCCCGGAGACCGGCGGGCGCGCGGAGCGGGCCGCCCAGCGCCCTCGGAAGCCTCTCCGCTGCGGGGAGGTGCGCTGCCTTCCGCCGCGGGAGCGCAGGACAGCCGAGGGGCGAAGCGAGCCTTCGGGGCCCGGCCGAGAGGCGCGATCGCGATCGCGGCGGCGGGGCGTTCCGCCGCTTGCTGCGAGGGGCCGGAAGAGCCGGGCTGCCCTGCGGGGCCCCGCTGCGTTCGACGGGGAGGCTGAGCGCGGGCGCCCCGAGCCCCGCCGCTGCCGCCGGCTCCCCGCCGGGTCTCCGCGTGCTTGTGCCGCTGCACGTGGGGCGCCCCTCCCCACCCGAGCCAAGCCGGCGGGGGCTGGCGGCGGATCCACTCCACGCGGAGTGAAACGCCTCTCTGGCGACTCGGGTCGCCCGTCCTGGCGGGGCCTCCGGTCCGCGTGGCTTCCCGACGAAGCTGGAGAAGAGGCAGCCACCGGCCGGGCAGACGCGAGGCTTCCGGGAACGCTGATTTCGCGAATGAGTCACGCGGAGCGCTCCTATCCCAGCCTGTCTGCTGAAGCCAGACCTCAGTTCCTGTGACCTACCTGGGAGAAACGAAGTCATCAGCTGCAGCACCCCGTAGGAGAATTCGCTCCTCTTCCACGAACCAACACAGCTGAATTAATTTAATTAAGGAACCTACTCTAAAAGTATAGTATTGGAAGTTGATACTGTGACTAAAATTGCAAACTTCCATAATATTTCCATTTGCTAGAGGTTACAGTATCAAGTGGTAAACCGATAATTATACTAATTTTAAGAATAATATGTGTTCATTAACTTTTAAAACTTACTAAAAAGATGACTGCCTCTAAAAGCTGTCTGTGGCAATACAACTTTCTGTGCCAATATTTGGTAATTAAAATCATAATCTCAGTTAATAACCACAGTGCCGTTATTCACACATCACCGTAACCCCATTATAGCTTAGCAGGCAGATGTGGGAACTCGGGAAAAAGCTTTGTGTCGTATCTGTAAATTCACTTTCAAATATTGCTAACATCTTGAACAAGGGTTTTATTGCCTGATTTATGCTCAAGAACTGAGCAGTTCTCTATATTTTGAGATTTGCAAAAATATATGCTGGTGTAAAGTAGTATTTTAACCAACGCTTCAGAAGACAGGCTCAAGACTGAAAAGAATCTTGACAGACTTGAACATGGGCCCTATCCAGTAAAGTGCTGCTAAATAGTGAGAAACGGAGGGTTCTGTGCTTAGGAAAATTCAGATGTACGAGTACCAGATAGAGGTTCGGCTCAGGCAGCTGTACTGGAGGGAAGGATCTGGGTGTCTTGGTGGACCACAGATTTGGCATGAGCCAGCAGTGTCCTGCAGCTGCCAGAAAAGCCAGGGCAATCTGGGGCTGCCTCAACAGAGGTGTAACGTCGAGACCACCGGAAGTGATTGTTCTGCGCTGCGCTGTACTTTGGACCGTGCCTGGAACTCTGGGTCCAGTTCTGGCCCCCCAGTACAAGCAGGATGCTGAGGAGCTGGAAAGCGGGCTGAGAATCCTACGACGAACGGTCACAGGAACTGGGCGTTTTCTTGGCCAAAGGGAAAGACGGCCGAGGGGGGACGTGGCAGCCGCCTTCTGATATGCAAAGGGCTGTTGCGGGGGGGGGGGTTGCTCCCCGTGGTTCCCGAGGGCAGGACCAGAGCCAGCGGGTGGGAGCTTTGCGGAGGGAGATCCGGACCTAACCCGAAATAAGGTTTCTTGCCTGCAAGAGCTGCTCAGCAGGGGAGCGCCCTGCCCCTGAAGTCAGGGGGCGCCATCACTGGAGGTTTTCAAGTGAAGGTTGGCAGCCGTTTGCCTGGGATGGTCGGGGGATTCCTGCCCTGGGCAGGGGCTGGACTAGAAGACCTCCAAGGTCCCTTCCAGCCCCAGGATTCTAGGATTTTGAACAAGTAACAGTAGTGCGTTTTATGTCAGCTACTCAGAATGACAAAGGTCAGAGATCGGTTCTGCTGGAAGCGTATAGAGGGATAACGTGGATGGGCTCTTCGCCCATTACTAGAAATGCAACCTACATGACGAAAAGACCAATGTCACCTTTTGCCGTTTTAAGTGGTTTTTGTGCAATACAGTTTGTTCTACCAGGGAGGGGAGAGAAAGCAAGCAAAGAAGTCAGGAAAAGATTACAAGCAAAAACGTGCTCAAACGTGGGCACAACAGAACAGCGACTCTTTGCAAAGTGGTCCCTCTCATTTCATCAGAATGGCCTTTGTAATATAAAACCCGTTCACTCAGGCCCATCCATGAAACAACTGAACTATTTGCTCAGGGGCAGGAATTTGGACGTCCTCCCATTCCTGAGTTGCATGAAGATGGAGAAGAACAATTGTTTTGCCTAATCAGAACAGCAAATGAGGATGTCGAAGGCAGACAAGGGAGCAAAGTTACAGCAGGAGAAGCTGGGTGCCAGCAGCTGCCATAATTAAGGTGATATCCTGGTTCACGCCACACAGTCACCCAGAAGGTGGTTTGTTGTTGATTCGCTCAGTTGCTTCCGACTCTTCGTGACTTCATGGACCAGCCCATGCCAGAGCTTCCTGTCAGTCGCCAACACCCCCAGCTCCCCCAGGGACGAGTCCATCACCTCTAGAATATCATCCATCCACCTTGCCCTTGGCCGGCCCCTCTTCCTTTTGCCCTCCACTCTCCCCAGCATCAGCATCTTCTCCAGGGTGTCCTGTCTCCTCATTATGTGGCCAAAGTATTTCAGTTTTGCCTTTAATATCATTCCCTCAGGTGAGCAGTCTGGCTTTATTTCCTGGAGGATGGACTGGTTGGATCTTCTTGCAGTCCAAGGCACTCTCAGGATTTTCCTCCAACACCACAGTTCCAAAGCATCGATCTTCCTTCGCTCAGCCTTCCTTATGGTCCAGCTCTCGCAGCCATATGTTACTACGGGGAACACCGTTGCTTTAACTATGCGGACCTTTGTTGTCAGTGTGATGTCTCTGCTCTTAACTATTTTATCGAGATTTGTCATTGCTCTTCTCCCAAAGATTAAGTGTCTTCTGATTTCCTGACTGCAGTCAGCATCTGCAGTAATCTTTGCACCTAGGAATACAAAGTCTTTCACTGCTTCTACATTGTCTCCCTCTATTTGCCAGTTATCAATCAAGCTGGTTGCCATAATCTTGGTTTTTTTGAGGTTTAGCTGCAAACCAGCTTTTGCACTTTCTTCTTTCACCTTCATCATAAGGCTCCTCAGTTCCTCTTCGCTTTCAGCCATCAAAGTGGTATCATCTGCATATCTGAGATTGTTAATGTTTCTTCCAGAGATTTTAACTCCAGCCTTGGATTCCTCAAGGCCAGCTTGTCACATGATGTGATCTGCATACAAGTTGAATAGGTAGGGTGAGAGTATACAGCCCTGCCGTACTCCTTTCCCAATCTTAAACCAGTCCATGGTTCTGTGGTCTGTTCTTACTGTTGCTACTTGGTCGTTATACAGATTCTTCAGGAGGCAGACAAGATGACTTGGTATCCCCATACCACTAAGAACTTGCCACAATTTGTTATGGTCCACACAGTCAAAGGCTTTAGAATAGTCAATAAAACAGAAATAGATGTTTTTCTGAAACTCCCTGGCTTTTTCCATTATCCAGCGGATATTGGCAATTTGGTCTCTAGTTCCTCTGCCTTTTCTAAACCCAGCTTGTACATCTGGCAATTCTCGCTCCATGAACTGCTGAAGTCTACCTTGCAGGATCTTGAGCATTACCTTACTGGCGTGTGAAATGAGTGCCACTGTTCGATAGTTTGAACATTCTTTAGTGTTTTCCTTTTTTGGTATGGGGATATAAGTTGATTTTTTCCAATCTGATGGCCATTCTTGTGTTTTCCAAATTTGCTGGCATATAGCATGCATTACCTTGACAGCATCATCTTGCAAGATTTTGAACAGTTCAGCTGGGATGCCGTCATCTCCTGCTGCCTTGTTATTAGCAATGCTTCTTAAGGCCCATTCAACCTCACTCTTCAGGATGTCTGGCTCTAGCTCACTGACCACACCGTCAAAGCTATCCCCGATATTGTTATCCTTCCTATACAGGTCTTCTGTATATTCTTGCCACCTTTTCTTGATCTCTTCTTCTTCTGTTAGGTCCTTGCCATCTTTGTTTTTGATCATGCCCATTTTTGCCTGGAATTTACCTCCAATGTTTCTAATTTTCTGGAAGAGGTCTCTTGTCCTTCCTATTCTATTGTCTTCTTCCACTTCCGCGCATTGCTTGTTTAAAAATAATTCCTTATCTCTTCTGGCTAACCTCTGGAATTTTGCATTTAATTGGGCATATCTCCCCCTATCACTGTTGCCTTTTGCTTTCCTTCTTTCTTGGGCTACTTCTAGTGTCTCAGCAGACAGCCATTTTGCCTTCTTGGTTTTCTCTTTCTTTGGGATGTATTTTGTTGCCGTCTCCTGAACAATGTTGCGAACTTCTCTCCAGAGTTCTTCCGGGACCCTGTCTACTAAGTCCAGTCCCTTAAATCTATTCTTCACCTCCACTGCATATTCCTTAGGAATATTAGTGAGCTCATATCTAGCTGATCTGTGGGTCTTCCCTAATCTCTTTAGTCTGATCCTAAATTGTGCAAGAAGAAGTTCGTGATCTGAACTACAGTCAGCTCCAGGCCTTGTTTTTACCGACTGTACAGATGTCCGCCACCTTTGGCTGCAAAGGATGTAATCAAT